>NC_088645.1:31047516-31120016 GCF_964019385.1 Sycon ciliatum
ATAAGTAGGACGAGCTGAAGCGACATGTGGACTACTTTATTAACAATGTAAGCGATGGAGACGATGCAAGAAACAACCTAAAGGGTAAGGAAAAATACATGTAAGAAGAAAAAGGGCAATGGAAAAAAAAAGATGATTCGAACAAGTTTTCGTACAACACTCTTCAGGAATCACCGTTGTACTAAAGAACAAAATGAAAACTAAGAAAATAATATAGCAATCAAGGTAGGGTGACAAGAACCAATGACAGCACTGGAATATCGAGGTGCGATTTCTCACAAAAGTGTGCAGAAAACAAGGGTATACAAGTAAGAACTAAGCGTGACAAGTGTGTATCAGCAACAAAAACAAAAAAGTGAGAACGAATGATAATAATAAAAATAATAAATAAGAAGGTGACAAAACACATTTAGGCACAAGTGGCAACAACGTTGCCACACTACACAACCGAAATTTTATTTGAACAATTTTAGGGTAATAACACTATCTTTCTGGACACACAAATTCGGCTCATGAATGCGCTGACAAACTGCTTCCAAAACCTGTAACTGCAAAAGATAACCATGACGAGCACGGCATAAAACAGAAAAACAGGAATCAGAATAAGTACGACAACAGTCAGTACTAGAAACCAAATGATTGTATACTGAAGACTTGTTATTACGAGACGGACGCACACAATCTCGACTCACGCGCACACCCTCACACTCACTCTCACCCTCACTCAGCTCACCTTCTCCCTCACTGTCCGAATCAGAACCTGCTCCGTTATCCACAGCGGTTTGACTCTCCTCCTCACTTGCATCGTCCTGCGTCTCACCTTCACCACCCACGCCAACCCTGAATGCCGTTGCCTTCACGTCAGTCGTCGTCCTTTCCGATTGTTTCCTTTGTATTTTTACCGTGAATTCATAGGTCCGGTTGTAATCTGCTGTAGATCTCCGTGGTCTGTCATTTGCTGCTTTGTTTTGTGGATTAGTTGTTGTTGTTGGATGTGAACTTGGTGTTGTTGTTGGATGTGAAGCTGGTGTTGTTGTTGCAGCCATGGTTGTTGGTCTTTCTTTTGAATCCAGCTCTGGTTCCGGTGGGACAAATCGACCGCTGCGGGTGCTCCCCACCAACACAGACCTCGAAGGAGGAGGGTCAGGGGGAGGCAGAGGTGCTGTCACCACTCGAGGCACAGCCCCATGCAAAGCACACAGAGGCACAGACTTAGGCACACCCGAGGGCTGCACCAATGGCGGTTCCGCACGCACCTCCAAAGAGCTGCCAAGCTCCAGCCCGTCCAACACAGATGTCAGAGGGGGAGCGGCAGACAGAGGCAGGGAACTATCCTGCCGTCTAGGTGATGGGTTTTTCCTAGGCCTCCCGTGTTTGGGCCTCTCAGATTGCGCACTGGGTGGAAGGATGTGAAGTGGAGTGTGTTGTTTGATACGTGCGTTCATGTGCTGAACAGTCCTACCAACATACCGACTAGCACAATGTCGGCATTCGAAGTTGTAGATAACATGACTCAGGTGGAGGGTTGGTAGGACGTCCTTCCGCACCGTGAACGCACGCATTGTTGTGAAGACTGGCACAAAATGTACTGCATAATAAGTACGACGGACGATAGACTTGACTGCGTGACACACTTTGATCGATTCCTGCCCCTTCCATGGCAAACATAGATAGACGGGACAGCGAGGTGGACCAATCAGCATCGATTTCGGTTTCTGCTCCATGGACAGAAACTTAGGCAACAAGAATTCCGGATAGCCATTCTTCAAGAAAACAGATCAAAGGAAATCGAGCTCGGCCTGCAGCTTACTGGGGGAACAAATACGTTTCGCACGGTCCACGAGGTTACGAACTCAGGGTTGGCGTGGGTGGTGAAGGTGAGACGCAGGACGATGCAAGTGAGGAGGAGAGTCAAACCGCGGTGGATGACGGAGCAGGTTCTGATTCTGACAGTGAGGGAGAAGGTGAGCTGAGTGAGGGTGAGAGTGAGTGTGAGGGTGTGCGCGTGAGTCGAGATTGTGTGCGTCCGTCTCGTTATAACAAGTCTTCAGTATACAATCATTTGGTTTCTAGTACTGACTGTTGTCGTACTTATTCTGATTCCTGTTTTTCTGTTTTGTGCCGTGCTCGTCATGGTTATCTTTTGCAGTTACAGGTTTTGGAAGCTGTTTGTCAGCGCATTCATAAGCCGAATTTGTGTGTCCAGAAAAATAGTGTTATTACCCTAAAATTGTTCAAATAATGTTCTGTTGTGTAGTGCGGCAACGTTGTTGCCACTTGTGCCTAAATGTGTTTTGTCACCTTCTTGTTTATAATTGTTATTATTATCATTCGTTCTCACTTTTTTGTTTTTGTTGCTGATACACACTTGTCACGCTTAGTTCTTACTTGTATACCCTTGTTTTCTGCACACTTTTGTGAGAAATTGCACCTCGATATTCCAGTGCTGTCATTGTATCGTGTCACCCTACCTCGATTGCTATATTATTTCCTTTGTTCTCATTTTGTTCTTTAGTACAACGGTGATTCCTGAAGAGTGTTGTACGAAAACTTGTTCGAATCATCTTTTTTTTTCCATTGCCCTTTTTCTTCTTTCATGTATTTTTCCTTACCCTTTAGGTTGTTTCTTGCATCGTCTCCATCGCTTACATTATTAATAAAGTAGTCCACATGTCCCTTCAGCTCGTCCTACTTATTGCCATATTAAAATTATTATTATTATTTTTTTCTTATTTTGTTACGGATTTCCCAGCAGGCAATGTTGCCTTTTTACTGGGAAACCCTTAATGAGACTTTATGTGAGCGCGAAACAAAGCAGGCGACTCGGCCAGGCGACAAGATGGAGGCAGCGCATTCCACCTGTCGGCACCAAGATACGCAATGCAATGGAAACCATACCGGGAGTGGCAGGCAGGCAAGACAAGAGCAGCTGTACCTTGGCCCCAGGTTGTGGAAGCAGAATGTGGGCCAGTGCAGCGAGGAGTGAATAGGAGGCTGAGAAGTGGGCTAGATAAACCATGCAGACAGCGAAAGACAAAGACGTATTGCTTGAAATTTAAGCGTTGCTCTAGTGTGTAGATCTTGGTGTAAGCGTACAGTGTCTCAGTGGGAGTTCTGCGGTCAAGGGCAAATATTCTTTTAAGACTAGTACGGCTGGCTGTGATCAGCTGGTTGTATGAACGGTGAGATAGACAGTTAATGTAGGCAGAGCTAGCATACTCAAGGGTGGATTGAATAATAGATAGATAGAAAAGACGACGCGCTCTGTGGTTCAGGTTCTGCCTGGCATGCTTGTAGGCTCCGACCTTCTGCTTGACGGCAATGCTAACTCGCTCTACTTGAGCATCGAATGCCAAGTGCTCATCCACAATGAGGCCCAGGTATTTGGCTGTGTGCGCAGGATAGAGAGTGGAGTTGCGGCATGATATGGACACAGTGGTGGGTAAGGGACTAGTTTGGCGACGTAGTAGCAGAAATTGTGCCTTATCAGGTTTAAGAACCAGTCCCTGCCCTGTAAGGTAGCTGTCCAGAGCAGCAAGGTCCGCAGTGAGACGCTCCAACACAGTATCACAGTCACTATGCCGGACATATAATGCAATATCATCGGCATATTCCTGGTCTTGGCTAAACCTAAAATAGGGTGTTATGTCGCGAATGCAGATACAAAACAAGACTGGGCCCAGAACGGAGCCTTGGGGCACTCCTCGGGAGCATGGGCGTGACTGTCCAAGTTCCTGACCAACTCTAACAGTTTGTATTCTGTCAGACAGGTAGCTACAAAACCAATTCAAGGCAACATCTCTGATGCCTGTGTCATGTAGACTCCGGATGAGGGCGGAGTGTGCCACTCTGTCAAAAGCTTTGCTCATGTCAGCGAAGATGACACCACAGTATTCGTTGCTATCCAATGCAGAAAGCCATCTGTTCAAAGCTAGAGCCAAGCAGTCTTCGCAAGAGTGGTTGCGACGGTATGCAAATTGAGAGTCTGGCGTGTGTTCATTATCTGGTCCAGTACTATTCTTTCTAATACCTTGGCACATATAGGCAGCAGCGAAACTGGGTGGTAGTTTGCCGCCAGATCAGGGTCTCCAGATTTCCTAAGTGGACTTATGATAGCTTGCTTAAAGACGGTGGGGACATTACCAGTTTGGAGGGACTCGTTCACTATGTCCGTGAGGCACTCAGCAATAGCATCTCCACCATTCTTCAGTATGGATGGTAGCACGTTGTCTGGACCTGGTGATTTGCACAAATTAAGAGACTTCAGAATATCGGACACGTGTTGTACTGTCACTGGTTGGAAATTCGTGAGATGAGGTAGCTGCTCATTGTCTTCAGGTGGAATTTGTAGAACCCCAGACCTGTTGGTGTCTTGAACAATGGCCGCAAATGTATCAGTCAGCGACGAAATTGATGCACTGGGCTGGTTCCGGGTGGGTCTACGACCAGTCATGCCGTTAAGCAGACGCCACTGCCCTCTTGGGTCATTCCTTAGATCCTGGAATTTTTTGATTAAAAACTGAGACTTCAGTTGTCTGTTCAAGCGCTTTCCTTGACGCCTGGCTGCACGTCACCTTTGTTTAAGAGCTGAGTCGTCTGGCCTACGCTGAAGCTGTCGATGTAAGTTCCTCCTTGTATGGTGCAGCTGCTGCAGTTCAGCAGTTGTCCAAGAATGAGGTATAGGTTTAGGACAGATTGGGTATCTGCAATCTTTCCATTTTCTTTCTTCTGTTTTCTTTTTCAATTTAATCCTCCCCACCCAATATCCCTTTGGTGCGTCCATGGAGCTATGAAGCCGAGACCTCTGGTCGGCGGAGCTTAATGGCCCCCACCACCACACTCCATCATTCACCCCAGTGTCTGGAGATGTGTGGATTTTGTAGAAAAAAATCTGACTAGCTGCACTGGAGCATGAGGGTTAGTAAGGTCAGCTAGTGATGTCAGGAAAGTTTCGGCTTGAAGATCAATAGTTGCATCGTTGTAATTGACTGCCAGAAGTGCTCGGGCGTCCTCCTTGAACTTTCGGAATTCGATTGCGACAATACCAGGTTTTCTAATACTGCGATAGGCGTGCTTTTGAGTGCGGTGCCAGCTGTGGAGATGGAGGTCAAACACTACGAGGTGATGGTCACTAAGGTCGTCCACGGCAGTGACTGAGGGCTGCTCATGGCAAAGCCCAGCTTCCAGTAGAACCAGGTCCAGGCACGTGTTCGATGGTAGCCGTGTTGGTACTGTGATGAGTGTGCAGACAGTGCTCTGCACAGAGTTGGCCCGGTTGAGGTACTTGAGTTGAGGAGAGTGAGGCGGGATAGCATTCGTGTTAAAATCTCCCAGGATAATTCGCTTACTCTTTGGCACTGGCTGACTGTCCAATTGGGCACTCAGATAATCCCAGAAATCCACTCCAGTGCTGGGAGGCTTATACACGGTGCTGACAATAAACTTCTCAGCTCTTGTGTTCTTTCCCGGACGGACTAAAATGTGCAGAGCTTCAAGCTCAGGGTGGCTACTAGCATGTACTACTGTTGCCCTCAGACTGGATGAAACATACAGACAGACACCACCACCATGAAGGGAACGGTCCTTCCTGTAAATACTGTATCCAGGGATATGGAGCAAGTGATCGCTGACACTGCCGTCCAGATGAGTTTCATTGATGGATAATATATGGATCTCATGATCATGCAGTATTTCGTGGATTTGCTGAATTTTATGGCGCAGGCTACGAACGTTCAAATGGGCAATTGTTAAGCTAGGTTTCCCAGGTATATACTGCCCAGGACGAGATCATGTCACCGAAATATCACTGGGGTTCACTGTGGATCGACATGATTTTAGAAGAACTCAGGGACACGTGCGTGGAAGCCCGTGTTGAGAAACCGACCCTGCGATTTTTATGAACCGTTATGCGGGATTGTACGGGAAGTGGATAAAATACACGTTTTTCCAGAGCAAAATGGAGCAAAATATCGAGTTGTGCCAGGCTCGGCAAAATATCGAAGATTTACAGATAAACATTGTGTGTACTATTGTACTACAGTAGAACCTGGGGTAAGCGACCTCTCGTTTTACCGACCACCTACGACCGTTTTTCCATGCACGAACAGTGCTACACAGACACTGTGGGCTGGATGTGCGCACGTGCACGGCATCATTGCAGCATATCATCATATTGAGAAACAGTTTGTGTAATATACAGTGTAGAATTGTACTACTTTTAACTATTTTACCAGGATGTGCAAATCATTGCAGCATATTCCTTTTGTATATTGATAAACATTGTGTGTGTGAGATACTATTGTATTACTTTTTTGAAATATTCTTTCAGTTCATCACTAGAATAATTGTCAGTAGATTAATTATCAGTACATGATGATCTATTTTAATACATTTCACCTGGATGTGCGCATCATTGCAACATATCATCATGTACTGATAATAATTATCTACTGACAATTATTCTAGTGATGAACTGAACGAATGAACGAATATTTCTTGAGAGAGATGCAGCGAGGACACATACTGACAAGTTATTTTGTTCTTTTCATTAGATACCAGAATCAGTGTACCAACACAGAAGTGCATTGTTATTGAACATTGAATATTGATATCAAACGAAATATATTTTTCAAGTTCGTGATTCAAGACAAAATACTGGCTCACCTTGTGCCGGGGAGTTGGTAGTATTCCATAGGATGGGGCTTCAGCAACTACAGCATTGGCTCGGGCTTCAGACTCGACACCACTAATAAGTAATCATTCACTCGAGTCGAGACGAGTCGAGTGCTATTACTAGTGTTGACAACTTTTTGAAATAATTCAAAATACTGTACTGTACTGATGCATTTCCCTCACTGCGCGTAAAATGCTTCATGTGAGCGTGCCCAATCAATGCTCAGGTGCACGAAGATCTTGAAATCGGCGAGGAGAAATTGCCATGAAAACCCCCTCGTAGCAAGCTTATGGCACAGCTTTCAGGAGTCCGACAAGTGAATCCATGCTACCAAACCCCTTCCCTATCTAACTGGACCATGCCCAAATCCTCCTTCCAAAGTGGCACACCTACTGCGAAAAATTGATTTCTCAGAATCCGGATCCCGACTACCGGTATACGCTACGGCGTGCGACCTGAGCTGGCCGCCCTGCCGTGCAGTATGGAACTGTCCTCAAGCCAGTCACGTATTTGGCAGCCCAGTGAGCTGTCTGCCGGTATACCGGATCGCAGCGTTTACTTGTAGAAGCGCGTAGAAGCGCCAAATGCGGCAGGGCCAGTCTCGGGCTGGTCGCGTAGGCGGCAGGCTGGCGGGCGACCGGCAAGGCTGCATTCGCATTTGGATCACCCAAGTGGTACAGGTGCTTCGACTGCACCCCGTGGCGCATCAGGGAGGCATCTGGAGGCTGGGGCCCAGGCAGCCCGCTCGTAAGTGCACCACCGTATCAGGTATGCGCAGGTGGAGCAGCAGAGCAAGATGTGTGCCGGACACTCACCATCATCCGGTCGACTTCATGGTTGTGCGACATTACACAGCCGGCACTCATCACTTGCTATTGCTTGTAGAAGGCTAGAATTTTTTTCTCTCGTTTGCTCTAAAGCTAGTTGGTTTACATGGTTTATAGTAACTTTATACCCGTACCTGAGCATGGATCCTTCTCAGCAGCAGATCGCTGGTATTCCTCGTTTGAGACCGCGGCGACGGCAGCGTCGGCCCTGACCAACAAGCCTCGGGCGATGAGCATGCCGGCCGAAAATGCAGGCATGGACACTGTCGTGCATGACCAGTTGAGTTTCTTGGAGGCGCTATGATGCCGGCCGGGGCGACGCATTTGTTGGCGCAAGGGAGACGATTAGGACAATACGGCGTGAAGAATACTTCGAGCTGGCCACAATGCTTCCTTCATGTCCTGGCCACACGCAGCCAGCAGCCAAACGTGTTAGAATCAATCAATCCGATGGCAGTCACTGAGTGATATTGTCACTGGCAAGAGAAAAAACTGAAAAACTGAATCTCTAATCTACTGGGTAGAGGCCTGGCAGACTTTCAGCACCATCGCACCTTGCAACACGAGCTTACGCCCTCTGGGGCCCTAATTAGTCCGACAAGAAATTCATACTGCACGGCGACAAAAAGGCAGTTTGAGCAGTCTGGAAACCGGGACTTGCCGAAATCCAACCGTGACGGAACTAGCCCACTTCAGCCCCCGCATGGTAGCAGAACACAAGGCTTTATCTCGCTGACTACCTATATTACGGACACGGACAACTCCGCTCCGGGCTCTCTTTCACGTGGACGATTAGTCCATTTCCTCTCATCCGCTCCTTAACAAGCTGCTGGACTCGGCTTAGTCCCGAACTCATGCTACGTGGGAGCAACTAACCATGGCAGCAAACTGGCTGAACATCTTCTCAACCAATGCGTGCCTCCTTTTTCGTGCGCTGTGTAGTCTATCTCTCTCAGCACACGTGGGTAAGCACGGAAACACACACACACACACGCACACGCACACGCACACGCACACGCATACATACATACATACATTCACACATACATACACACACACACACACACACATACTCTCTCTCTCTTTTTCTCTCTTTATCCTCCTCTTCTACATCCCTAACCCTGCTTCGCCTCTATTTGCTGTCACTCCCCTCCCCTTCCTACTCTCGTACTAGGCGGCATTACACCAAGTCTCAGCATGTGGGGTCTACTTTGCTGTGTTGGGGCTTTGTTTGGACATGGCGAGCTGTTATCATATTTCCTTGCGGCTGTTGTCGCTGTTGCCATTGTTGTTTAGATACCACGGCGAGCCGGCAGTAAGTGCCGGTTTTCGCGGGCTGGCGACCTTGTCTTACTTTCAGTAATTAACACTTTACCCGAGGTGCGACGGATTAATCCGTCACGACCGCGCAGGGCAGATTGCAGACACACGTATGTGCGTTACACACACACACACTCACACATTATGAAGCACCCGGCGGGCAGGGCGAGTGGCCCATGCTGCTTATTCAGTTGTACTAGCGGAGGCAGGGGCACTTCCCCTTCGTAATCGCCCGTGCGGCGGAATAAACGGCGTCCTGATACGGCGGTTGTGCGAGCAAATGCAGCGGTGGTTCCCTTTTGAGCTCTGTTTGCGGCAGAGGCAGGGGCAGCGCCCCTAGCCCATGCGGCGGTTGACCCGGCAGCCGGCCCGACATGGCAGTTGACCCGGCGGCCCGATATGGCAACTGACCCGGCGGACTGATATGGCGGCTGACCCAGCGGTCTGATATGGCGGCGGCGGCTAACCCAGCGGTTTGATATGACGGGTGACCCAGCGGTCTGATATGGCGGCTATGCGAGCAAATTCAGGGCCGGCGCACGTGTTGTGCGCGGCGGCATTGGTCAAGGCAGGGGCAGCGCGCCTCGCCTGGGTGGCGTTATGCCCGGCGCTGCGGCTATGTTTGCAAAACACAGGGCCGCTCCCCTTTGAGCTTTGTATGTTCACAGCTATGTTTGCAAAATTCAGGGGCAGCTCCTCTTGGGGCCTGGTACAGCTATGTTTGCAAAAAGCAGGGGCAACTCCCCTTATTATTATTATTATTATTATTATTATTATTATTATTATTATTATTATTCAACGCAATAAATAGAGTAAGCTGCGCACTCAGTACAAACACCATAAGCAAAACTTGTTTTCATGTATAATAAATAAGCTTGTTCCTAAACGTTTTCGTCGCCATCTCATCAGAGGATTACTGGCAAATCAACAAAAGCTCTTAACTCAATATATATACGCACAATGCAAGTAATAATTTAGACCCTAACTAGCGCGATAAAATGAGAGCTGAAAGAAACATTACACCATTCAACGATATCAGGTGACAACAAATGCGATAAATTCACCACTAGAAAGTCACCAAGCAACCACAAACGAGAACTACTGATCTAAATTCACAAACAATTTCAACGTAAACAAATTCTTTTTCTGCCTACACAAAATCGGCCTGGTGGTAAAAATGTAAATAGACTCCAATACACGCAAATACCTTTGACTACGTGAACGAGACCAAACAGAAAAGCAATCATCAGCATAACTAAGAATTTTTACGTTGAAATTGTTTGTGAATTTAGATCAGTAGTTCTCGTTTGTGGTTGCTTGGTGACTTTCTAGTGGTGAATTTATCGCATTTGTTGTCACCTGATATCGTTGAATGGTGTAATGTTTCTTTCAGCTCTCATTTTATCGCGCTAGTTAGGGTCTAAATTATTACTTGCATTGTGCGTATATATATTGAGTTAAGAGCTTTTGTTGATTTGCCAGTAATCCTCTGATGAGATGGCGACGAAAACGTTTAGGAACAAGCTTATTTATTATACATGAAAACAAGTTTTGCTTATGGTGTTTGTACTGAGTGCGCAGCTTACTCTATTTATTGCGTTGATTACATTTTTATCTCCACGGAAGCTTTTTAATTATTATTATTATTATTATTATTATTATTATTATTAAGAAAGGGTTTGCTCCCCACACCGGAGCTCGCGCAATTCCGCCGACTTTACTTGACACTTGACTGACTCACGACTGCCATCCAGAGCACACGAGAAGCTCCGGTGCTCCGGTGTGGGGAGCAAACCCTTTCTTACAAATCATCGCCGAAGTCGCAACCACTACTTCGTATTATTATTATTATTATTATTATTATTGTAGAAGAGAAAAGGACATATGGATACGAGTTAAGAGTAACTCTCCATCACTGTAACATGATACTTTATACAGTCAGAAAGTGCAATAACTAGGCACAAAACTGACAGAGTACTGAAACATTCGACGTCCTGACACCTAGCTTCAACACATCTCCGTAGCGCTAACCGACAGCCTTCCAACTTGGAAGGTTCAAGGTTATGGAAAGACCAAAGAGGGGAAGGCAAGCGCAACGAAAACGAGCAAAAGCTACAGTCCCAACGGAACAAAGAATGTCGATTGTTACTGGACGATGACGAGACCAGTACGATATTTGACAAAGCGGTCTAACTACAATTCGAAGCAGCAAAGCAGCACACCACCCAACTTGGGTGGGTCATAAATATCAAAGATAAGTAAAGAAAGGGAAGCTTTGCGAAAACGAATTGTACAAGCCGAAAGCCAAACTCCTACAGTACTCCTCATGCATGACATTGTGATGGACTAGTTGACTACAAAACAAGTTGTTTCACACGACGTACGTTTCGCCGTATGGTTCGTGACGGCTCATCAGGTGTGCAATATGAAACTCGGATGTTGAGCCATAAATAAATGTAGAAGAGAAAAGGACATATGGATACGAGTTAAGAGTAACTCTCCATCACTGTAACATGATACTTTATACAGTCAGAAAGTGCAATAACTAGGCACAAAACTGACAGAGTACTGAAACATTCGACGTCCTGACACCTAGCTTCAACACATCTCCGTAGCGCTAACCGACAGCCTTCCAACTTGGAAGGTTCAAGGTTATGGAAAGACCAAAGAGGGGAAGGCAAGCGCAACGAAAACGAGCAAAAGCTACAGTCCCAACGGAACAAAGAATGTCGATTGTTACTGGACGATGACGAGACCAGTACGATATTTGACAAAGCGGTCTAACTACAATTCGAAGCAGCAAAGCAGCACACCACCCAACTTGGGTGGGTCATAAATATCAAAGATAAGTAAAGAAAGGGAAGCTTTGCGAAAACGAATTGTACAAGCCGAAAGCCAAACTCCTACAGTACTCCTCATGCATGACATTGTGATGGACTAGTTGACTACAAAACAAGTTGTTTCACACGACGTACGTTTCGCCGTATGGTTCGTGACGGCTCATCAGGTGTGCAATATGAAACTCGGATGTTGAGCCATAAATAAATGTAGAAGAGAAAAGGACATATGGATACGAGTTAAGAGTAACTCTCCATCACTGTAACATGATACTTTATACAGTCAGAAAGTGCAATAACTAGGCACAAAACTGACAGAGTACTGAAACATTCGACGTCCTGACACCTAGCTTCAACACATCTCCGTAGCGCTAACCGACAGCCTTCCAACTTGGAAGGTTCAAGGTTATGGAAAGACCAAAGAGGGGAAGGCAAGCGCAACGAAAACGAGCAAAAGCTACAGTCCCAACGGAACAAAGAATGTCGATTGTTACTGGACGATGACGAGACCAGTACGATATTTGACAAAGCGGTCTAACTACAATTCGAAGCAGCAAAGCAGCACACCACCCAACTTGGGTGGGTCATAAATATCAAAGATAAGTAAAGAAAGGGAAGCTTTGCGAAAACGAATTGTACAAGCCGAAAGCCAAACTCCTACAGTACTCCTCATGCATGACATTGTGATGGACTAGTTGACTACAAAACAAGTTGTTTCACACGACGTACGTTTCGCCGTATGGTTCGTGACGGCTCATCAGGTGTGCAATATGAAACTCGGATGTTGAGCCATAAATAAATGTAGAAGAGAAAAGGACATATGGATACGAGTTAAGAGTAACTCTCCATCACTGTAACATGATACTTTATACAGTCAGAAAGTGCAATAACTAGGCACAAAACTGACAGAGTACTGAAAGAGTATCCATATGTCCTTTTCTCTTCTACATTTATTTATGGCTCAACATCCGAGTTTCATATTGCACACCTGATGAGCCGTCACGAACCATACGGCGAAACGTACGTCGTGTGAAACAACTTGTTTTGTAGTCAACTAGTCCATCACAATGTCATGCATGAGGAGTACTGTAGGAGTTTGGCTTTCGGCTTGTACAATTCGTTTTCGCAAAGCTTCCCTTTCTTTACTTATCTTTGATATTTATGACCCACCCAAGTTGGGTGGTGTGCTGCTTTGCTGCTTCGAATTGTAGTTAGACCGCTTTGTCAAATATCGTACTGGTCTCGTCATCGTCCAGTAACAATCGACATTCTTTGTTCCGTTGGGACTGTAGCTTTTGCTCGTTTTCGTTGCGCTTGCCTTCCCCTCTTTGGTCTTTCCATAACCTTGAACCTTCCAAGTTGGAAGGCTGTCGGTTAGCGCTACGGAGATGTGTTGAAGCTAGGTGTCAGGACGTCGAATGTTTCAGTACTCTGTCAGTTTTGTGCCTAGTTATTGCACTTTCTGACTGTATAAAGTATCATGTTACAGTGATGGAGAGTTACTCTTAACTCGTATCCATATGTCCTTTTCTCTTCTACATTTATTTATGGCTCAACATCCGAGTTTCATATTGCACACCTGATGAGCCGTCACGAACCATACGGCGAAACGTACGTCGTGTGAAACAACTTGTTTTGTAGTCAACTAGTCCATCACAATGTCATGCATGAGGAGTACTGTAGGAGTTTGGCTTTCGGCTTGTACAATTCGTTTTCGCAAAGCTTCCCTTTCTTTACTTATCTTTGATATTTATGACCCACCCAAGTTGGGTGGTGTGCTGCTTTGCTGCTTCGAATTGTAGTTAGACCGCTTTGTCAAATATCGTACTGGTCTCGTCATCGTCCAGTAACAATCGACATTCTTTGTTCCGTTGGGACTGTAGCTTTTGCTCGTTTTCGTTGCGCTTGCCTTCCCCTCTTTGGTCTTTCCATAACCTTGAACCTTCCAAGTTGGAAGGCTGTCGGTTAGCGCTACGGAGATGTGTTGAAGCTAGGTGTCAGGACGTCGAATGTTTCAGTACTCTGTCAGTTTTGTGCCTAGTTATTGCACTTTCTGACTGTATAAAGTATCATGTTACAGTGATGGAGAGTTACTCTTAACTCGTATCCATATGTCCTTTTCTCTTCTACATTTATTTATGGCTCAACATCCGAGTTTCATATTGCACACCTGATGAGCCGTCACGAACCATACGGCGAAACGTACGTCGTGTGAAACAACTTGTTTTGTAGTCAACTAGTCCATCACAATGTCATGCATGAGGAGTACTGTAGGAGTTTGGCTTTCGGCTTGTACAATTCGTTTTCGCAAAGCTTCCCTTTCTTTACTTATCTTTGATATTTATGACCCACCCAAGTTGGGTGGTGTGCTGCTTTGCTGCTTCGAATTGTAGTTAGACCGCTTTGTCAAATATCGTACTGGTCTCGTCATCGTCCAGTAACAATCGACATTCTTTGTTCCGTTGGGACTGTAGCTTTTGCTCGTTTTCGTTGCGCTTGCCTTCCCCTCTTTGGTCTTTCCATAACCTTGAACCTTCCAAGTTGGAAGGCTGTCGGTTAGCGCTACGGAGATGTGTTGAAGCTAGGTGTCAGGACGTCGAATGTTTCAGTACTCTGTCAGTTTTGTGCCTAGTTATTGCACTTTCTGACTGTATAAAGTATCATGTTACAGTGATGGAGAGTTACTCTTAACTCGTATCCATATGTCCTTTTCTCTTCTACATTTATTTATGGCTCAACATCCGAGTTTCATATTGCACACCTGATGAGCCGTCACGAACCATACGGCGAAACGTACGTCGTGTGAAACAACTTGTTTTGTAGTCAACTAGTCCATCACAATGTCATGCATGAGGAGTACTGTAGGAGTTTGGCTTTCGGCTTGTACAATTCGTTTTCGCAAAGCTTCCCTTTCTTTACTTATCTTTGATATTTATGACCCACCCAAGTTGGGTGGTGTGCTGCTTTGCTGCTTCGAATTGTAGTTAGACCGCTTTGTCAAATATCGTACTGGTCTCGTCATCGTCCAGTAACAATCGACATTCTTTGTTCCGTTGGGACTGTAGCTTTTGCTCGTTTTCGTTGCGCTTGCCTTCCCCTCTTTGGTCTTTCCATAACCTTGAACCTTCCAAGTTGGAAGGCTGTCGGTTAGCGCTACGGAGATGTGTTGAAGCTAGGTGTCAGGACGTCGAATGTTTCAGTACTCTGTCAGTTTTGTGCCTAGTTATTGCACTTTCTGACTGTATAAAGTATCATGTTACAGTGATGGAGAGTTACTCTTAACTCGTATCCATATGTCCTTTTCTCTTCTACATTTATTTATGGCTCAACATCCGAGTTTCATATTGCACACCTGATGAGCCGTCACGAACCATACGGCGAAACGTACGTCGTGTGAAACAACTTGTTTTGTAGTCAACTAGTCCATCACAATGTCATGCATGAGGAGTACTGTAGGAGTTTGGCTTTCGGCTTGTACAATTCGTTTTCGCAAAGCTTCCCTTTCTTTACTTATCTTTGATATTTATGACCCACCCAAGTTGGGTGGTGTGCTGCTTTGCTGCTTCGAATTGTAGTTAGACCGCTTTGTCAAATATCGTACTGGTCTCGTCATCGTCCAGTAACAATCGACATTCTTTGTTCCGTTGGGACTGTAGCTTTTGCTCGTTTTCGTTGCGCTTGCCTTCCCCTCTTTGGTCTTTCCATAACCTTGAACCTTCCAAGTTGGAAGGCTGTCGGTTAGCGCTACGGAGATGTGTTGAAGCTAGGTGTCAGGACGTCGAATGTTTCAGTACTCTGTCAGTTTTGTGCCTAGTTATTGCACTTTCTGACTGTATAAAGTATCATGTTACAGTGATGGAGAGTTACTCTTAACTCGTATCCATATGTCCTTTTCTCTTCTACATTTATTTATGGCTCAACATCCGAGTTTCATATTGCACACCTGATGAGCCGTCACGAACCATACGGCGAAACGTACGTCGTGTGAAACAACTTGTTTTGTAGTCAACTAGTCCATCACAATGTCATGCATGAGGAGTACTGTAGGAGTTTGGCTTTCGGCTTGTACAATTCGTTTTCGCAAAGCTTCCCTTTCTTTACTTATCTTTGATATTTATGACCCACCCAAGTTGGGTGGTGTGCTGCTTTGCTGCTTCGAATTGTAGTTAGACCGCTTTGTCAAATATCGTACTGGTCTCGTCATCGTCCAGTAACAATCGACATTCTTTGTTCCGTTGGGACTGTAGCTTTTGCTCGTTTTCGTTGCGCTTGCCTTCCCCTCTTTGGTCTTTCCATAACCTTGAACCTTCCAAGTTGGAAGGCTGTCGGTTAGCGCTACGGAGATGTGTTGAAGCTAGGTGTCAGGACGTCGAATGTTTCAGTACTCTGTCAGTTTTGTGCCTAGTTATTGCACTTTCTGACTGTATAAAGTATCATGTTACAGTGATGGAGAGTTACTCTTAACTCGTATCCATATGTCCTTTTCTCTTCTACATTTATTTATGGCTCAACATCCGAGTTTCATATTGCACACCTGATGAGCCGTCACGAACCATACGGCGAAACGTACGTCGTGTGAAACAACTTGTTTTGTAGTCAACTAGTCCATCACAATGTCATGCATGAGGAGTACTGTAGGAGTTTGGCTTTCGGCTTGTACAATTCGTTTTCGCAAAGCTTCCCTTTCTTTACTTATCTTTGATATTTATGACCCACCCAAGTTGGGTGGTGTGCTGCTTTGCTGCTTCGAATTGTAGTTAGACCGCTTTGTCAAATATCGTACTGGTCTCGTCATCGTCCAGTAACAATCGACATTCTTTGTTCCGTTGGGACTGTAGCTTTTGCTCGTTTTCGTTGCGCTTGCCTTCCCCTCTTTGGTCTTTCCATAACCTTGAACCTTCCAAGTTGGAAGGCTGTCGGTTAGCGCTACGGAGATGTGTTGAAGCTAGGTGTCAGGACGTCGAATGTTTCAGTACTCTGTCAGTTTTGTGCCTAGTTATTGCACTTTCTGACTGTATAAAGTATCATGTTACAGTGATGGAGAGTTACTCTTAACTCGTATCCATATGTCCTTTTCTCTTCTACATTTATTTATGGCTCAACATCCGAGTTTCATATTGCACACCTGATGAGCCGTCACGAACCATACGGCGAAACGTACGTCGTGTGAAACAACTTGTTTTGTAGTCAACTAGTCCATCACAATGTCATGCATGAGGAGTACTGTAGGAGTTTGGCTTTCGGCTTGTACAATTCGTTTTCGCAAAGCTTCCCTTTCTTTACTTATCTTTGATATTTATGACCCACCCAAGTTGGGTGGTGTGCTGCTTTGCTGCTTCGAATTGTAGTTAGACCGCTTTGTCAAATATCGTACTGGTCTCGTCATCGTCCAGTAACAATCGACATTCTTTGTTCCGTTGGGACTGTAGCTTTTGCTCGTTTTCGTTGCGCTTGCCTTCCCCTCTTTGGTCTTTCCATAACCTTGAACCTTCCAAGTTGGAAGGCTGTCGGTTAGCGCTACGGAGATGTGTTGAAGCTAGGTGTCAGGACGTCGAATGTTTCAGTACTCTGTCAGTTTTGTGCCTAGTTATTGCACTTTCTGACTGTATAAAGTATCATGTTACAGTGATGGAGAGTTACTCTTAACTCGTATCCATATGTCCTTTTCTCTTCTACATTTATTTATGGCTCAACATCCGAGTTTCATATTATTATTATTATTATTATTATTATTATTATTATTATTATTATTATTATTATTATTATTATTATTATTATTATTTATTACTTTTTTAATAGCCCTTTGAGCCTTGTATGTAATCGTTTACAGTGATGCTTGCAGAAAGCAGAGGCAGCTCCCCTTAGTGCGTGGTATGTTTACAGCTATGTTTGCGAAGAAGAAGAAAAGAAAGAATTAAAGGTCTCTTGGAGCTGGGTATGTTTACGGCCACGTTTGCAAAATGCAGGGGCAGCACTCCTTGAAACTTTGGATATGTACCACTATGTTGGCTAAATGCAGGGGCAGTTCCCCTTGGGGCTTTGGATGTTTACAGCCAGGTTTGCAAAATGCAGGGCAGCTCCCCTCTGAGCTTCCTAGGTTTCCTGCTAGGTATGCAAAACGCATGGGTAGCTCCCCTTTGGAGCTTCTGATGTTTACAGCTATGCTTGCAAACTGCAGGGGCAGCTCCCCTTGGAGCTTTGGAAGTAATTAGTTGGATGTTTACAGGTATGGTCGCAAAACGCAGGGGCAGCTCGTCTGGGAGCTTTGGATGTTTGCAGCTATGCTTGCAAACTGCAGGGACAGCTCCTCTTGGAGCTTTGGAAGTTGGATGTTTACAGGTATGGTCGCAAAATGCATTGGCAGCTCCCCTGGGAGCTTTGGATGTTTACAGCTATGTTTGCAAATGCAGGGTCAGCCCCCCCCCCCCCTTGGAGCCTTGGATGCTTACAACTATATTTGCAAAATGCAGGGACGGCTTCCCTTTGAGATTTTGTTGGTTTACAGCTAGGTTTTCAAAACGCAGGGGTAGATCCCCTGGGAGCATTGGATGTTTATTAGTTTGCTTGCAAAATGCAGGTGCAGCTCCCCTTGGAGCCTTGGAAGTTTACAGCTATGTTTGCAAAATGCAGTGGCAGCTCCCCTTGGAGCATTGGATGTTTACAGCTATGTTTGCAAAATGCAGGGGCATTTCCCCTTGGAGCTTTGTATATTTACAGCTAGGCTTGCAAAATGCAGGGGCAGCTCCCCTTGGAGCTTTGTATATTTACAGCTAGGCTTGCAAAATGCAGGGACATTTCCCCTTGGAGCTTTGTATATTTACAGCTAGGCTTGCAAAACGCAGGGGCAGCTCTCCCTCGGAGCGTGGTTTGTTTGCAGTTGAGATGGGGAGTGCAACCGAAGATCTCCTTTCGAGCTTGCTTGTTCGCATTTGCTTATTAGCACCGTAGCTCGGGCACCCAGCCGGTCCTGACTGGCCTCTAGCGCATACTCCCGGCCCCGGCCACACTTATTGCCTGTTGCAGGATAGGGGCCTCACCACATATTTTTTGGACGATCGGCGGGCGAGAAGCCGTCATCGACCTAAGAGGCAAAATACAGGAATAACTGAGAAACTAATAATTGTATACAACGCGACAACCCTTTCGCTCTGTTGTCTGCTCGGCTGGGGGCACCCAGGTATCCCCCTCGTGCGAACACCACCCGAGGAAGCGGACAAGTTGACGGCGTATTCAGTAGTGCCCAGCACCAGCAGGACCTACCAATCAGGGGAAAGCCTAGCAGTCCTTCATGGTAATTCCCTTTGTAGACTCCCTCAACCTGACACAGGATCTGGCCGCCAGGAAGGGGCCTGGACCGCAGCTCCAGGCCGCCGGGAGGTGGTCAGGGTTGACCTGAAAGAGATGCATGTGCGGTGGAGCCTGTGACTAAACGGCCACCCCTTGGGGCCAGAGAAAGCGGTCTTGCGGGGCAGGTGGTCCTTAGTTAGAGACTTGCACCACAAGATATGAATGTGAGACCGCTTGTGTCCGGCGAAGGGGTAGGTAGTACCAGGCGGGTAGCTAGTCACACTTGTATCTAACACGACAGCCCTTCGGCTGTTGTCTGCCCGGCTTGGGGCGCCCAGATACCCCCCCTGTGCGAACACTACCCACGGAAGCTGACAAGTCGACAGCGTACTCAGTAGTGCCCAGCACCAGCAGGAGCTACCAACCAGGGGAAAGCCTAGCAGTCCTATATTGGTAGACCTCCTCAAGCTGACACAGGATCTGGTTACCACGAAGGTGCCCGAACGGCAGCTCCAGGCCGCCGGAAGGTGGTCAGGGTTGACCCGCAAGAGATACATGTGCGGTTGAGCCTTTGGCTAACGACCACCCTGCTAAGCGCCTACCGCACGCTGTAGCCATTATGAGGAATAGATTGCCACCAGCAGCTAAATGTTCAAATAGGTATTTCGATTTTAAATCTCAAGCCTTGCAGCATATTTTCAGCGACATAGGTTTTCCAATGCTCACTGGATTGATATCTGTTCATTGAAACCAACTTTCCGTTGTTTCTTTCCTTTCGCTTTTTCTCTTGTGTCTACTTTTCTACAATATCCTATAACATGTTATTCACAGTGGGTCCAATGTTATTAGGCATTTTGCCTGTTTTAATTTCCACTATAAATAAAGTATACACAACAACAACAACCCCTTGAGGCCAGAGAAAGTGGTCCTTAGTGGCAGGTGGTCCTTGGCTACAGGCTTGCACCGCACAACCATTATAAATGTGAGACCGTCCGTGCCTGGCAATGTGGTCGGTAGTACCAGACTGGTCGCCGGTCACGGTGGTCTTTAGCTACTGGTTTCACTGTATACCGAATCAGGCATGCCATCACAGGTCTACAGCGAACAACACAGAGATCGACGGGACCAAGAATAGGGGATAGCGTGCGGCGAGGCCACCCCCATTATTTTGGGAGGCACGGCTTCATGTTAGAGCAGTAAATAGCAGTTAGGGACTCAGCTGAGTCAAGCTGGACTCAGCGCGTCAAGTTTGGCATAATAGGGAGGTTCTGCTATACGTGAAACCAGTGGGACCATTGTCATTAGGTTTAGGCCTGTTTTGGAAGTCCACTTTAAATAAAGCCAAACAACAATAAAAAAACGTAGAGAAATCACAGGGAGTGATAAATGGAAGTTTCCGGAGGAGGAAGGAGGAAACTGTAGTTATCACCAACCCTCACCGCACCCAGCTCACCCCGCAACGGCGTGCGACCTGAGCTGGGCGCCCTGCCGTGCAGTATGGAACTATCCTCAAGCCATCCACGTATTTGGCAGCCCAGTGAGCTGTCTACCGGATCCCAGCGTTTAGAAGCGCCAAATGCGGCAGGGCCAGTCTCAGGCTGGTCGCGTAGGCGGCAGGTCGGCGGGCGACTCTGCATCCGCATTTGGATCACCGAAGTGGTACAGGTGCTTCCACTGCACCCTGTGGCGCATCAGGGAGGCACATGGGGCCCAGGCAGCCCGCCCGTAAGCGCACCACCGTATCAGGTATGCGCAGGTGGAGCAGCAGAGCATGATGTGTGCCGGACACCCGGCGGTACCCACCATCATCCGGTCGACTTCATGGTTGTGCGACTTTACACAGCCAGCACTCATTACTTGCTATTGCTTGCAGAAGGCCAGATTTTTCTTTTTTTCTTTTTTCGCTCTTTCCCTTCATACGTGCCTAGGCACGGCTTCATGTTGGAGCAGTAAATAGCAGTTAGGAACTCATCTGAGTCAAGCTGGACTCAGCATGTCAAGTTTGGCATAATACAAGAAACGCGCTATCCCCAAACAGTTTTTTATTTTTATTTTTTTTTACTATTATTCACAAACCCAACTCGTAAAATAAATAATATGTGGACAAAACAAACAGCTACTGAGCAGGGGCTGCACTGGGCAGCAGTGATGGTGAGGTACCAGGGGCTCCACCGACCAAAGGTCTCGGCTTCAATGCCACAAGCACGCACCAGGAAAAAGAAACAGAAATGTAAAGCAAAGCTAGATCTAGCTATGGGAATTAGAATCAACTCGTGAAAACTCCAAGTCAATCTCCCATTGACACAAACCTCGTTTATTCAACATAATCATATCCTATCCAATAAAAACAGTTCATAAAAACAGTTCATAAAAACAGCTTTTTAGGATCGGACCCAGTCCGCATAACCAATAGAGCTAGCTCCCTTGGCTGCTGAAGGGAAATAGGCAAGAATGGGCCTTCCAGATAAGGTCTAACAAGGAGCAGTGGCTATAGTTATGAAATGAACACCGGTAACCATGGAGACAGACCACACTCTCATTATAGATACTGGTTATAAATAGACCGAATAAGCAAAATGATCTGATAGCCTATGAAGAGTAAAAGAAATTGAACCAATGACAACAAATACTCGTCCAGCACACGAGTTGTCATAGCAACACAAATAACAGTTGTCCGCTAATTTTGTTGTTGGAGATTGAGTAGGAGTTTTTACAGGTTGATTCTAAATACAATAAATGCTCCGGCCTTGGGTTTATGACCAATAAAAACTATTATAAAAACCTCGGGGGACCTCGGTTTTTATAATAGTTTTTATTGGTCATAAACCCTCGCCCTCCTCATTTATTGTATACGTAGAATGGGTAAAAGTACCGGTAGGTGTTTAGAAAAATAAAAACAAGATGAAAAGAGATTGTTTATTATCAGTGTTTGGACTGACGTACAATGTACATGTCAACTTCATCAACCAAAACTTATGAACTTTTTTAATAGATCTGAAACGAAACTCGCACAAAGAAGTGTAAAGAAAACAAGCTGAAAAACAGAAAAATAGAAAAATAATAAGGCACCCATTTTGATAATCCAGGGGATGGCCCACGCCTGGTAAAAGAATAAGCAGAGAAAAGAAAAGAATCATAACAAGTTTTTCCATGTATGCAAAACACAGCTGAGCACTCTGAGCAAGGCCAGGTACGCGGATTAGCTTGTCCGGCAAGCGACGAGCTCGAAAAATTACAGGGAATCTGTTGCCCAGTACCAGTTGCTGTTTCTCAGGTGTCGGTAGACCTTTGTCTTGAATGACTGAAAACGTGTTTTGTGTGGGCGCTGCGACAGCAGCCTGTCAGGAAGGGAGTTCCATGCGCCAATACAGCAGTACGGGAACGACCGCTTCACGACGGATGGAGCTGAGACAGGGAGCGTGTCTGACAGTTGATAGGCGTGGCTGGTGGCATTATTGTGCTGGTTCCTGGTTCTGGGGTCGGCTGGAGAAACGCGATGCGGTGGCAATACAGCAAGTAGCTGAGGAGGACCAGTAATGAAATGCTATGTGTACATGCACGAGAGAGCAGCAACACTCCGGCGGACAGCCAGACTGGGGAGAATTGCACCAGGGTCAATGATGCGCAGTGCGTGGCGTTGAACATTATCCAGACGTTGGATGTGGCTGGCTGGCGCGCCCATCCACACAAGCGGAGCATACTCCATCAGGGGCCTCACGAATGCCTTGTAGACAGTCGTTCGGCCAGCTGGCGTTAGAATGTGGGCCGCTCGTCGGAGAAAGCCGAGGCACTGCTGGGCGCGGATGGTCACGGTCCTGAGGTGACTAGCGAAGGACAATTTGGAGTCAAATCGAACACCAAGCAGTGATATGCTGGTTCCTACGGTACAGGGGTACCACCAAACAGGATTTGGGGCAGGTCTAGGTCAGTGCGTCGGAGGGTAGCAGTCATAGCCTGTGACTTGCTGGGCTCGAAAGACACTTTCCACCGGCAACCCCACTCATGCAGGCGGTTTGTGGATACCTGCAAGGTGTGTGCAGCGTCCCGAGGGCACTGAGCTGAGGATACTAGACTGTATAGTGTCGTATCGTCCGCGTAGGCCTCAAGCTGAGCATTGCCATCAAGAACATCGGCAGCGATATTCACGTATATTAGAAACAACGTAGGGCCCAATATACTGCCTTGGGGCACCCCTGCAGAGATTGGGTAGAGAGAAGAAATCTGACCGCCGACTAAGCACTGGAGTGAACGGCGGTCAAGATAAGACGATAGCCAGCTATGGAGAGTGCCAGTAATGCCGAGCTGCCGGACCTTGTAGAGGAGGCCCACGTGGGAGACCCGGTCAAAGGCCCCGGCTATATCGACTGCGAGAATTCGTGCCGCGCCACCTTGGCCAACGATGTCCACCCAGGCGTTATGAAGCGCCTGTAGTGCGTCTGCCGTGCCGAGACCTCTACGGAACCCAAACTGGTGGGGTGTGAGGAGCTGCTGGCGCTCAAGATGGTTCATCAGTTGGCGATTGACAATAGTTTCCATTACTTTGGACATTATGCATAATAACGAGACTGGGCGGTAGTTCTTCAGAACAGAGCGCGAGGACCGTTTGTGGATCGGTACCACGTTAGCTGTCTTCCAAGATTCTGGTTGAACTCCGCACCTGAAACAGAGAGCGAATAGCTGGGACAAAGGCTTCGCAAGTTCTTTGGCACACTCTTTCAGGACACGGGCTGAAATGCCGTCAGGACCAGTCGCCTTTGATATGTCGAGTCGCGCTAGCAGACGGTAGACAGTGGCGGGGCGAAAATGAACGGCTGCGAGTGCCGGTGCTCCGGTTGCAACAAGGTCAGGTAAGTCGTCAGAAGTAAGATCCTGGCCAGTGACACTGCACTTCCTGGAGAAGAAGGTGGCAAAGGCCTCCGATTTCTCATGGCTAGTTGCCAACTCCCGTCCGCCCGCCTCAACAATGAGAGGAATGTCCGTGTTACGTCCGTCCCCACTAGCATACTTTAACTTGGTCCACCATTCTTTGTCCTTGAGTGAGCCCGTGGACAGGCTGTGACGGATACTGACCTCTTTAGCTTCCTGGGATCGCCTTAGGATGTTGACGGCTGTGGTAACGGAGCGGAGGAAAGCTTGTTTGAGTGAAAGATCGTTCGGGTGTTTTCTCCAGGAACGCCAACGTTTGTCCTTTGCCCTCATAGCAGCTGTACATTCCGGTGTCCACCATTTTGGATCACTCGGCCTCGTGGTAAGTTCCTTAGATGGGACAAACCTGGCTATTGCGCCTCTGATAGTGGAGGTTACCCGCTCACAGGAGGTGTCCGGGTCATCAGTTATGATGTCGTGCCATGGAGAGTTGCGAAGGAAAGCTCGGAGGCGATGCCAGTCTGCGCTCTTGTACCGCCAGACAGTTCGCTTTGCTGCAGGCTCGTGGCAAGGTAATATGCCTACGAAGTCGGATAGAACGATAACGTGGTCAGACCGCCCAAGAGGGGGTGTGGCGGTTGTCAATACGGGGGAGTTGAAGGTAGACATCACGAGGTCAAGGGTATTGTCGCCACGAGTAGGAGTCTGAACATGCTGCGTAAGGAGGTGCGGCACAAGTGTCCTCAAGTGCCTCGCCCGCCGGTGTGGTCAGTAGTATAGGGGGAGGGGGTTCTGGACCACCTTCCAGGTGGTCCAAAATCGACCTTCTGGATCGGACCTTCGGGCCTCCCTCCAAAGTCTCCCCCTCCCCCTATACTACTAGGGGACGTGTGAGATAATGACTCTGTGAGATAATGACTCTGTGATATAATGACTCTTACCAGGAGATATGTCTGCCATACAGTTCCCCCCCTCTCCTACCCTATAGTTCTAACCCTTCAATACACTTCTTATTCTTTATCGTAAGAAATGTGTGTGAGATCCAAGTACTAATATTACAACTCCAAGTACTAATTTTACACCTCCAAGTACTAATTTTACCACTCCAAACACTGACCCCATGTTGGCTCAACCCAGCCCCAGAAAAGTGAGTCAACTTCAGCCTTTTCACTTACCCCTCTATCTCACCGTTCATACAACCAGCGGATCACAGCCAGCCCGCAGAACTCCCACTGAGACACTGTACGCTTACACCAAGATCTACACACTAGAGCAACGCTTAAATTTCAAGCAATACGTCTTTGTCTTTCGCTGTCTGCATGGTTTATCTAGCCCACTTCTCAGCCTCCTATTCACTCCCCGCTGCACTGGACACTCCCGGTATGGTTTCCATTCCATTGCGTATCTTGGTGCCGACAGATGGAATGCGCTGCCTCCATCTTGTCGCCTGGCCGAGTCGCCTGCTTTGTTTCGCGCTCACACAAAGTCTCATTTAGGGTTCCCAGTAAAAAGGCAACATTGCCTGTTGGGAAATCCCTAACAAAATAAGAAAAAAAAATAATAATAATAATAATAACCCCCATCTTGGCTCACTTCGAGGACTGATGTGGGATCGGTTTCTGAGCCAACTTTGGGTGGTCCAGCTATGGATGAGGATTCACCACCATCAATCGGTAACTCATACCTATTCCCCATCTCATCATCATCAGCAATATATTTCCCAACTTCTAGCTCTCGTGTTATCTTTTCAGCATACTCAACTGTTTCCTGTTTTAGTTTTGCTAAGGGATGGATCAATTCCGCATATATCTTTTCTTGTTTTTCGTCAGCTTTTTTTGTAATCGGTGGTCTCCATCCTGAGTTGAGTGCTGATTTCACCTCAGCATACACAGCTGTTTCCTTTTTTAGTTTTGCTAAGGGATGGTTCATTTCCACATATATCGTTTCTTGTTTTCCATCAGCTTTTTTTGTAATCGGTGGTCTCCATCCTGAGTTGAGTGTTGCTCTCACCTTAGCAAGGGTTTCTTTTGTGGGTATGAAAGTCATATTTTTCACCTGATCATCTTTACATGATGTGGATGGTTTCGAAAGTGTGAAGGTCTTCATCTTTCCTTCTGTGATATATTTTTTATTTGTCTGTGAAATACACCAGCAGTAATGGGGATGAGAAGAAGAAGGAAACGGAGGTATATCAAGTTGTTTGATTTTCCCGATGTAATTCCCTATGTTCCCGATATAATTCCCTTTGTATTTCCCGATGTTTACGATGTTCACGATGTAATTCCCGATGGTGTCGGTGTTCCCGATGTAATTCCCGATGTAATTCCCAATGTTGTCGGTGTTGTCGGTGTAAATCCCGATGTAATTCCCGATGTTCCCGATGTAATTCCAGATGTTGTCGGTGTAAATCCCGATGTAATTCCCGATGTTCCCGATGTAATTCCCGATGTAATTCCCGATGTTGTCGGTGTTGTCGGTGGTGCCGGTGTTGTTGGTGTTGTCGGTGTTGTCGGTGGTGTCGGTGGTATCGGTGTTGTCGGTGGTACAGATGCTGCTGGTACATTAATAGGTGGACTAAGATGTGTAAGCGGAACACAAATCCAGAATGAATATTCTTCCCAACATTTGTTTATTACCAACCCATTCACTCTGACACAATGAGCTAGAAAAGCAATTCCTATCAAGATCATCAATTTATTCATTTTTACTCTATCATAAACCGTTTTCTTTCTCTCCATCAGACTATACCAGTTACATCAAAGGTTGAAGGTGATTTTGGTAGATTTATTGTACCAAGCCCATCTGATAATGGTATCGGATCAAAATCTAACCTAGGCTGATGTTGTAAATTTCTTGGATCATTTTCAGGGTCAACACTCATCGAACAGCTGGAACGTTTTATGATATATACAACAGCACCAACTATAGGAATAACAATCAGAGATAAAACTTAAAGATTGGGGTCTGTCAAATGAGGGTTATCCCCGTTTACTGGTTTCGTCTGATCGTAAGGTGATTGTGTAGTGATATGATCTGTTGGTGGTGATGTTTCACTAGGGATGTCAACCGGAGTTGGTCTTTCACTTTGGATGACAGTAGGAGGTTTCGTTGTCAAACAGAGTCCATCCTTATCCAACGGATCAAGAATACAACCAAGAGTAAATGGTAGCATGGTCAACAGTATTAACAAATGAGGTATTTCCATTTTTTATCTACATATAGTTAAGATTTTCAGTACTCATGATAAACCAGCTCCCATTCATCAATGAGATTGTATCCACTCACAGTTGGTAATGTCAATGTGTTGTTGATGAAGGTCAGATATGCCGTTGTTATATCATGTTCAGTAATGTATCGGATTACCGCTTTTTCTCCCAACACATCTCGATATGATAGATGAAAACGTCTTCTGCTACCACTTGTTTCTTGTCCGACTATGAAGAGATCCTCAATGACAATCAGTTTGTTGGTTGGACTTTTGTAAATAGGAAAGACATGAAGTGTGGCTTCTGGTGGAGTGGTTGAAGAGCTCGGGATGATATTCTTCATTTTTTTGACTTTCACCTTTCCATCCTTTCTGTCAACATACTCCTTTGTTGTTGCTGAGTCATCCTCTGTTGAGTCTCGGAGATTGATGATGTGTTTCAACCCCATGTTAAGATTTCCTTTCATCTGGTTGAGCCCACTAGTCCAGAGAGTCCGACTTTGTGCTGTGTTGAGATATTCTGATGTTACCACAGATGTACTTCTTGATGGTTGCTTCACATTTACAATTTCCATTCCACCCATGTCAAGATTTCCTTTCATTTTCAGTGTGCCACTCACCTTCAGTCGTGTTTCATCATCATCAACATGCTTCCTCAATGAAGTATCCACTTTTCCTATCTCACTTGTAACCCACCCAGTTGGTGCCGCACAAGTGGTACATATTCCATCATAACCAAGAAAGCAGATGCTATGATAGTTCATGTCAATATGTCCCTCCACATCTCCACCAGCTTTATCCAGCTTTTCTTCACTGATGACAAATAACTCCCTTTTTTGGCATAGGAATCAAGATTGATCGAATTAGCTTCCAAGGCTGTTCCAAATTTTGAACTCATCTTCCTTATCTATCTATATATTCTTTCTTGAGAGTGTGGGAACAATAAAAATGATCCTTTATAGGTATAAACCATGGAAATGATCAACTTTGATGAGCACAAGGATAAACCAACAAAGCATCACTACTTGCTTCCTGATTGTCACTACATGATGATTGGACAAACGGGATGTGGGAAGACAAACACCCTGTGTAATATGATTCTACAATCATGGTTGAACTGTGATAAGGTCATTCTTTACACAATAAATCCTCAACAACCAAAATATCAACTTTTTGATGGGTTTTACAATGGAATATCTCCTGCCCACACACGCTCTCTAGGCTGCAAAGTTCTGGCACAGAGCTCTCCTTCTCACCACCACCACCATCAGTTCGCGCCTGGCGCCTGGTCGATGCATGGTTGGCGGTATCCGGCATAGCAGGCTGGTACATCAAGTAGTGCATGGCACATAGCAGATGACACAGCAACGACATAGCTCGATTGCGACGCACGTTTCGTCCCCGCTGGACTCATCAGGCAATCTTCTTCTTGGATGTCTTCACACGGAGCTTGACTCGGGAGAATGAATTTGAAGACACCACTGCAGCTGTACTTATGGTTGATAATGCATCGACCAGGCGCCAGGCGCGAACTGATGGTGGTGGTGGTGAGAAGGAGAGCTCTGTGCCAGAACTTTGCAGCCTAGAGAGCGTGTGTGGGCAGGCGTGTGTTTACCGCCATATTGCCAGGTGTGTCTTTACCACCATATTTATCAACCATAAGTACAGCTGCAGTGGTGTCTTCAAATTCATTCTCCCGAGTCAAGCTCCGTGTGAAGACATCCAAGAAGAAGATTGCCTGATGAGTCCAGCGGGGACGAAACGTACGTCGCAATCGAGCTATGTCGTTGCTGTGTCATCTGCTATGTGCCATGCACTACTTGATGTACCAGCCTGCTATGCCGGATACCGCCAACCATGCATCGACCAGGCGCCAGGCGCGAACTGATGGTGGTGGTGGTGAGAAAGAGAGCTCTGTGCCAGAACTTTGCAGCCTAGAGAGCGTGCGTGGGCAGGCGTGTGTTTACCGCCATATTGCCAGGTGTGTCTTTACCACCATATTTATCAACCATAAGTACAGCTGCAGTGGTGTCTTCAAATTCATTCTCCGGAATATCTCCTGGTAAACTTATCATTGAACAACCAGACAAGGTTTGTCCAGTGGAGGATCTCGATGATCAGGAAAATAAGGTGATATTTTTTGATGACATCAAGATTGACAAAAAGCACATGACAAAAGTGATGGAATACTTCAGTCTTTCTCGGAACAAGAAATGTAACTGTATATATCTTTGTCAATCATACTATGATGTACCGAAATATATCCGGAGGAATACCAAGTGCTTCCTCCTGTACAAGGGCTTAGACAACAGAGATGTCCAATGTCTAGCACATGATCACTCCAAAAATCTTGAGAAAACCGAGTTTGCGGAGGCCTATGAAATGGCAACAGAGAAACCACATTCATTTTTCATGCTTGATAAAACAGCAACATATCAGCCAGAGATGTACCGATGTGGATTCGATAGGTTCTTTGAGAAGTGATAAGAAAAAAAAGGTATTGGTTAGGGCCGAAACGATTGCCCATTTTGCCTTAACGATTAACCAATAACACTAACGATCGATTTATTGGTTTTACCGATTTTCCGAACAAGTTTTATACGTGTCATGTTGGACATCAGTATACAGCAAAAACAATTAAATTTGTTCAACTATATACAGGTACGTATGGGTGAAAGATCCACACAGGCCCCAAAAAGACCAAAATGAAATTTGCAACGTGATATGAGCAGTGTTCCTCTGCCATTAAACATCAACGATCAGTCGTCTGTCATCTACAATGGAGAAGGGTCGACTGGAATCGACAATCCAGTCGATGATCGACTCCGTCAACATGCCTGAGCGCCTGCTGTCGCACGTTTGCAAGTTATCTGTGCCGAAGAACGACATGACGGGCTTCATTCCAGCACTGCTCGTCGCATTGTCACTGCGCTCAACATTGCTGGTAGTCGCCGTTGTTGTCGACTGGGTTGCTAATCCTTTCCCTACCGCAGCGGCGTACTGGTCTTTATGAGCAGAAATCAGGTTCTGGAACAAGTTGGTTGTGCCGCTTTGACGGACGAACTCGCGGCTGCATGAACTGCATCTCGCTACGCTATCAGCTTCCTCGAAATATGCCCACGCTGGCGATCTCTTGGTCAGACTAACTTTCGCTTTTCCAGGCGGCAGCATTGTCACTGCTCTCCTCGCCAAAAAAATCGAAACTAACTAAGTTTTTGACAAGAACTGAACAAATTAGAAGGACGGCAGCCACACTCACAGTTTCGCTACAACCTAACAGTAATGAAACTTTCCGGTTGTTACATTTTCCGGCTACGCTGACTAGTGCAATGAATGTAGTGACTTGTACGACTACCCAAAAAGGATCAAGCTCGCAATGATTGTACGGACCTACGGCTTCATGCACGTCTACTTCGACGTTCATGTACTTGTGCGCATGACGCGCGTGCATGATGCCATGCATGGTCTGCATGCACTGACGTCATGACCGGTCTCGCACTGTACAGTCATAATCGTTATCGATCATAACGATTATCGATTTCATCCATAACGAGTGATATACGAGTAATCGGTATAATCGTTTCGGCCCTAGTATTGGTAGATAAGCATGCCACGTTTTACACAAGTAGAAAATCCTGAACATAGGAAGGAGGTCATTGACACCTTTCTCAAAAATCGAGAAATTCTCAAGCAACGTCAACTGGAAAAAAAGGATCGGCAAGCAACAGCAGGAGGAGTTTGTAGAAGAGTTCCAAAAACCTGTTGTTAAAAATTTAACCAAACAAAGTGAGGAATACGATAAACGGCAGGATGCGCTCCTTGGACAACTTCAGACTAACCAAGCAGCAATCACATCAGCCCTCCATCAAATTCCATCCGTGGTGGGTTCATTCATCAAACCCATCCGAAGTAGCACTCCAGAACCGGGTGGTGAAACTTCTCGGATCAGAGAAACTAATATCTCATTCAACCAGAGTGATATTGACCTCATCAATAAGTATAAGGGGGGTAATCATCCAATATCATCAGCAGGAGAGATCAAAGAAGGTGAGGACTTGAAAGAAATGAAGAATATTCTTGGAAGAATAAGAGGGGCACAACTGCGCCCTAGTTCAGCAAGTAATAAAGATGGAAACAATAAACTTGTGATAGATTCCATAGACAAGGTGAGGGGATGGATAGACTTCATGATCAGTGCTAACGGTAGTAGAGTGAAACCAGTACAAGATCAGAAAGCAGATCGAGCAACTCAATCATCACCACAGTCCACTAAGAAAAAGAGAAGAAACAAAAAGAAAGGTATCAATCCAAAAAGTCCAGAATACCCAACTCCAGAAGCATATTTCCGAGGGTTTAGTGATAGAGACAGCTCTCCGGAAGATGAAGAATCATATGCCTTTGGGTTTCCTGTATCGGACGGAGTCTTCCACACACGCTATGAACCCTTGAAAGGTAGTGGAATCAGATTTTACAAATCACATGATGAGTTAGTGAAACTACTGAGTTTACTTTGCGCTTCCCGAGAAGCAGGAAATACATCAAAGAAAGTCATTAATGAACTAGTTGAGATCTTGGACCGTTTGTTGAATGATAAAGTGATAAAAAAGAGTGAATACAAGAAGATATATAAATCTTATGTATAGATAGAACCATGGAAACCATTCTATTTGTTGACAGTCACAGTTCACAAATCACAGGGACAAGTCAAAACTTCCAAGCATCTTTCAGCCCTCCATTACTACTTGATGAAAAGAAGACCTATGAAATTGCTCTGATCAATTCTACCATCTCGTATAGTTGGTTCAACATCAACATCACAAACAACCAAATTCGGATTTTTGATGGGAAAGCCTGGAAAACTCATGTCATTCCAAGAGGTGCTTACAATTTGACTGACATCAATCGATATATCCAGAGAAAAATCGAAAATGAGGACGGGATAACGATTGAGCCAAACTTCAACACTCTACACAGTGAAATTTACCTCAAACATGGATACAAGGTTGACTTTGACATCCCATCATCACTTGCTCCTGTACTCGGATTTTCAAATAAACTGGTTGATACAACTTCTACATCTGACTTCATTGTGAATATCACTGACACTCACAACATCCTCATTCACTGTAGTTTGGTAAGTGAGGCATACCTCAATGGTAGAACTGGTGATGTCATTTACTCATTTTCACCGGATAAACCTCCTGGATTCCAACTCAACATCCAACCGAATGAGAAGACGTTTTTACCATTGACGAAAACTGACAGAATATCAGATGTAATAATGAGGATAACTGATCAAGATGGAAAGGAACTGAACCTCAACAGTGAAAGAACCACGTTCAGTCTTCATCTCCGGGAAAGAAAATAAGACTAGATAGATGACATCATGTTCTTGAAACGAAACCAGCTTACCAGACAGAAGGTTATCGGTGGAAGTCTTCTTGGGAATCTATACAACAAAGCTAAAGGTGTACTATACAACACCAGCAAAATCTTAGCACCAAAGGTTAAATCCATAGGAAAAATGACAGCTCAGAAAGCTTTGGAGGCAGCAAAAGAGCAGATCACTCCAGACATGGTCTTTGATTTGGCAAAAGATCTTGCTAAGGGTGACAGAAAAGCAGTAAAAATGAAAGTAAAGAAAGAGGCTAAGCAGCTTGCTACAACTATTGGTAAAGACAAAGCTATCAATCCACATGTTAGAGATACCATCAATCAATTATCAAACAACAAGGACATCAAACGAGTTTTGTTGGATAAGAGTAAAGAGCTTCTCCAAGATAATCAGAGAGCTATCCTATCAAACATCATTGCTGGTTCAGGAATGAAGAGGTTGTAGAAAAAAAGAAAAAGAAAAAATATATAAAGAGTCGGCGTGGAGAAAGCAATTTTATTAGTGCAATAAGGAATATAATCGAGGCAGACATGGCCAGACAACAACGAGTTCATGGAATTTTTTTTAGCTCAGTAGACAAACACGCTGTGCCGACAGCGCCGCCTGTTCCCGTGCCACCACCGGCCCCACCACCTGGGGTGCCGTGGGTGGCTGGGGCGGGGGTGGGTTTGCCATCATGGACCTGGCCACCACTTCTCGACCCACTGCAAACGGCAGCGGAGCCTACTCTAGCACAACATCATCGTCCTGGAATGGAGGAGGGGCCACCGAGAGACACTGAACCTTCACCTCGGCAGTTGCCCTTGCCTCCGCCTGAGCCACCCCCTTTACCTTTGGTGACTACCGAGACGGTGGTCCCCCCGGTGCTGGGATCCACGGTGCCGACTGTGTCTGGACAGAGAGGGAGATCATCGACAAACCAAAATGAAACCAATATCCTCACCCATAGACCCAGAAGAAGCACAGCAAACTATTCACTTGAAATTTATGCACGGAATGGACTTGGCTCACGCAAAATGGACAGTGGAAATGGGTGTGCAGTAGCAGAGAACCCAGCAACGGTGACGCGGAGCAGCGGTCAAACGACTTGTGATGCTGGTGGAGATGATGGAGCCATGTTGGAGGCTGATAAGGAGTGCAGTGAGACTGAGCATCAAACGGATGATGAGGACGTGACTGATGATGATGATGGTGGTGATGAGGACGATGATGATGAAGATGAGAAGGAGGACGAGGATAAGGCGGAGGAGGTCGAAGGAAAGGAGCGGGATGAGATGGAAGAGAGCGACGTGAGCAAAAAGTCAGCTGTATTTTGTCACTTGTTATCACGTCCAGATTGTCTTGGTGTGTACGATGATTCTCACTTTTCTGTTTTGTGCCGTGCAAGTTATGTTAAGCAGTTGAAGGTTCTGGAAGCTGTATGTATTCGTGTGCATAATCCTGTTCTTTGTAAACAAAAGAAGCATGTAGTCGCGCTAAAGTTGTTCTCGTAGCTGGTTATCAGATGTAAATGTTGTGTCATGTTGCACTGTATCACCTCTTGCTTTGTGGCTGCACTCAGGTATATACGTTAGCACTATGTTTTACACCTATTATGCAATGCTGTAGCACTTCCTTTGTTGTTCACACTTTTAATTAATTATGCTGTTATAAAATGTTCTATTGTTGTACACAGTACCCTCAGTTCCGATACTATTCACTGATGAGCGGAACACGAAAATCGATTTTGAATAACATAAAAATCCTTAAAAAAATTCCATGAACTCGTTGTTGTCTGGCCATGTCTGCATCGATTATACTCCTTATTGCACTAAAAAAATATATAGGTAGAAACTATGGCCTCTTGCACAAGTCCACATTTCGATCTTTTCACAGACCCACCAAAGGATGAATCAACAACTGAGTATGAGTATATAGAATATCTACCCAGGAACAGCAATGACATGAATAAAGATCAGCATATCATAGAAACCAAGGATCTTGATGAGTACCTCCTTCCTCACAAAGCACTGCTTGAGGTTCGTGGACGTCTCGTCAAAGCAGCAGATGGTTCCAATTATGGTCCTGATGATGTCATCACTCTTTCCAACAACGGATGGTCACTCTTCAAGACTGTTGAGTATCAACTTGACACCAATATGGTAGAGAGAGTTGATAGTCATGTACCACAAGCTTCTACCATTTTCAATTTGGTCCAGTTTAGTGATGATTATGGGAGAAGTTCTGCTACCAACATGCTCTGGTACAAGGACACAGGAACTGGACAAGCATCTCCTAATGAGTTTAGGGATTCAGGTGCATTGTTACCAGTAAATCCTATCACAGACGTAACAGCACTTACTGGAAAAAAATTTCAGAGATAATTTTCAGACAGGAGCTCTAAAGAATCCTGCTTACAATACCGGATTCAGAGCCCGACAACTCATCACGACTGGAAATAAGGATACAACCATGTTGCTTCCTTTATCATCACTGTTGGGTTTTTGTAAAGATATTGATACGGTATTCATGGGAGTCAAGCATACACTCAATCTTACCAGAGAATCATCAGCCAACTACATTCACAGAGCAAATGGTGTTGATCCAGGAAGGTTTGACATCAAACATCTTTCTTTGTGGATACCAAAGGTGAGACCATCACTCCAACTAGCTAGTAAGATTGAAAGTAAGTTGGTTAAGTCCACCCTCCGAGATCTGTACTTCGAGCAAGTCCGGGTTTATAGAAATCAGTATGGATCAACGGAGACAAATCCATCCTGGAGAGTGACTACTCACAGCAATGAGGAACTCCCAACTCATATCTTCTTTGCCATCCAAGCAGCCAATCGAAGTGGGAATGAAGAACAGAACAACCAGGTTTTCGATAATGCTGACCTCAGAAGCTTGTCTGTGTACATCAACAGCGATAGATTCCCAGAACGTGATTTGGAAATGAATTTCAGTCCAGCTACTCGGAATTATACAAGAGCATACATGCTTTTCCAAGAAGCCATCCAAAAATATGCTGACACAGACAGTGGAAGTCAGGTAAGTGTGGAGGATTTTGCCTCTTTATACACCATCATTCATGTAGATGTGAGTAAGCATAAGGAGAAGCTGAGGAACAGCTCTGCTGATATCGAACCTCGATGGAGACTTGGAAAACCGTTTGAGTTTCCCACTGGTACAGCTGCTTCTTACCAAACCATCTGTTTGATTCTCTCCGAACGTCATCTCAAACTCAATGGTATGAATGGCAAAATGAGTGTTGTGGTGTAAGAAAAAAGATAAAAGTAGATAGGAACCATGAATGAGTTGGAAAAGGACATTGAGATTTTATTAACAAAGGAACTAACACAGAAGAAAGGTGGTAGTATCGGTTCTGTGATCGGAAGATTGGTTGGGAAGATATCTCCACTTGTGATCAAGCATGCTCCCAACATCCTTGGTACACTTGGACTGGCTGGTATTTCTGGTGCTATTTCTGGAAGCACACACAGAGCCACAGCTGGTCGGGGAATCGGTCAGTATGTGGAATATGGATTGATGCTAACTCCAAACCAAAAGAAGAAACTTGGTAGTGCTCAGGATGGAATCACACTCCGGTTAACAAAAGATCAGTTAGCACCATATCCCTCACACACTCATACTCAGCCCAAGGCAACAAGGAATTGTTTTGGAGATAGTGTGCTGCTTCGAGTAACTGGTCTTGTAATGCAAAAGCTCGAAGAGCTGGAAAGCAATGCCAGGCCACTGGCAGCAACTGGCTCGCGAGGAGCCGCAATAAACCCACATTGTGCCACAATGGGGTTGCAAGGCAAAGCCAATGCAATTGGCAACAACTGGCTCGTGAAGAGCCGCAACTAGCGAAGCAAGTGACCAGTTAGGAGCGATAGAGCTAAATGTTCCATAGTACCATTAGCAAGATGATAAAATGGGAGGGATGGAGGGTGAAAATTTGGTGCTGGCACAAGCTAAAAGTCACCACTAATTAGACTAGTCTTTGAAGTGAAGCCAACAGCAAGAAAGAAAGAGAAAGTTCAAAGGAAGCAGTTGTACGACGTCAGGCTAAGCGCGCCCGAATCCATGCGCTGGCAGTGTACTAGTGTGAGTGCAGTGAGCAAAAGTTCAAAGGAAGCAGTTGTGTGACGTCAGGCCAAGCGTGCCCGAATCTATGCGCTGGCAGTGTGAGTGCAGTGCACAATGCACCGATGCAGCGGTGCGCGGCAGATGCAAACATGGCAGTGTGATCGGTGGATGCTAACACACACTAACTACATTACTGCGACATTAGCACCATATCCCTCACACACTCATACTCAGCCCAAGGCAACAAGGAATTGTTTTGGAGATAGTGTGCTGCTTCGAGTAACTGGTCTTGTAATGCAAAAGCTCGAAGAGCTGGAAAGCAATGCCAGGCCACTGGCAGCAACTGGCTCGCGAGGAGCCGCAATAAACCCACATTGTGCCACAATGGGGTTGCAAGGCAAAGCCAATGCAATTGGCAACAACTGGCTCGTGAAGAGCCGCAACTAGCGAAGCAAGTGACCAGTTAGGAGCGATAGAGCTCCACAAAGCAGCAACACTATCCCCGAACAACCCCCCGCCCAGCATTAAGAAATTATCGAGCAGTGACATTCCTATGCTAGGACTTCAGGGATGGAACATAAACTGTCCGTGCAAAGAATCAGATAAGGTCACTCACTGAGGCAAGCTGAGCCGAGATCTTGGACTTGGTCTCCATTGGAATTCGCATATAGCGTAGACACACATCGCTCTGCCACCTGCCGGCAGAACGAATCAGCGAATCAGGTATCCCTGCCATGGCAGCGGTAGTAGCTGCGCCAATTCGGAATGAGTGCCCCGAGTAGAGTTCGATGTTTGGCACCGCAGCCTTTTCAAGCAGCAAGCGCACAGTACTGGTGAAAACAGCTCTGGATAACGGCACACCCTTGGCAAGTACATACAGAGGAGTGGATGCGTTTCGACTGCCAATCATCGCCAGGTAGCGTAGCATAGCATACACAGGGCAGTAAGGGCGACCGGCCGGTCCAATGACAATATGGACTCCCTTTCCAAATTGGTCTGTCTTTGATCTCTTTAGCAGGATGGTCATGCTGCCCGACTCAAATCTGATACACTCTCTTGTAAGGCCCTCTGTAAATTCGGAGCACCTTAGGAAACCAAAGAATGCCAACAGTACAGCAGACTTGAAGAGAACTCGGTCATGCTCGGGCAACACGGGGAGGTGATCACAGGCATCGACTAATTTCCTTAGAGTTGGCATAGTTATGGGCAATCTAGGCTTTACTGTCTCGGTCCCATGGCACCGCTGAACACCCTTCAACACTCTCTTGAGAAGCCAGGTCTCGATCAGGGGATCCTCTAGACCCTGTTCAATGTGTGCATTCCGTACAGCTTGCAAATAAACAGATATCGTGCAAGGGCGGACAGAGCGAGCAAGAAAAGTGCAAAAGCAGCTGAGGGTAAGATCAGAAGCTGGGTAAGGTTGCAGATTGCAAAGGGAGCAGAAACTGACAAAACGACGCCCACCGGCAGAGTAGGTGCGTCTGGTATTAGCAGCAATTGCACAGGCAGCGTACTTAGTAACTTCACTCACAAGACTGCTGGAAGACGAGCACGATCTGGACTCGGCCGCGCTAACGGAGCATGACGTCGAAATTCCTGCATAAGAAAACGAGAAAGGCAATCTGCAATGACATTCTTGGAGCCGGCAATGTGCACAGCGCTAACATGAAAGTTGAACTCATAGCAAACGAAGAACAGTTCGCGTAGCAACTTCATCACAGCTGGGGCTTTGCACGTGCCCGAACGGATGCAGTCCACTACCGCCGAGTTGTCGCAGTGTACCCGAATCCGGAGCTTAGCCCATTCGTCGCCCCATGTGGCGCAGGCTGCCACGAGGGCAAACAGCTCCTTCCACTCAATAGACTGCAGCATCTGGGCACTGTTCCATGAACCTTGAATCCATTTCCCGTTGTTGTAAGCACCCCAGCCGTGAGTGCCACTTGCATCTGTGTATAGCTGGAGATCTGGTGATGGGGTCCAGTTAGGGTGCAAGAAGAAGGACTTCCCGTTCCACTCACTTAGTAGCCTCATCCACCATAGCAGGTCATCCACGCATTCTTGGGTCAAAGTTATTGAGTAGTGTGGTTGCTGAAACCGTGAGCAGAGGGACCACAGACGACGCATGAAGGTACGGCCTGGAGTGATGACACGGGCAGCAAACGAGAGCTTACCCAATAGGGACTCGAGTTGGCGTTGGGATATCTTCCGGCTGTTGATCGTGCTGGCCAATAGCGATCGGAGGTCGTTGAGCTTGTCCATGGGGAGCCTGGCCTCGAGCCGCTCGCAGTCCAGAATAATGCCGAGGAACGTCAGTGATCTCGCGGGACCTTCCACCTTTGCTGGCGCTAGCGGCACGCCCAAATAGATGAAGGCTCGCAGCAGGATTGCTAGTTGACGCTGGGCGACAGTATGGCCAGTTGTGACGTTTAGGAAGTCGTCCAAGTAGTGGAATAGGTCGGCAATGGAGAAATGGTTCCGGATAATCCACTCTATGGCCGAGGCAACGGAGTCGAAAATGGCTGGGCTGGAGCGCAGCCCAAACGGTAGCACCCGCTCGTAATAGTAGTTGCCTTGCCAGAATATGCCGAGTAGTGAGTGGTCTTCAGCACGAACTGGGATTTGCCGGAATGCACTTTTGATGTCCAGCTTTGCGAGGTACACCGGCTGAGGTGAGGACATAATAGACTCGATTGCATCGTCAATACTGATGTAGTGCAGGGAAAACTGGTCAGCTGGAACTCCGTCGTTCACACTATTACCGGCGGGGCTAGAAAGATGGTGAATCATACGAAGCTTGCCGTTCTTCTTCGGTACCGCGCCGACACCAGAGCAGCGCATGGAGGTGAACGGGGCTGCACTAAAAGGACCAGCAGTTTCGCCACGCTGGCAAGAAGCATTAAGCTGGTCAGAAATAAAGGAGGCACAAGCAGCAGAAGATGGCAGATTAGCAGACTGGACAGAAACGTTGGTTGGTTGGTTGGTATATTTTATTTTACTTCGCCAGAATGAACAGGCATTGCTGCCTTCTTGCCTGGACAAGTGAATTGTCCAAGCTCTCACAAAAAGACGAAGAAAGGAAAGAAAAATTACATGAGAGTGTGAAGCATGCAATCTTATAAAATAAATAAAAATAAAATAAAAATTTCCATGAGAGTGTGACGCATGCATGATGAGAGAGGAGAGATAGATAGATAGAGAGAGAAAGAGAGAGAGAGAGAGAGAGAGAGAGAGAGAGAGAGAGAGAGACTGCTTTATTGCCTGGACAAGTGAACTGTCCAAGCTCTTACAAAATGACCAACAACAACAACAGCAACGGCAACAACAACAGCGACAGCGACAACAACAACAACAACAACAACAGACCAACAACAACAGCAACGGCAACACCACAGCAGCAGCAACAACAACAAGAGAGAGAGAGAGAGAGAGAGAGAGAGAGAGAGAGAGAGAGAGAGAGAGAGAGAGAGAGAGAGAGAGAGAGAGAGAGAGAGAGAGAGAGAGAGAGAGAGAGAGAGAGAGAGAGAGAGAGAGAGAGAGAGAGAGAGAGAGAGAGAGAGAGAGAGAGAGAGAGAGAGAGAGAGAGAGAGAGAGAGAGAGAGAGAGGGAGAGAGGAGAGAGACGGCTTTACTACCTGGACAGGGAATTGTACAAGCTGTCACAAAATGACCAACAACAACAACAACAACATTAACAACAACAGAGAGATAGATAGATAGATAGAGAGAGAGATAGATAGATAGATAGAGAGAGAGAGAGAGAGAGAGAGAGAGAGAGAGAGAGAGAGAGAGAGAGATAGATAGATAGATAGAGAGAGAGAGAGAGAGAGAGAGAGAGAGAGAGAGAGAGAGAGAGAGAGAGAGAGAAAGAGTGTGTGTGTGTCAGAGACAGAGAGAGAGAGAGAGAGAGAGAGAGAGAGAGAGGGAGGGGGGGGGGGAGGAGGAGAGATATGCGGATTGTTAAAATGGATTTCGACATGAAGTTAGGTACACAGAATGTTAATATGGGTAAAGGCTGGGCAAGTCGAGAGCCGTGGCTGGAGCTTTAAATGTCTGCCAATCACCTTCCGTACGGACTGCAACTGGGAGAGCATTCCACAGAATGCTGCTAACAAACTGAATTGAACGACGTCCAGCAGGACCAGGGAGGAACGGAACTCTCAGCAGGCTTGACACTTGACCCCGTGTCGTCCTCAGCTGAGGTGTGGCAGGGTCGTTGATCGGCACGAATAGATTCTTTAACAGGGGACTTGTCTTGTCATTTAAACATTTGAAAACGAAGATGGCAAGCTTCTGGAAGAGAAGCTGTGGCAAGCTTGGCACACCCAGTAGCTCCAGAAGGGGGGCAGTCGGGACCAGAGTCCTTTGCTGCAGGGTCGCTCTGACACCGGATTTTGACAGGCGGTGGAGTTTATCCAGGAGCTGCTTGGAAAGACTGGAGAAGAAACAGTTGGATCCATAGGATAGATGAGCCTGTATCATGCTGACATACCAGACTTGGCGTGCTCTTAGGCTCAGGGACCTGCCGTGTCGCCATAGCTGTCCAATTACTGGCCCGATCTTGCGTGTTACATGGCTGATATGTGGCTGCCAGGAGAGGTCATTGTCGATTACAACACCCAGGTATTTCGCAGATGTTGTTGATTCCAGGGATTGTCCTCGACAACGTACATGTTCTTGAACACCAGCACCGCCTCTTGGCTTTACAAACAGAACTTGGGTTTTCTGGGCATTCAGAAGTAGGCCGATGTCATCTAGCCACTTGGCGAGGTTGGTCACTGCAGACGACAGAGACTCGCAGACTTGCCTGGGACACGCGTTGGAGCAATCGAGAGCGATGTCATCAGCGAATTCCTGATCTGCCACATCCGGAGGCATCGTTGACTTGACGTCAGCAGTGTAAATTACAAACAGGAGTGGGCCTAAGACACTGCCCTGCGGAACACCGCGAGAGCAAGGAACAGTCCCTGACAACTGATCCTGCAATTTGATTTGCTGTGTCCGGCCAGACAGGTAACTGCAGAACCAGTTGAGTGCAGTTCCCGAGATGCCTAGCTTAAACAGTTCGGTAACGAGTCGCTCATGCCTGACGCGGTCAAAGGCCTTTGACATGTCGACAAACACGATGCCGGTATACTTGCGCTCTGCCCGTGCCATTTGCCATCGATCAACAGCATACGTTAAGGCATCTTCTGTGGAGTGAAGCTTTCGGTAGGCGAACTGCGTAGGCGGAAGAAGTTGCTTGGAGTCCAAGTACTGCGTGATCTGATTTTTTACAAATGCTTCTGTGATGCGGGAGATAACTGGGAGCAGTGACACAGGGCGGTAGTTCTTTGGCAAAGTTGGGTCTCCACTCTTGAAGAGCGGACTGACGTGGGACAACTTGAAGGACAGGGGGAACTCACCGGAGGACAGGGATATATTAATGATGCGTGTAAGTGTGGGGGCAATGGCTGGATAACACTTTTGCAGGATGATGCTTGGAACTTGGTCACTGCCTGTTGCCTTGAAAGGGTTGACAGATTTCAAACTGCTTGCCACATCCTCGACTGTCACTACACTGAAGTCGGTAAATGCCCCTTCCGCCATTGGACCAGAGGGAGAACAGAGCTGAGGAGGACGCTGGGGATCATGGACAACGTCACCAAACAGCTTGCTAAGATCCGATATGGGTACTTGAGCAGTGTGCGATTGTTTCTTCCGGCCAACCACAGTATTGATGACTGACCAAAGTTTACGTTGGTCAGAAGTCTGGCACTGCTGGATGAAATACGTGTTCTTCAGGCTCCTGTCCAGCTTCCTGGCCTTGGCACGAGCAGTGCGGTGTTGACTGCGGAGATCATCATTGCAGCGGTTCTTCATGAGCAGTCGATGGAGTCTGTCTCGCTCCCGTACGCAGGCCACAAGTTCATCTGTTACCCACGGGCAGGGACGTCTATCCCGATTTCGCCTCATCCGCACGGGTGCATGCTTATCCAATGTTGACACTATGGAGGCGATGAAAGATGATGCAAGGGTGTTGACATCATCTATGGCGAGCAGAGAGGCCTGCTCTGCACTGAGATCGCTGTTGAAGGTGTCCCAGTTTATCTTATGGATGCGGCGTGTAGGTCTGTAGCTGGAAGTACGGCCTGGTGCAAACCCTGCCACAGAGAGATTCCCAAGTACTGCAAAGTGGTCACTAATGTCTAGGTAGGCTATCTCATAAGGTCCCGTCAGCGGGGAAGTTGATAGGAAGAGATCAATGATTGACTCAGTAAGGGTGGTGGCACGTGTTGGTGAAGACACATAATTTGTCATACCAAATTTGTTAAACAAGTCAGTTACTCGTATGGCCATGGGCGACTGGTTCATTTTCATATCAACGTTGAAATCACCCAGCATGACAGTTGCCAGAACCTTCTTTCCTGGTGCATGAACTGATGCGTCTAGGCTGGACTCCAGGGAGGTCCAGAATGCTACAGGTTTGTCTGGTGGACGATAACAGCATCCAACCAGCACTATGCCACCGGAAACGCTAACTTCTATCCACAGCAGCTCTAAGTCAGTCTCCAAGTCAGTGCGTCTTCGCGCAAGAACAGATTCGTGGCAGTATATCCCAACACCACCACCACGTTGCTGCAATCTATCCTTCCGATGTAGCTTGAAATGTGGGATAGTAAGTTCACTGTCCAAGATATCTGGAGTGAGCCAAGTCTCAGCCATACCAAAGACATGAATGCCTCTGTTTGACAAGAACTTTTGCACTTCGGCTGTCTTGCGCCTGATACTACATACATTCAAGAAGGCAGTGTGCAGCATGGTCATCAGCAGGCATGGTTGATTTCAGAGCCATCGCTGACTGAGGGCGCGTGCATATTTGTTTCCACTTCCGAAAGGGATGACGAGTTTGCTTGCGTGTCGTCACATGCTGTGGTTTCTGTGGTATCATCACTGACATCAGAGGCAGAGTACTTGTCGAAATTCCACTGCCTGGAATAGAGTGGTCTGGGCCAGAAGCGACGATCCAACAGCGTCTTGCTGCACGATGCGTGGACTACCAGTCTCGCAGACGACGACTTTTGCTTCTGAAAAACTTTGCAGTCGAGAATTTTAATAGGGGGAGTCTTCAACTCCGACGAGCGACACTCCACGAAGCGTGCTAGCTGCTCCGGTGAGGCATCGCGCAGCAGATTGCCAACAAACACAACACTTTTCTTGACAGGTTTCCTGGCTGTCACCAAACGCCAGGCAGCATCTTCACTGTCGTCATCGACGTCTGGCAAATTGGCCTCACTGACTGCACTGGCTGCATTAGCTGAAGTTTGAATGTTGGTCTTGGAGTTCGAATTACTAGCAGTTTGAACGTTCGACGTGACACCCACGCGTTGGTGATGATCCAGGTCACTGAGGTCATGTCCTGGTACGGTAGGTCCGCTCTCGACTGGAATGTGACACGTGGCCGCAGCATTTTGCTGGGCCGGACCAGATGAAGTCAGTTGTAGATCTACTACGGTATTCGGGTTGGTTTCGGACTCAACGGTTGGGCAGTTAGTAGCATGGCGCCTCTTTCTTTGCGACTTGCTCTGAGCCTGAGAATCTCCAACCGTAATGGCGGAACTTCCTGAACTTGGAATGTTCAGTGCGCTTGATCTGGATAGCTCCTGAACGGTCCTAGATAGCTGGTCGATATGGCTTATCAGCCTTTTCTCACGGTCTGCAGCAGCACTTCTTTCGACATCAAGCATATCCATTATCACCGCCAGAGCGTTGTGGAAATCGCGGCAGCAGTTCGACGTAGGGAAACGATTATCTGGGACATCGCACGGCTGTTCGTGCTCATCGCTCTCTACTGCGGCCATGGTCGTGGAATCCCTGTTTGTAGACATGCTTGCAACAAAAAATCCGGGTCAGAGACCCCAAAAGTAACCTAAAAACGATACAAAAACGGGAGCTGAAAAACATGCATCCTACTCTAAAACGTTTCATGTCATCGTCGCGTGAAGCAGTGAAACCTATGCTAACGCAGTAGTGCAGCCCGTTTAGCACATAGGAAGCAAATTCTTTATCGGGGTGATGACGCAATAGAAGCTCAAAACGAGAGACATGCAAAGGGGTATGTACAGAGGAATTATTAATGTGAGCGGGAACAAAATTATGTACACATGCAACAGTTATTGGTTGCTCAGGCTGGGATTGCAATCCCGAACTACTGGGCTGGTCGCTGACCTTTGCCGGAACACTTGCTGCGGGGGTGGTCCTTGCCACAGCGGTTGCAGATGTGGGAGAACCGGCAATTTGACCAGCTACACTTGCCAAGGTTGAAGTTTCGGCAGATGACGGCACCTGTGTTGTTGCGGGTGAGCAGTGAGGATGATGATGTTTGAGCTTGGTGTGCATGTTTGGGACGAAAAGGGCACATGTTGCTTGCAGCCGCTGGGTGGACAAGGCTGCACGACTGACATCTATGCCTGGCCTTGCCTGTGATGCACAGCTGCCATGTATTTATGTCAATCGTATCAAAGCGCTTGCCAGGTTGTGAAGCGACAAGCCTTCGAAATTGCTGGTCATACATAAGCCAAGCCTCTGCAAAATACTGCCTGTTGGCCGCCAAGATCATGCACTGGTATGACAGGAGTTCTGCTGTGCGGTGGGGTGCATTGCTGATCACAACATGCATATACAGAGACCATGCTTCTAACCAAGTGGCGATATCGTGCACACGTCTACGAACCGGGCGAGTGGTGTTCACCTCTACGACTTCCAGTGCACCCCCGGATGAACTGGATCTGAGCTCGAACGACTTATTGCTATCAACTGCCCCCAAGATCTCAGGCAACAATTGGTCGAAGTCCACAATCTCACCTCGCAATATCCTATCCTGCACCGACTTTGGGACGTGCAGATTTCCAGCGTGAGGCGGTGTGGAGCACGCAGCACCCATGCCAATGTCGAAAATTTGGTGCTGGCACAAGCTAAAAGTCACCACTAATTAGACTAGTCTTTGAAGTGAAGCCAACAGCAAGAAAGAAAGAGAAAGTTCAAAGGAAGCAGTTGTACGACGTCAGGCTAAGCGCGCCCGAATCCATGCGCTGGCAGTGTACTAGTGTGAGTGCAGTGAGCAAAAGTTCAAAGGAAGCAGTTGTGTGACGTCAGGCCAAGCGTGCCCGAATCTATGCGCTGGCAGTGTGAGTGCAGTGCACAATGCACCGATGCAGCGGTGCGCGGCAGATGCAAACATGGCAGTGTGATCGGTGGATGCTAACACACACTAACTACATCACTGCGACATTATCCGGAAATGATATGCTTTTGCTCACAAACCGACATGCTCAGGATGGAATCACACTCCGGTTAACAAAAGATCAGTTATCCGGAAATGATATGCTTTTGCTCACAAACCGACAGGTTACCAAAATCAAAAAATCCAAGCAAAAAGGAGTAGGAATGGATCTCAAGTTATCCAGTACTCAACTCAAGAAGCAAGGTGGGTTTCTCGGAGCATTAGCAGCTGGATTGTTAGCACCAGCTCTGGGAAAATGATCGGTTTAGGAAACACCGGTGAAGGATTACAACTTCCTGGAACACGGAGGGGTAGAGGGGTAAAAAAAGACCAAAAAGGAAAGGGGTTACGTCTACCAGGAACGTGAGACCACTGACCAACTTTGACATTGATGAAATTCTGAGATCTATTCCACATTTCAGAGGAACTTTTAGCAAAGATCAGCTTCCACAACCTCTATCATCAAAGGATTGTTTGGTAATCAATCTCCAAGATTTCTTGGACGGTGGTGGTACTCACTGGGTTTGTGTGTTTGGTAATGAATATTTTGACAGCTTTGGCTTATCACCACCAGAGGAGGTAGTTGGGTGGATGAAGAAGCACCATAAAAAATGTTGGTGTAACTCATCAAAGATACAGATGAATGATAGTGTCCTGTGTGGATACTACTGTATACATTTCATAGAAGAAAGAAACAAAGGCAGAAGTGCTCTTGATGTCTTGTTGGATTTCACTCTGCACCCCAGTCAAGAAAATGAGCAGTTGGTATTGTAAAAAAGGGGAAGAAAAAAAGAGATAAAAGAGATAAAAAAGGAAAACACAAAAACCTTTTTTTCTTTCACTAGTTCCTTTTTCTTTTTTGGTATTCATTGTATAAGCATCATCAATTTTATCATTCACGGAGCTAGTGGAACATCGATTTTTCATGATGGGATTTGTTGTTTCTTGGATAAGACTTCTGACATTTCTCACAGACAATTCTTTCATTGGCATATTGTCTGATTTACATGTACATCCTTCAAAGCGGTGAACCCCTTGATAGGCGACAAGCCTCTGGGTCATCCTAATAAAGATATTATTATTTTCTTGTGATTATCTTGATACCACTCTGATGCTGATCTTCCAGGCTTGTTTTTATTCACGGTATCCAATTTTTCGATCCAGTATCGTTCTCTCCTCTGAAGCTCATCTTTATCAAACATTGATAGAGAGTCAATCTCAACAATTTCTACATGTCCGAGATCAAGCAGAATGAATGATGTCACAAAATTATGATTACCTTTTTGATATGCTCTGAAAGTGGATCTATGAAGATACATCCTATTTTTCAGTGGTAGACAAGTGGAGCCCACATATACCTGATCGGTGTGTTGGCTTACACGTTTGTAAATCTTACAAGGAGAAGTCATCTTTGCTGATAGAAAATCTTTGGAATTCTCATCGGTATACTTCTATACAACAGGATTCAAATAACCGTTTATGATGATAATTCGGTGTAGAAAAAAAATGAGGAGAGTTGGTCACCTCTTTTCTCTTCTCTTCTATTTTTTCTTACAAATATTCATCAATATCATCCTGAAACTTCTCTAACAGGTGATTGTTGGTGAAGGAACTACAGATTCCTCCATACTTTGGATTTTCACAAATTCTCAGGAAAATGCTTGGGATGATATTCATTTGTTCATCAAGAGCATTTTCAAACACATCATCAAATAAATCACTGGTCATTAAATCATTCATCATTATTCTATCAATCATCTCATCTTCACTTTCATCAATGTGAATAATAAATGATTCCATATCCTCCCAAGGATCACCACAATCAGGAGTATCAGGTTCATAGTCAAAGTCCTCATAGGAGAAATAGTCACTCGGGAAAGACGCAGCCATCGTTGTAGGTAATTGATTTTACAAATTCTATCAAACTTGTTGGATCTTACCCTATAGTATGAACAGTTTAGATAACATAATTGGTGATATGGGTGGAAAGAAAGAAAAAAAGATAGATAGACAAACATGAAAATGTATCACATAATCTGCCGTGGGACAGTTGGGTTTGGATACTCTCTCTCCAACATTCCACAGTTCCGTGACAATATTCTGGGGGTGAGTTTGGAACTCACGAAAGATGATCAGGAGCATGACACGATCAACATCCACATATTTACCAATAATCCACAGATTTTTATGTCATTGACAAAAGCAGAGCTTGACAAAATGGATTATGGGAGTTTCCAGTTAGTGAGTGTTGATAGGATTGATGAGAGTTTGGAAGATCACTGTGAAAATATGGGATTGTTGGCACATCTTTGTATCCATGAGAAATAAAAAAGTAGATAGATAGATTAAGATGAATGTTCATTGCCTATCGTGTAAGAAAAAGCAACAGATGAGAGGGATACAAGGAGAAGTCACATCAACTGGTCAACCATATGTCAAGGGTAAATGCTCAGTATGTGGTCGATCGTGTTCACAATTTATCAAGAAATCGGAAATCAGAGAAGGTGGATTCCTGTCTGGTTTGTTCAAGATGATAGGTTTAGGAGTAAAAAAAAAAATAGATAGGAACTGGACTGATGATCTGGCTGATGAGTTACACAAGCCAAAGCGTGTGAATTTCACTAGGAGACAAGTGACTGTGAGTGAGATTGATGAAATCTGGTCCGCCGATCTCGTGGATATGACAGCTTTTCGTAAATACAATGATGAAATCAAATTTTTGCTTACTGTCATTGATCTGTTCAGCCGATATGCTTGGGTTGTTCCACTCGAATCCAAGAAAGGTGTTGACATCCAATCAGCATTTCGATCCATCGTGAAAACTAGCAGCAGGAAACCACGTAAGCTGTGGGTTGATCAGGGTACCGAGTTCTATAATCGAACGTTCAAACACTGGCTTGATGAGAATCAGATCACGATGTACAGCACTCACAACGAAGGAAAGGCTGTTGTAGTTGAGCGTTTCAACCGAACTCTGAAAACCAGGATGTGGAAATACTTCAGTGCTAACTCCACCAGCAGGTACATCGATGTCCTTCCACATTTGGTAGAGAAGTACAACACGACAAAACACAGAGGTGTTCGGATGACACCAACTGAGGCATCACGGGAGAAGAACGCTGATCGAATCCGTGACTCACTGGGTGAGAAATCTCCACTATCCAGGTCCACTAAATTCCAGATAGATGACCACGTCCGACTGGTGAAGCAGAAACGACATTTCGAGAAAGGATACACTCCGAACTGGACTGAGGAGGTATTCAGGATCACCGATATTCTCCCGACCAGACCCAATACGTACTCTGTCAAGGACCTCGATGGTGAACCCGTTGATGGGTCGTTCTATGAACAAGAGCTCCAGAAAACTACTCAAGAAATCTACCGGATCGAGAAAGTGCTCCGAAAGGACAACAAGAAGAAACAAGCCCTTGTGAGGTGGAAAGGCTACTCGGCAAGATTCGACAGCTGGGTGCCGTTTGATCAACTCAGCTGGTTGTGATCACGGATCACAGCAGCAGATTTGTTTGTAGAAAAAAATCACGGGGTAGACCTACTAACTGTCAACAGCACCGGATTCGGACTCTTATCAGTACTAATAGACATAAACAACTCCATATGTGTTTGACCCCGATAGCCTGGTTGGTAAATCTACACACAGGATAAGAAATCGAGAGTCACGGGTTCGAATCGCGGAAACTGAGACCACATGCCACAATGCGCATGTCTGAATCCTGTTTCACGAAACTGAGACCACATGCCACAATGCGCATGTCTGAATCCTGTTTCACAACAAGAAACTGAGAACACATGTCAATGAGCGTGTCTGAATCCTGTTTCACGAAACTGAGACCACATGCCACAATGCGCATGTCTGAATCCTGTTTCACAACAAGAAACTGAGAACACATGCCAATGAGCGTGTCTGAATCCTGTTTCTGAGAACACATGCCGATGAGCGTGTCTTGTGAAAAAAAGAGAGAGACCTGAGCAAACTCACTATCACCTATGACGGGAAGAAACTCAAGACTGAGAAACAACTCCGGTGGATTCATAAAAAAATAGACCAAAGAAAGAATCGGGAACTTCTCAAGCAACAGATTCGGAAGAATCGGAAGAATCGTAAGAGGAAACCGATTGTCACACCACCGTTCACAGTCTCAAAGTCAGTACCCAAAGGGATTCTGAAATCGTTCATCTATGAACCGAAAGAGAATCATCCAGATCTGTATATATTCTTTGATAGTATCAACATCCCACTGAGAACATTGATACAGAAAGAACTGGAAAATCTCAAAGGTGTGAAAGTCAGTCTGACATTACAAGTAGAAATGGAGAAAGGAGACGACATAACAACCACAGACACACCATACTTCAGGAGTGGACCAATGACAGTCACAACATCTCATGAGATTGATGACGGTATTCGAACGGCACACACACAAATTCATAGAAATATCGATAAGTGGATACAGAATGGATCAAACTGGCACATCAATCATATCATCGGATTTTACGTTGATGTAGCAGCATATCAGCCAATGAGAGGTAAATCCTACATTGATTTACCGAACGAGCTCAAGAAAAAGAAGGCAATCATCAATGTCAAGAATAAGGATGATAAATGTCTGATGTGGGCACTGCTCTCAGCTCTGTATCCAGCAAAGAAAAATAGTGACAGGGTAACTCAGTATACAGACTATAGCAACAAACTTGATCTGTTCGGAATCGATTTTCCAACACCACTGAGTCAGATTTCCAAAGTCGAGAAGCAAAACAGCCTAGCTATCAATGTCTTTGGGTATGAAGATAACGTGATCTATCCACTACTGCTGACAAAGAAAAGAGGTGAGAAAGTAATCAATCTTCTACTATACCAAAAAGAAGATCAGAATCACTACTGTTGGATCAAAGATTTCAGCAGATTGTGCTACGATCAGTCAAAGCATAAAGCCAGGAAATTCTTCTGTACAAGATGTCTCCAACCACACAACACAGAGAAATCCCTGAGCAATCATCAGGAGTATTGTGATAATGTCACTGGATTATCAGCACACATGGTACTACCAGAACCGGACGAAGATGGGAATCAACCAACACTGAAGTTCATTAATCATCACAAAATGCTACAATGTCCCTATGTAATCTATGCTGACACTGAGGCACTGATCAAGAAAATTGATGGAGTGAAAAGCCAACAAACCAGCTGGGATTCACAGCATGTTCCTTGTGGTTTTGGTTACGTCGTGGTGCGTTCTGACGGAGTGATGACAAGTCAGTGTTTCTACCGGGGTGTTGATGCTATGGATGTATTCTTTGAAAAACTCAAAAATGAGGAGAAGAAAATCCAATCAGCACTCAATAATCCAGCACCGATGGATCTCACTAAGGATCAAGAAAAATTGTTCAGAGAGACAGAAGACTGTTGGATTTGTAAAAAGAAACTTGGTGAGGACAGAGTCCGTGATCACGACCACATCACTGGTGATTTCCGCGGTGCCGCACACAACGACTGTAACATCAAACTCAGAATTTATCCATACAAGCAGCACATCCCTGTGGTTTTTCACAACCTGAAAGGCTATGGCAGTCATCATCTCATCGGAGCAATCGGAAAGACAGATGTTGAGACCGTCACGTACACGGATAAGGATGGTGTGTGTAAGAGTAAAACTGTGGGTGAGATATCAGTCATTCCCAACAACATGGAGAAATTCATCTCATTCACATGGAGACAGTTCCGGTTCATCGACAGCTGCCAGTTTCTCAATGCGTCACTCGATAGACTTGTGAAAACGACACCAGATGAGTCATTCACTCACACCAAGACGTTGTCAAACCATCAGCTGTTGATGAGGAAAGGGGTATACCCCTATGAATACATGAACAGCTTCTCCAGGTTCGATGAGACTCAGCTACCAGCACAGAGTAAGTTCTATTCTTCACTGTCTGATGAGGGGGTGAGTGATGATGACTACAAACATGCTGAGACAATGTGGATGAAATTCGACTGTCAGACTCTTGGTGATTATCACGACTTGTATCTCAAGACCGACGTGTTTCTCTTGGCTGACATCTTTGAGAATTTCAGAGTAGAAGCTGTCAGAACGTATCAGCTGGATCCAGCAAATTACTACACTCTGCCTGGATTTGCCTGGGATGCTCTGTTGATGTACTCAGGTGTGTCCTTGGAATTACTAACAGACTATGATCAGCACTTGTTTGTAGAATCAGGAATGAGAGGTGGTGTGTCGATGGTCTCACAACGATATGCTGCTGCTAATAATCACTATCAGGAGAAATTTGATGCTGATCAGCCATCGTCATTTATCCAGTATCTCGATGCCAACAATCTCTATGGTTGGGCAATGTCACAGCATCTCCCAGTGTCTGATTTTCGGTGGGAGAAACCATCAGAGACACTCCTGAACAAGATACTGAATACTCAAGATGATTCCTCATCGGGGTATATCGTCGAATGTGATCTGGATTATCCACACGAACTTCATGAGGAGCACAACGATTATCCCGTTGCTCCGGAACGTCTTTCCGTCAATGAGGACATGCTATCTTCATACCAGCAGGAGCTTGTTGATAAACTCAATTCTTCCGGAGTAGATGCTCTCAAACTTGTACCAAACTTGAGGGACAAGACAAAGTACGTTCTCCATTACCGAAACTTGAAACTCTACACTCAGCTCGGACTACGTTGTGTCAAAATTCATCGTGCTCTGAAATTTACTCAGACACCGTGGATGAGAAACTACATCGAGAAGAATACAGACCTCCGGAAGAAGGCAACGGATGATTTCTCCAAAGACTTCTATAAACTGATGAATAATGCGGTGTTTGGGAAAACTATGGAGAACGTTCGGAGGAGAGTCAACATAAAAGTGTTGAGAAGTCGTGAGGAGAAAAAAATCAAACAGCTTGTTGCCAAACCAACGTACAACCGCCATGTGATCTTCAACGATAACCTGGTCGGGGTACAAAGTAACAGGACAAAGGTCGTCCTCAACAAGCCCATATATGTTGGGATGTCGATTTTGGATCTCTCAAAGACACTCATGTATGACTTTTACTACAATCACCTGAAAGAGTTGTATGGCTCTGATGTGAAACTCTTGTACACCGATACAGACAGCTTGGTTCTTCATTTCTTTACTGATGATCTGTTTGATGACATGAGTGAGTTTCTTGATAAGTATGATACAAGCAATTATGATCAATCACATCCGTTATATTCCGAGAAAAACAAGAAAGTTGTTGGCCTGTTCAAAGATGAACTCGGTGGAAAACTGATCACTGAGTTTGTAGGACTTCGCTCCAAGATGTACAGTTACTCTGGTGAGGAAAGTGGAAAAAGAGCAAAGGGGGTGAAAACAGCAGTGCTCTAGAAAACTATCACACATGATGATTTCCGAAATTGTCTCTTGGATCAATCCGTGTTCCATCGAGAAATGACAACACTCCGGAGTCATAGACACGTCATTTTCGGAGAAACAGTTAATAAGATAGCTTTATCACCATTGGACACAAAACGATATATCACAGAAGATGGATGTAGTACGTTAGCGTTCGGACACCATGAAATACCAAGATATCTGGCTGAGGAGGGGTTTGATAGTAGCATTTCATTCATGAGTTATGCTCCGGATATGATGAAGCAGTTTGTCCAGTGATCATGAGAAGGAAAAAAAAGATATTTTTTTACTTTTCTTATACATTCGATTCTCTATAGTTCTTCCATATGGCATCAAGTCTTTGTTGTGATTTTTTACACTTTGGAATGAATGGTTTGATCTTGATCACATCATCTTCATCATCAATGAGTTTCGAAAGTAGGAATGGATAACTCACTTTGACTTTTTTCTCTTTATTTGCTACTACCTTGATCCTCTGAATTTTATCAACAAGATTGTTGAATGGGGTTTTGCTAAGATATTTTGGTAAACCAACCTTGTTCAGGGTTATCTCCAATCTTGTTTCGATTCCTGTTCTGGTTTTGGATTTTTCTATTTCTTCGAAGAAAGATGTGGTATCATACAGATCATTTTTCTTCATCTCATACACCTCAAGATCCTCTGGAGTTACTTCATTTTCCAAAATCATCAATTCTATATCTGTAGGAAACCATTTCTGGTTTCTATAGTCAATGTAGTCCGCTATCATCTTATCTTTCCTGGTAGAGTGTTCATCATCTGTCCATGTATCCATCACCTCTTCTTCTTTGTTTGTGGAGTAGTCGTCATCAAACCACGCATTCATGATTTCACTTCTAAAAAAATATTTTTTTGCTTTTTGTTTTTGTGGATTGTTTGACTACTTTTTACAAATCGTTTGCTGAGAATTTCACTTCTTCTTTCTGGAAATGCTTTATAGCAACAACAACAAGTTTGAGACTGAGAGTGTCATCGGTCTTGTCTTTGTAAACCCACTTCAGGTGAACGATACCATTGACGGTGTCACCTTGCTTGATCTTGTTGGTTTTTGATGGTTTGTTGGTTTGTTGTCCGCATCAAAGATTGTACAATCAGGAGAAATCTGGAGAAACAGTATTGGGTGGTCACACTTTGCTGTGTTAATCCTACTTCTAATCGTATTTCCTTTGGATTCTATCTGCTTCTCGATCCGACGGATGGATTTACAAATGTCACTGTCAGAAGAAAATTTCAGAGAGTCCTCTTGTCCTTTCTTCACAACATTCATGATATTTGTCTCATCAGTGAATTTTATGTATGGTTCCTTATCATTGATTGTCAGTGATCCACATTTATTCCCATCCTTGATTGTAATTCGACAATCAATGGAGTCAGTGAGAACATCAGCTGTGGTAAACGGGGTTGGCTTCTTGCTTGTCATCTTGGAAAGTTTGTGTAGAATCGTTGTTTATACCTATGACAACCGTTCCTCTAATATAGAATAATTAGGATCCTCATCCAAAGCTGAACCACCCAAAGTTGGCTCAGAAACCGACCCCACATCAGTCCTCGAAGTGAGCCAAGATGGGGGTAAGTGAAAAGGCTCAAGTTAGTTGACTCACTTTTCTGGGGCTGGGTTGAGCCAACATGGGATCAGTGGTTGGAGTTGTAAAATTAGTACTTTGAGGTGTAAAATTAGTACTTGGAGTTGTAATATTAGTACTTGGGTGTCTATCCTTTAGTATAGTAGTATAGGGGGAGGGGGGAGACTTTGGAGGGAGGCCCGAAGGGCCGATCGAGAAAGTCGATTTTGGACCACCTGGAAGGTGGTCCAGAACCCCCTCCCCCTATACTACTGTGGTCTTAGAGCTGTTTAGCCAGGCACGGTTGTGAACGTTAAAGTCCCCAGCAAGAATGAGACTAGCGCCGTGTTGACGGGCCAAAGGAAGGGTGTCGTCGAGATGATGGATAAGTGAGCGGTCACCGGGCCCGCAAGAACCCGGCCGGTAGACACGTCCCAGGACAATCTTGTGCCCGGCGCTGAGCTGGGTGGATACCCACATGACTTCATGCTGGGGGGCGGCCAGTTCATCGATGATCAAGGCTGGGAGAGTAGATCGCACCCAGATTGCAACTCCACCACCGTGTGCTGTGCGGTCAAGCCTGAATGGAGGGCTATAGCCCGGGAATATCGTGTCCGACACTTGGACCTTCTCTGTTGTGAACTTTGTTTCGGTTACCACTGCGACGTCAGGGTTGTGCTGTAGCAACGCGTGCTGGAAGTCGCCTAACTTGCTACTTAACCCGAACGCATTTGTGCACAAGAGGCGAAATGGAGCAACCATGGAAGAAACAACAAGAAAAAAAACGAAAAAGCAAAAAAATACCAAAATGTAAACCTAGAGCTAAAGTTCTTAAAGGGGAACTCCACGAAAAAATGAAACTTTGATAGCCTGTAGAGTTTCGGGCGCTGAGTCGAATGGTCTTGGTCCGAAGCCTCTACGACGAAGCGTTCTTGAGATATTTCACTTTGAAATTGCAAAAACGGGGGCCGCGCCCTGACATCATGCGGCCATTTGGTTACATCATCACGGGCTGCCTACGTCATTGTGGCAAAGTCGTTTCTCTTCGCCAATCTACAAGCACTAATTTTAGTTGGTATTTCAAGGGAAGATGGGCGATTCCGAACAATCCTCTGTCCCCAGCAATGAAGGCAGCGATGCTGAGGCCAGTGAGGACGACCAACAGCCCACCGCCGCGTATGGTTGGGGCAGGGAGCCCAGATACTCTGCTGAGGAGCTGCCATCGCGTGTAACAAATGTTGCCGAGGAAGAAGATGCTTCAGCAGCTGCGTCCGACAGAAGACGAGTAGCTTGGCCACCAGAATCTCGATTCGTTTGGGACTCCGACTGGTGCGAGCGTGGACAAAAGTGTATAGCCATGCCCAGCCTGCGGGAATGATTTTGCTGGTAGGATGCTGCCGTCGTTGTCGACAAGACGGCCCAAGGTTTCTTGCGTAGCGGACCTCGCTGATTACGAGATCGTATCCTTGCATTAGGCTGTGCCCATCACTGCTCTTCGAGGTTATCTCGACATGCAGAAGCCGCCAATGCCAGTGACAGAAGAGTCTGACATTAGGTAAGCCTCAATTAGTTTGCCTTGACTTGTCTTGTGAGGAGCGCGTATCAGCATGATACACTTATTCTTATTTTTTTGGGGAAATTTATTGTTGTCAGGCGCACTACAGCAGGCGTCGCACAAGAAATACATTGTACTGGTAGTTATCACAAGTTTCATGCATGACACAAACAAATTTCTCTTTGCTCCGAGTATGTCTTGACTTATCTTGTGAGGATCGATGCGCGTAATGTTTTGTGTGTAACTTATTGTTGTCAGGCATAGCACGAACAACGTTGTTCTGTACTATAGTGCTATCACAAGTTTTCATGCATGACTCACATTTGTCTTTGTCATTTTCCCTTGGATTGGTACGAGATCTACAAAGTATGGTAGGTAGTGTTCTGTTGGTGAAGAGAGCACTGCACACAGTTTATGAGCACCATGGGTGCATTTGATCACACCCGAACCCATACTTTATCGTTTCAAGCGATAGACTTTGTCAATAAACTCATTTTCTAGTATACCATGGCATGCAACGTACAAGCGTGGGGTCAAGAAAGTGTACACCAAAATAATGCACAAATTCTGGCAGGAGAGTAAGAAATCTGTACTTTCTGACCAAGACATCTCTGTACTAGTAGGTAATCGAACGCGTCCTAATCAGTATTCATCCCCCAGATCGTTGGAATTCAATTTGAAATCAGCAATTATGGTAAATTCTACAAGACCCTCCATCTTTGTACCAGTGGACACTAAATTAGTATGGCACGCGCACTGAAAGTGCAGGTAGGTACCGGTAGGTGCAATACAGCGCATATGTAGAGTAAATGAGTATTTGACTATAATAATTATTACGGTACAGCAATGTGGTATGTGTACAAGCACGAAGCACTCATCATACACATTCCATATGACGTTCTGTGTTTGTGTAGATCTCTACGCTATGCGGCACACAGGCAGTACACACTATGTACACGGCAAATTGGGCAAGCACGTTCGTTGTCGTCTTCCAGCCTGCGTTGTGAATACCATCAGGCAAAGATATCCAAATTCTGCACCACCTCAGCCTTCTCAGGAGGCTTCCACCTGGAATTTGGCAGGGAAACTCGCTTCTCCAAGGCAGGAACATCGAGGTTGCCATTTGCAACCGCTACCACCTCACACATGAGCTTGTCAACATACTCATAGCTCTTTCTGTCGTATAATTTCTATTTGGCCAGTCTTCTTTAGGGGCCGTCCAAGGTTACCAATTTCAAAACGAAATGTTTTCGTTTGTGGGTGGGTGGGTTTGACGGAGTTTCGTTTTGAAAATAATTATTGGTCTTTTTGGTTGTGCTGTGGCGACGGTTGACATTGATGTCGTCAAGAGCTGCGAGATGTGCGTGTCCAATCATCCCCAGAATTGAGAAACGAATGCGTTTGAGAATGTAGTTTGGCAGGACACTGTGATATACCTGCATGGCAAAAAGAATGTGGAGAAAACACACTTGCTTAGGGGCCGTCCGTAAATATCGATGTTTTTTTAGAGACGATATTGGTGCTTCTCTCCCTTGACCCCCCCCCCTCCCTCCCCCCAGAAGACGCACATGTACATCTAGATCATGGAATCAATATTTTTGGATGCTCATGAAGTGCCCAGGATGTTGAGGGTCCGGTGTAGGCGTGAAAATCCCGCCGCACTCACGCAATAGGGCTTGAAAGTGATGACGTCAAAAACGGCCAGGGAGTACTAAGTTGACATCAGATTTCTATTTTGGATCCACTAAGGTGTGACTTTGCTATTGCCTCAGTATGTGGGTGCATAGCAACCCACTCATGTCGTATGCAGGGGTGACTTTTACTTCGCCACCAGTTGTAACCCCGCCCCCAGTAGCCAAATCAGTCAGTTTCACTGGTAACATCACCTTGCTGAGAGAAAGACGGCTTGAAATGTGCTTGGATCCATACAAAAACTGGATCCAAGTGGATCCAATTTTTGAATTTTTGAAATTGTTGCTATGCTGTGACGTAGCACTTTCAAGCCCTATAGCTGCATCGCCTGGCCTGGGGGGAGCGAACCGGGTTGGCGCTGCAGTGCTCACAGACATCGTGTACTGGTGTAGCCAAAGCGGCTACGCTCGGGCTTGAATTTTTTCAAATCCTTGTTCAGACAGTGAAGACTGGAAACTCTTGTGGAGTTCGTCCGTGTTTGTTCGCACTGCCTCTACGTCTTGAAAAAGGTCTCCTGCAGGCATCGTTCGGCCGATTTCCACAATCAATAGCTCATTCTTTTGCTCTTGAAATTCGCCATGGGCGTACAGCTTCCAATTTTTGATTTTGTTCTTGTGTCGCGAGTTTTAGCTCCGCGAACGGAAGCTGGTTTCACATTTCTTGTATAGCCATTTAGACGTCCGCGTGCAGGGATCGGCGAAACTTCAGATATTTACATCGATATTTTTCTGATGCTCGAAAAGACGCACATGGCTCAAACCCCCTCCCCCCCCCCCCCAGACGCACCAATATCGTCTCTAAAAAAACATCGATATTTACGGACGGCCCCTTAGACAATATACTGCTGTATGAGAAAATGGAAACTTCACCGTACAGGACGACTCTTGTTCTCAATTGCATTGTTCGTTTCATTCCCTGTGTTGCCCATAAGAGACGGGAGCAAAAATGTTCAGCAGATGTTTGTTGTCTTCTGGCGTGGAGTGGCAGCATCATTAGATGTACACATAGTCATTTCACTAAGTACACCACTACTACAGCATATGTACTATCCTTAGGCTAGCGTGCGTGGGAGTGAGTTTGAGTATGTGGGTGCGTATGTGTGTGTGTTGTTGTGTTTGTGTGTGTGCACGCACAAGCGCGCGCATGTGGGTGAAGGTGTGAGTGCATGTGTATAATATGTGTAGTTTCCACTGTATTCCTTGCACAATAGGTCTTCACTTACTTTTCTTTCGCATACAACCAGAACCCATTCCTTGTTCGAAATTGGATTTTTTTTGGCCTGGTGATCCCGCAAGCGTGGAACTCGGAGTGTAATAATTTTTTGTTTCACTTTGCTTGCACTATTCCTAGGCTGTCCAGACTTCTAACAACTGCTCTGAGTGATATGGTATTCATGCAACCATGCCTAGAAGTAGGGTAGCTGTTATAAATAGAGACATATCCACGCAATCAACTTACACTTGTTCAGTTTGGCAGGATTGGTGAGACAGTTCGTCGTGCATGCTGCCTGCACATCGCAAGCAAACAGTTCTGTAACCTTCGTACTTGCTGGGGGTCTGTCTGTTTGCGTCCCAGTTGATGACAGATGTGCACAGTTTGAGTACTGGTATGCGCAAAGTTACTGGGGTAATATCGTTCATCAGCTAGCTGCAGTCGGAGTTGATGGTGTGATGTACTCTTCTGATCCTGATGGGACGTATCTCGCCCTGCTTTCTCAGTTGCAGCTTGTTGAGTTCGCTTTGCTGGAGGCTCACGGTTCGGAGGGCACTGGTACACTGATGAGGGCTTTCCTGGACGGTGTACTCGTCAAAACTCGGCTCTCAAGTCCCTCTGGATCATAAATGCAGCGAGCAAACATAGCTCGTGCTGCGAAAATAGCCTTGAAATTTTCACGACGCATTGCAACATCTCGGCGCTTTGCCAGGTCTCCATCCTTTGGGAATCTGAGAAAACTAACCCCAGGAGGATGATGTGATACTGGCACAATCAACAACACAACAATTTGGCATTGCAGCGGCTCAGGCGACTTGGCAAACTACTTTCTGAAGTGACTTTCGTCCTGAAGAAAGTGAGATTCAAAATCCAAGTACCGTATAATTATTCTCTATTATAAGCGCAGGTCTCCATTACTAGCACAGTCTCTAATACTAGCACACTGTGAGCACCTTTCGAAACATTATAAGCACGGTCTCTATTATTCAGGCGAAGCGCCAGCACCCCAAATCAAGACTTTTTTATTTTCCATGGCGGGAAATCGAGCTTTTCCAGGTATCTTCAGCCTGTAGAAATTCAACGCTGAGAATTTCCAACTATTGTCCGGCTTTGGTCCTCTGCCACCGACCTATCCTTTGAAGGAGAATGCTGAAACCAGTTGGTTGCTCTTCAGTAGTTCTTTCTCTATCGTATACATATTTTTGTATGTCGACACATGCCGTGTGCGACGACGTAGACACTTCTCAACACTTGAGTGACTTGAATTTGGCCATGATGACCGAATGTCATTGGACCGTGGAGTCGAGTAGAGGGCTCAGGCTCGATCGGCACAACGGGTACGTATAGCACAAGGGTAGGGCTAATGATATATCAAGTTGTTTGCTGTGCACAACCTTGGGGCGGAATTCGGCACGAAATTCTCTGCTCACCAACTGTTGAGTATACCATGCAATACGTAGGTTTAAACTCATATTACAGTGCTATAACGGTTGCAACCCTCTTTCAAATGTTGACATAGCCAACAACCACATAATCCATATCAAATCTTGCCCCTTGTTTTCTTTCTAAGTGTGAATAATATAAATAATACCAGTCCTAATCATTGGAAAATGCAAATCACGGTCTATTATCGACACATCGTACTGTCGCGGACATGGAAATCCAGTCGATTGACCGGGGTCGGCGCCCTCAGCGCGTACAGAACGTTGCATGCAGTGCACATGTTGATCCAATGCGACCATCAGCAGCGCATTATAAACCGTGCTACGGCTGCATGGCCAGCGCCCTGGGGCCGCTATCCGTGCGACCTGATTTCCATGTCCACGACAGTAGTACCATGCAGCCTGGTAGTGCATTTGGAGCAGGAAAGTGAATGGTAGCACTGCGGTGGTGAACACATGAGCTGATGACAACCATTGTCGTCTTGTTGGTTTGTGTTGTCTCCAGTTCATTGCAGGTTTGAACGAGGAATGAACGTCTACTCTTTCTTTCCAAAACTGGCTGGGCACACGCCAATGAGACGGAAGCTAGTGCGAAACCAGTCCTTGGAAGTTTTGTGGTGCTGCTGGACTTTCAATCATCATGTAAAGTATATTCCGGTTTCTGAGTCTTCGTGTGCGCCTGAAGAGCTACACTGTGTAGAAATGTTGGAAGTTTATCCTGCTCACGACACTGCACCAAGTACAAGCACTTCCTCGGCACTGCCTGAGCCCTGTTCTGTGTTTACTGTGACCAGGAGAAGCAACTAGACATTTGGAGCTTGAGCTGGAACGCTGGTGCTCTCTTTCTCTCTCTCTCTCTCTCTCTCTCTCTCTCTCTCTCTCTCTCTCTCTCTCTCTCTCTCTCTCTCTCTCTCTCTCTCTCTCTCTCTCTCTCTCTCTCTCTCTCTCTCTCTCTCTCTCTCTCTCTCTCTCTCTCTCTCTCTCTCTCTCTCTCTCTCTCTCTCTCTCTCTCTCTCTCCGTCACGTTCTGCCACTGTCCGAAACCGGTGCATGTGCTAGCATGTCGAAGCGCATTGTGTCTGAGTCACGTACTCACTCTCCTGCTCCTCCCTCATATGCCCAAGACAGTATGACCAACTGTGAATACAGTTCATGCCCACATGTGAACTTGTGTAATTCTCTTGTAGTAAGCTGCCACGTGTGTACTTGCACGTGTTGTGTACATGTGTGTGTGTGTGTGTTTTTGTGTGCGCGTGTGTGTGTATCTATGGGACTGCGTTCTCCTATTCTCTCTCCGGTGCCTTCGAGGCCCACGCAACCCTTGTGGCAGTGGCTCGACAGCACAGGGCAGGTGTGTGTGCGCGCGTGCATGTGTATATGTGGGTGGGTGTGTGTGTACGCGCGCGCGCGCGCGTGTGCATGCGCATGTGTGGGTGTGCGCGCGTGCATGCAGATGTGTGTGTGGGGGTGTGCGCACACTGATGCTCAGCTCTCCAGAATTATGTCCGTGTGCGAAGCCAGTGTATGGTGGCAACATAGCCTTCCTTCATGTATATGTGTATGCGCAAACTATTTGGGATGCTTTACTGTTTTTGGTGGGATCCAGTTACATAGTTTTCTGTTCAATTATTTATGTTTATACAGCTGCTGTATTTGTAGTGCAACTTTATGTCTTTCTGCTGGTCAAATTGTCGTCTTGATGGTGTTCTAATACTGATATACATAGAAAATATTACCCTCAGAAAGTGTGCTCGTTGTGAAGTTGCCATTCTTTGGGCTCAAACCATTGCTCGTGTATAGGTAGATACATATCAGTAGGTTCGATTGGTGGCGAGAGGTCAGCCTAAATTGTTTGGGGCGGAATTCGGCACGAAATCCACGCTGAGTACTTTTTGACGACGAGTTGCGTCGGTCTTGAGAAAGCGAGGAAAATGATGTCGCTTGGAGCTTTCCGCGAAACTGAGGGCAGCTAATGCCCGCACCTTCCCAAACATTGCCTCGGAACAAGACGATACCACCAGGGAAGCTCTTGTGAGCAAGGGATAAAATAGTCTCTTTTTGGCGATATTGAGCTGAGTTTCAAATTTCCCGGGCCTGGGGTCGGATTTGGAAAATAAAAGTGCAACTTTTAGGGCTCTTTTTCGGTGCTTGCGCTTCGCCTGTATTAGCACGGTCTTGGTGGAAATCAATGCGGCATGTATGATATCTAGCACGTATTTTTTCTTGCCCTGTATGGATGTATTGGTTGAAAAAATATAAGCACGGTCTCCAATATAAGCGCGGTCTCGAATATAAGCACAGGGTAGAGGGGTGTTCAAAAAATATAATCACGGCGCTTATAATAGAGAATATACGGTATTTTCGCACCATGCCACAATGACGTCACACATACATTGGTATGGGGCGTGGCTAAAATTGAAATATCTCAAGAACGCTTTCTCGTAGAGACTTCGGACCAAGACCATTCGACTCAGCGCCCGAAACTCTACAGGCTATCAAATTTTCATTTTTTCGTGGAGTTCCCCTTTAAAAACAAAAAAGTCCTGAGCGTGTTTCTAAGATTTAAAAACGCCAAGTGTTCTGCTTGCTGCCAGCTGGACCCTTTCTCTTCTTCTTTCTTTTGTAGTTGTGTGGTTATTGTGTGAGTGTATAATTATGCAGGAGTCCGCGGTCATGTGAGGGGGAGTGATAAATGGAAGTTTCCGGAGGAGGAAGGAGGAAACTGTAGTTATCACCAACCCTCACCGCACCCAGCTCACGACGCTACGGCGTGCGACCTGAGCTGGGCGCCCTGCCGTGCAGTATGGAACTGTCCTCAAGCCAGTCACGTATTTGGCAGCCCAGTGAGCTGTCTACCGGATCCCAGCGTTTAGAACCGCCAAATGCGGCAGGGCCAGTCTCAGGCTGGTCGCGTAGGCGGCAGGCCGGCGGGGTACGGCAACTCTGCATTCGCATTTGGATCACCGAAGTGATACAGGTGCTTCCACTGCACCCTGTGGCGCATCAGGGAGGCACCTGGGGCCCAGGCAGCCCGCCCGTAAGCGCACCACCGTATCAGGTATGCGCAGGTGGAGCAGCAGAGCAAGATGTGTGCCGGACACCCGGCGGTACCCACCATCATCCGGTCGACTTCATGGTTGTGCGACTTTACACAGCCGGCACTCATTACTTGCTATTGCTTGCAGAAGGCCAGGATTTTTTTGTTTTCGCTCTTTCCCTTCCTCCAGGCACGGCTTCATGTTAGAGCAGTAAATAGCAGTTAGGAACTCATCAAGCTGGACTCAGCGTGTCAAGTTTGGCATAATACAAGAAGCGCGCTATCCCTAAACAGTTGTGTGGTTATTGTGTTAGTGTATATGCAGGAGTCCGCGGTCACGAGGGGGGGGGGGAGGAGTGATAATAGGGAGGTTCTGCTATACGTGAAACGTAGAGAAATCACGTAGAGAGCAGGTGTCTGGGTTAGAGTCTACGGCTTCGCGTGTTTTGGCTCCAGATTTCTACGCAGAGATGGGGTTCTCTACGTTGTGGCACACGCAGAGAAAATGCTTACGGATTTACTGGGTATCGAACAACTGCATGCAGAAAACTGCCAAATATGGAAGGGAAATTCCCAGTACACATTCCACGTGACTTCTCTAGGTGAAGCGTAGAGCAGAACAGCATTTCTTTACGTTACGGGAACGCGAAGAAAGTTCGCGTGATTCTTTGCGTCGCGTTTGCAAAACGTAGAGCAGAACCTCCCCAGTTAAACTTTTATCTCCACGTAGATTATTTCCGTAGTTTTATCAAATTTGTTGGAAGATTTGATATGTGTGCGAACTAAACCCGAATCCTGCCAAGCAAAGTTCCACGTCACATCGCACGTGTAACTTAACCTCTAAAAATTACACACAACGTGAGATTTGCACCACGTTGTGAAAAAAGACAAAAAACGTGCACTCTCTAGTTACACCAAAAAGCGCGAAACAAGACTTGATTTTTTACGCAGCTCTTTTAGAGCATGGTAATCATCATGTGCGTGTTTTGAAAATTTGAAATACCCACGGTGAAACATTCAAAAATGCAAACGTGCCTGTCGTCGATTGAAGCTGTGTGAACCCACAGAGTCACTTTTCTCGTATGTCACTCCCTGTAAAACGTGCAAGTGCCTGTCGTGTGAATACCCCATGAGGGTTATACGCCGTGGTTGGTTATAAAAACCCTGCAATCACCACTCCAAAGTGATCAATAGGGAGGTTTCGCTCCACGGAATTACGTAAGAAAATAACGTAGAAACTGCACGTAATTTTCAAACGTGAAATTCAGAGCTGTTGGGTTTCGCTCTACGTGATTTCTCCACGACTGCTAAACATGCCTTGTTGCTTTGGAGACGTGTTGGCTGCATGTGCCCACCGCATGCACCACGAACCGAAACCGCGTTTTCCATCGTATTTTGCATGTGATGTACGGTGTGTGTAGATCTACCTTGTGTTTCGCGCGGCTTGAACTTTGCCATGGACAAGTCCTGAAAATGCAAAAAATATTTCAAAAAGTCCTACGGAGGCCGTAACGTAGGAAACAGCTTTCCAACGGAAATCCGTAGAGAGTTTTACTTATGAAAGCGGCCCTCGCTCCCCGGCGTGGACGACATACGGATTTTCATACGTAATTACGTAGAGCGAAACCTCCCTATTGGCTGCCCCAGCCATGTACGAGTTGCTTGGAATAAAACTAATGATAGGGAAACTCCCTATAAACCACAACACAACCGCTCACATAAATCTCGAAGTACTAGTACCCGATTTTTTTATAGCAAACTACTAGCAACAGACTTGGAGGCGAAATGTAATAGTGCATTGAGAATTATACTTATTCACAGATACCAGTGGAATTGAATCTACGATAGGCACCACGTGTTGTAAGAATGCTCACTCCAATATGGATGAAAATCAATTATTCTTGCTGAGTGCAACGATATTATTGTATCAACAAAAGTATAGACTCCTAATGACAAACTAACGTACTCGGAGGCAAAATGTAACAGCGCACAGAGCATATACTTCTTCACGGATTTCAGGGGAATTACATCTACGATAGGCACTATGTGCTGTAAGAATGCTCTCTCCGATCAATGGACAACCAACTGCGTTCTAGCTGAGTGCAGCGACATTAATCAACGAAAGTACAGATTGGCGATTACTAATTAACAGACTCGTGCATGCTTCAATTCAATCAATGCTAAGTTTCCTTATCAATATTTCCTACCAATATATCCTTAGGCCAAGATTAGCTTCATGCAAGTAGCATCAAAGTACAGAGAAGTACCAACACGAAATGAAATCAAGGCATCAGGTGACATCGTGTGAAATGCGTACTGATTATTACCTCTTACAGTCATGCATAATAATTGTGTATAGGTGTGTTGACATATGCATGCATGTGTATGCGTGGTGTAACACTACAGGAATGCTAACAATGACTGGAACTGGCCGTCAGCTTTTTCCACTTGCTAAGGCTTGTAGAAAGTCTTCCCACTGTTCCAGCGCTGCAAACAAAATGAACACAACACATTGCCCCTGTCTCAATGCAAGTTGGTATTGCTGTATTTTATAAGATCCTGATGAACAACTCTTTTCAAGGGCAGCTCCACCAGCAGTACTTTAAGGGACTGTGCTACTGTTCCAGTTTGCATGTTATTTTGTTTACTGTACTCCATTATGAATTTATGTTCAGTATCTAATGGCATAAATCCTGTCATAAACTTATACTGGAGAGATATTCATATACTAACAGTTAGTAAACTGAAGAGCAGTATTTTCCAGTTATGCTAGGGTCGCCCGTAATTTTCGGGAAAATTCCGTCCTGATGCAAAAACAGCGGGTGGCTGGTCAGGTACGCGGGCGGAATATTTTTTTCGCATTTATTCTTACACCTGGTGCACTATGTTCAGTAGTGTAGGATGGATTGTTGCAAATAGCAGTCTTTCACTATGACGTAGAACACGCATGGGCAGTAGATCAACTGACCAACTTGTACCCCACACACAGACGTGAGATCTTACTTTTATATACCGTATTTTTCCGGTTGTAAGTCGACCTTTTACGACTTAAAATAGACGGAGAAAGGGTGGGGGTCGACTTACAACCGGGATTCGACTTATAACCGGGAGCTATCTGTATCTTACAAAAAATGATCTGCACTGCATGCACAAGTGCACCATGTGTACACATTGTTGCCAGTTTATTGGCATTTTTTGAAGGATTGGGACGTTATACCCTCCATTACCAACCACACAACAAGCCGACCTGTTTGGGAGCTATTACGCGTTGTATTACCAGGAGATAGGCAACAATTGCCGCATACAATAATGCAATATTCTGGTCCAATGCCAGAGCTAGTATTGCAAGCACCGCTGTGCGTTAGTATGGCCAATGCCGACACTAACTGGGGCAACAATTGCCCGGTGAGAATTCAGACGTGTCAATACACGAGCATGCAGTAGGGATGCACTTGTGGGCGAATATAGGCGCACTTGGCTCAATGCCGGCCTGACCCACGATCCCTACTGTTGAATTCAGATGTGTCAATACACGAGCATGCAGTAGGGATGCACTTGTGGGCGAACGTAGGCGCACTTGGCTCAATGCCGGCCAGACCCAGGATCCCTACTGTTGAGTTCAGATGTGTCAATACACGAGCATGCAGTAGGGATGCACTTGTGGGCGAATGTAGGCGCACTTGGCTCAATGCCGGCCTGACCCACGATCCCTGCTGTTCTCCCTTACGGGATGGCTTAAATGATGCACTTGCGAGCGAATATAGGCGCACTTGGCTCAATGCCGGCCTGACTCACGATCTTTACTGTTCTCCCTTTCGGGATGGTTTTGAATGGAATGCTAGTGGGAGATAATGGGGTGGGTGGTGGTGATCAGAAACTGGCCGCGATAGTCAAACAATTTGACCGTCAGCACAGCAAAGCGAAGAGCAAGAAACAACAGCATGGCGAATTGGAGTAATGCGCATGCTCCGCACAGTACCGTGCGGAAACGCGGGAATTCGGAGTGCATGCATGTTATGCATGTACAGTCAACTTCGCTAATAACGACTGCGGATATAACGACAATTCGCGAATAACGACCGAATTTCCATGCCCAGAGCAAAGTCCCATCTAACTGTATACATTTAACTTCGGATATAACGACTATCTGAATAACGACAATTCGCGTATAGCGACATGCTTTTAGTGCCCCAAGGTCATATTCACTGCTTGAATAACGACTTTCTGGGTTTTTGACAGCTATTTCAAGTACAGTGTGCAGTACCTGTCAGTCAAGTACAATCATGTACCTGTCATGCAGAAGTACCAGAACCTATGGTGACGGATATTATTATAAAGGCACACATGCAAGAAAATGCAGCCAAGGGGGGGGGGGGGCTTTTTCTTCCTTTTTTATGTTGGCTTCAAAATTGTTGGATTTACCAGCACACCTACATATATATGTATACAATGTACATGTAGTTGTACATGACTGTACAGTAATCATCATACATGTACATGTCTAGTCTCTGGCCCTGTAGATGGCTCAAAAAGGCATATTTTTCAATTGATTTCCCTTGCATATTGAATTTTTAGTTCCTTTCAACTGCAATATGAAAATAAAGTACACATTGACATAGAGCAAGAAAAGAGCTTGATTTTGATATGCATGTCATACTATACAAAATATGGGTTCACATACATTCAAATGGGACTTCGGTTATAAGGACACTTCGCGAATAAGGACACTTTTCTGATGCCCCGCCGAATGTCGTTATTGGCGAAGTTGACTGTACAAGTGTTGCTTATGGCAAGGATGTTGGTGTGTTGCTAACTCCACTGACCGTGCCATGCACGGAAACTTATAATTAAGTAATGTTGACATGTTGACATGATTTTTTGATGTGTTAGTAGCAGGAGGTGGTTTGTAGTGCTTCTTTGGGTGAACACTTTAAAACGCAGAATTGAGAACTCCGGATACGGGGGTCCACCTATAACCGGGGTCGACTTACAACCCGTAAAAATAAGGTACTTAAATGGACGCAGTTTGTTTAAAATTTTCTAATTGGTACAAGAACGGGGGAAATAGAAACAAGTAATGGGAAAGAGAGGAGGGGGGGCAGTGGGTCATACACAACTTTGCATAAGGACGGATTTTTAAGGTAGCTCAATTGGGTGTCACAAACTGGTCTTCTCTGCATCCTTCTGTGCAGATCATGAGTGGAGACATTATTACTTTCTGCGGCTCATGGGTTCGAGCCCGTCATGAGCGACTTTTTCTTCTTCTTTTTCCATGTTTTTTGGAATGACATACCACATTTCCGAATTGAAAGGAGGTTCTACAGCAGGAATTTGCCCAAATACCCCCTATAGCCTTTTCTCTTTCCTCCTGAGTAAGGGTGTGACTTGACACGCAATAAGCTGCAAAACAGCGACATTATTGTTATTTCACCATGCTCACAATGACTTTTATGCGAACACAAATTGGGGAAGCTATGGAAGATTGCAGCAGGTGATAGTTCTGAAATTTGTTGTACAAAGTAGGCCCTATGGACAAAATCACACAACATGTCCTTAAAATCTCATAATCTGATATTTTTTATAGCGGCATACGGTAAAAAAATTCACGGTTCACGTGAGGCTTGGCTGGACGCCTAGTTGTTCGCATCCGCAGGAATGCCACCACCCTCAAGGATCAAAGCAGGAACACCACCACCCTCAAGGATCAAGGCAGGAACACCACCACCCTCTAGGATCAAGGCACAGATGCAGCTCATAAAGCGATAGGAGGTAAGTAGATCAGAGCGACCCACAATGTGGTCAAAGACAAAAATTCCATTCACTGCATCCATGTTTCCCTCGTGCCAGGCCACGAGTTCCCAATTAACTGTGGGCCGCAGCACGGAATGAGGCAAAATTTCCTTGTCAGTTTTGTGCGATTTTGTAGCACTCGATGACTATATTTGATTTAATTTATTTTAATCATAACTCGTAACATTTTCTCCTTTGTTTTTATCCATGATTACTTTAACTCAACATCCGAGTTCAAATCTATTAGCTAGATGCACCTTATTATCTAATTATTTCACTTTTTTTACTAGTTCCTTCCCATTTTCGTACATTTTCTTTTTCAGTTCCTCCATTGTTCGTCATCTTTCTGTTCCCTATTCAATGAAAAATCCGTCATTTATGAACGACCCAAAGACCACATTCTATGATTCATGATTCAGATGACGTAGACTAAAAAACATCACCGCGTCATTGGTTTTATCAAGAGTACATAACCCCCCAGAGTGTGCAACGCCTGATCCAGCTCTGCATTGGGTCTTGGTCGATCGTAATTGGATCTTCTGATGTCATGCGTGCACTCCATACCAGCGCAAGGCCGGTCTCGAGGCAAGGCACCATTGTTTTTAATCCAAGAGTACCCGTGACTCCCCGGGTTCCGCTCAGATGCCTAGTGTACGGTATTATGACCCCAAGATCCGATTCCGCTCGACCAAGACCCTATGCAGAGCTGGACCAGGCGTTGCACACTCTGGGGGTAATGTACTCTTAGTTTTATGCAATATGGATGCACACACACACTCTGGTTTATGCACTCTTGCTGTTGCCTGTTGGCTTGTCAAATCTATACTAGTGCAAACTAACAGCATGACGGCGCATAGGAGTTTTCGGATCATTCTGCAAAGCAGATTATTACAAAAGTTATCTGAAATGATAAAGGTACACAGTTCCAAATAATCTACGTGGAGATAAAAGTTTAATAATAGCAATGAAAAGTATGAATGCCGCAGACATCACCACGCAACATGACAATTTGTTCAAGGTTTGGTTTTGTGTGTTTCCAAAATCGATTTTCACGTTGCGATCATCAGTGGAAATACGCAACTAAAGAGATCAAGGGAAAAACAAAGGTTAAAAATCCAAAAAAGTGTGACACATGACGGGTAACTTGTGGTAAGTATTACAAAAAGTGAGAACTAAAATAAAGAGTAAGTGTGACAAACGGGCATGAACAGTGCAGAAACAACTCATGAACACGGGGTGCAAACTCACGAAAATAACCTAAGTGCTAAAACATGTTCTTTTTGCTTACACAAATCGGGCTTATGCGTACGAATACAAACAGCTTCAAGGACCTTCAACTGCTGGACATAACGGGCACGACACAGTACAGAGAAGTGGGAATCATCATACACACTCAAACAATCGGGACGAGATAACAAATGCAAATACACAGCTGACTTCTTACGAATTTCACCCTCATCAGCTCCATCACCTTCCCTGCCACCTGACTCCTCCTCGTCCGTTTTATCACCATCACCACCAGCCGTCTCACCGTCATCCGCCTCGTCTTCATCCGCCGCCTCGTCATCACCCGCCTCGTCGTCATCTGTATCCTCGCCGTCATCCGCCTCGTCGTCATCTGTATTCTCGTCATCCGCCGCATCATCACCCAACTCATATTCACCACCAGTCAGTCGTCTGATACCATCCATGTTCTCCTTCCTACGTCTGTCCCGTGCCACTGTCCTTACCTCATCTACGTCCCGAGATTGTGTTCCGTTTTGCCCCCGGCTTCCGGTCTCCTTCGATGCTCCGCGTGGGCCTTGGCCATTCCTAGCATATATTTCGGTTGAATAATTGGCGGTCGACCTCCGTGGTCTCTGGACCCACGGATCAATCGCCGGAGGGTGCTGCGGTGTCCGCACAGCCGGATACTGTGTCAAAGAAATGGGCTCAATTTCTGTGATTGGCGGTACTGTTGTTGTTGCCAACTCCTCCCCAACCCCAGCCACCAACGGCACTGGTGGTGGCTCCGGCGGCGGCAAGGGCAACGGTGGAGAAGGCACATTCGGCATTCCTCCTGCCAATAACAAGAAGGAGGTAGTACTCACGGAGTTTGAATTATTCTACAAGAAGCTTCAGCAGCTCAAGCCCGTGTCTGATGCCCAGCAGGCTGTATGCACTGCCAGTATCAGAGCGGTTGCGGAAGAACACGCTGCAAAACCGCCGGACCGCAGCAAATTTTACCTGTCCCGTGAACACCTCAAAGTCCGACGTGAACTCAGTAACAATCATGATATCTTAATTACCAGACCGGACAAAGGACGCGCAACGGTCATAATGAGCCGAACAGAGTACATATCAAAAATGGCGGTAATCCTGAACGATGACTCCAAGTTCGTGAAACTCGGACCAGTTTCCACTCATGATAATACAACAAAAGTAGAGAAACGCCTGATAACATACCTAAAGAAATTGAAAGCTGAGAAAGAAATTTCGGTCTCAGAGTTCATGAGAATCAAGCCAATAGGCTCCGCCCGCCCGCGACTCTATGGCTTGCCAAAGATCCATAAGCCGAATTGTCCATTACGCCCAATATTATCAATGGTAGCATCCCCACAGTACAAAGTATCGAAGTGGCTCTGTTTGATGCTTGGAGCTGTGCAAGATTATTACTGTAAGAACATTGTCAGGGATAGCTTCCAGTTTGTAGACCTCATTCGCACTCGCCAGATTCCCGCTACAGCGCACATGTGCTCATTTGATGTGGTCAGTTTGTTCACGAATGTACCGTTGGAACAGACCATAGATATTTGTGCGGATGTTCTCTATCACAATAACTCTGTTGACACGCCATGGCTGCCTGAGTCCTCCTTCCGTACACTGATGTCTCTTGTTACTACGGGCGTTGAGTTTTCATTTGATAACGTGATGTATAGGCAGGTGGATGGGGTAGCCATGGGATCACCATTAGGTCCAGTGTTGGCAAATATATTTGTTGGCTACTGCGAATCTCTTGTGGACCAGTCACTGTGGCCGGAGTTTTACGTTCGTTT
>NC_088645.1:31125016-31145016 GCF_964019385.1 Sycon ciliatum
AAGCTTGACTTTCCATTAGGAATATCCACTTCTCCAGTCAAACAAAGTCAAATGAAGGACACCAGACCAGAACACACACACACACACACACACACACACACACACACACACACACACACACACACACACACACACACACACACACACACACAATAACATACCAGCGCGCATACACACATGCAAACACACACACACATACACACACATACATATGCACACGCACACACACACACACACACACACACACACATGCACACACAAACGCACACACACACACGCACACACACACACACGCACACACACACACACACACACACACACACACACACAAACACACACACACACACACACGTATGCATGGCAACAAATCAACATGCCTGGGTGAATACAAATTACGCAAACCCTTCTGCACATGGTCATTTCCAAAACTGCAACAGATTGACATCAATGGCAGGAGTGGGAGTATGTACTCTTGCAATTAGCATACCAATTTTCAGCTAACTTGTCGTATGGGTCATAAGTTAAGTAGTGCAGGAATAACGAGAGCTTGCCTAACATACTCTTTGAAAAACGAAACAATTACAAGAAGGTGCGCATGATGTCAACGACCATCAGCAACATGCACAGCCTCATGGTGGCTGTCTTCCTCACCGTCCTGAAAATCATACATACAGTAGAGTACAGAACAACAAGGATAGTCAAGGCTTGTTTGCTGCTACTTCAAGTTTCACACTCTCGCAGTTATCAGGCAACAGAGGGAGGGAGGGGGGGGGGGGGCTGATGATTGTGAGAGCATGAAACTTGAAGTAGCAACAAACAAGCCTTGATTGTCCTTGTTGTTCTCTATTTCGCTCTGCCTCAGCGGTGTTGGGTACATCCTTCGCTGACACAGTACAGTAAAAAAGAAGATTTTGTAGAATTTTGCACTTGAAAACACCGCCCTTCCGGCAACAGGCTCTCAGCTGTACCAAATAAATAACTTTTCAGCGCGAAATATTGGCAAAGTTATTTATTTGGTGCAGCTGAGAGCCTGTTGCCGAGTTAGCGGTGTTTTCAAGTGCAAGAAATGCGCTGCAATGGAGTTTGGGAATTCTGAAGAAACGTTTTGTAGAATCTGGCCATTCATTACGTATAATGTTGTTGATATACTTGAACAATCACTTCTTCTCATTGCCTCTGCCTCCGCCGGGCCCCAAAGCACAACCGTCCTGCTCGCGATCATCATCATCATCATCATCATCATCATCATCATCATGTGACCAAGCCGCTTTTACGGGCAACAATATTATGAATATAAAACGCAAGGTATTGTAAGAGCAATTTTCTGAAAATAATGTTAAAACACGAAATATAAAAATGCATTATCACACCGTAGCCACTTTTATGGGCAAATTCCAATACAAGGCAATAAGAAAACGAGGATGAAGTTAACCTTTTAACCCAAAGAAAAGACAAAAGATGTCAACAATAGAACTACAAATATAAAAAACAAACATCAGGTCATAAAAACTACTTTAAAACATAACCAAATGACAGCAAAGCGTGGAGAATGAGATTGACTTACAAAACAAAAGTAGTCCTACTATGCTTACAAAACAGAATCTACCTACACCACTGAGGAAGAAACATTAAATGATTGCAGTCTCACAAACACCGGCCTCTATCTAACGACCCATCAAACAATAACTCCTGAAATTCTTGACTGACTTTTTCTGGTAGGAGCTACGGCAGCCCAGAAAACAGGTCACTGCCCAACGGAGCAAAGTGAATGAGAGCAGGCACCGCAATCGACCCATAACCAGCGAGTAGGCCAAGTCACTGTGTTTATCGACATACTGGGCTGCAAGACACTTGAGAAATGCGCTGCAATGGAGTTTGGGAATTCTGAAGAAACGTTTTGTAGAATCTGGCCATTCATTACGTATAATGTTGTTGATATACTTGAACAATCACTTCTTCTCATTGCCTCTGCCTCCGCCGGGCCCCAAAGCACAACCGTCCTGCTCGCCATCATCATCATCATCATCATCATCATCATCATCATCATCATCATCATCATCAGTCATCCTCACACCTCCTATCCCTGCCAGTTCTGTCGCGATGCCGTGCTGCAACTGCCAGATTGGTCGCAAATGTGTTAGATGCAGATGTGTTCGTGCGAAGAAGCGCTGTGTGGACTGCTACCCTGGTAGAGCTACCCCTAGCCTTTGTCACAACCAAACTGAATCCATCGCCTCGCAGCCTGCTGGCGCTGTTGGCGCTGGTAATGTGGTCAGTGGTGGTGGAGGATGTTCAGCCAGCCAGCCATCTCAGCGAAACATATCACCGGAGGATAGCTCTGGTGAATCCACTGCATCTGCAGATGAGGGTTGTGGCAGTGGCAGGCGCGATGTCGACTCCTGGCTGCGTGTAGATCACCCACTTGGGATTCATCCCAGCTCTGATTCCGCGCCATTCTCCCCAAGTGACATAGTCGAGTGCGGTCTAGCCAGCGCGGTGCCATGTTGTCGCTGCCAAGCAGGGGGTACGTGCATACGATGCGCTTGTGTCAGGGCTGGCAGAGTTTGTAGTAACTGCTATCCTGGGAGGGGTCGACTTGGCACCTGTCGTAATGTTGCTTCGGTGCCTGGGGTCCCGAGCTCTCAGCCCCAGATTATTCAGAGTGGCACCTCTGCTGCAACTGCATTGATTCCGACAGCATCTCAGGTTGACTTGCTTACCAGTTTGGAGGAATCTGACTCTGGTGCGCCACTGATGAGTGTGGATTCGGGCGCTGGAGGTACTGTACAACAGGCAGTGCATGGGGAGGATGACTCACGGTCCACTCTTATCTCATCCCAACCCCAGCTATGCCCATCTACGGGGAATATCGATTTGCAGGCTACGGGTTCTGGTCATGCGGATGTGGATCCATTTTCGCAGGTGCTTGGCTCGAGCCAGCCGGACGCTGCCTCTCCAGTTCCCACCACCCCTCGGGTCTCCATGCCTTTTGACATGGCTGACATCTATCAGGAGGTGGCGAGTTGGGAAAAGAACCTCTTCCGGGCTCCGACCGGCAGTGTTGGCAAAGAGTTTGTTCGGACACTCACGTCAGAACTTCAAAAGTTCAATTCGTCCCGAGGAGCGGATGCCACTGCTCTATATCGTTTCTTCCTGCTTCCAGCGTTGGTGCTCCAGCGAGTAGGTCGGAATTGCCCTGCCGCAGAGTGCTCTGACCACACTCGTCGCAGACTAAATTTATGGATCCAGGGTTCATATATGGAGCTAGTGCAGGAGGGTCGAACTATTCAGCATATGCTCAAGACATCGCAGAATCGGAGATCCAGGCGTGGCGAAGACCCTGCTCATGAGTTTGGCCACTTGATGGAACAGGGCCGAGTTCACTGCGCACTGAGAATGCTGGATAATGCAACCAAGCCCAAGTGTGATAAACCGGTCTTGGGCATGGACGACATCATTTCTGATTCTCATCAATCCCAGTCAGTCCGTGAAATTCTCGTCGGGAAGCATCCGGGGTCGGCACCGGCAGCACCGGACATCCTGCTTCAGGAGGAGGCGGGCAATGTCAGCAGTATCTACTTCGCCAGCGTCAATGGTGAGTTGATCAAACGCACTGCCCTTTCTCTGCATGGTTCTGCGGGTCCTTCCGGCCTGGACGCGGACGCTTGGCGGCGGCTATGCACATGTTACAAAGGTGCATCTACTGATCTGCGTGAGGCAGTGGCGTGCTTCACACGCTTGATCTGTACCGACTCAGTCCCCTCCGGCTCACTCACACCGTACACAGCTTGCAGACTCATTGCCCTCAACAAGAACCCTGGCGTTCGGCCAATAGGGGTATGTGAAGTGTTTCGTAGACTGTGCTCCAAGGCGGCATTGTTTCTGATGAAACCCGACATTATGCAAGCCTGCGGACCAGTTCAGGCCTGCACGGGCATCCCGGCTGGGGTGGAGGCTATGGTGCACTCAATGACGGCGGCCTTTGCTTCGGAAAAGGCTGAGGCAGTGTTGCTAGTCGATGCTCGCAATGCCTTCAATAGCTTGAATCGCCGCGCTGCATTGCACAATATTGCTCGAGTATGCCCCCCGCTAGCACAAATAACATTGAATACTTACCAAGACCCTGCATCCCTCTTTGTGCGTGGTGGCCAGTCTTTATTGTCACAGGAGGGCACAACCCAGGGTGACCCTCTTGCGATGGCCATTTATGCCACGGCTCTCACCCCTCTCGTCAAGTCAGTCGGAACCAATGTTGCAGATGTGTGCCAGGGATGGTTTGCAGACGACTCGGCAGCTGCCGGAGGGCTCTCCCCATTGCGAAAGTGGTACAACCTCCTTAAGGAAGAGGGCCAAAAATACGGCTACAACATCAACGAAACAAAAACGCAACTACTCGTCAAGCCTGGCTTTGAGTCCTTGGCTGCCGAGACTTTTGGTGACACAACTATCCACGTCAAGTCTCGTGGCGTACAGTATCTGGGCGCTGCTATCGGGACTGAGGCATTCCTCGGAGAATTCAAAGAGGCAAAAGTAGAAGAGTGGGCGAAACATACAGAGATTTTAGCAAATTATGCCGCATCAGAGCCGCATGCAGCATACTCTGCGTTGACCCATGGCTTAGTCAACAGATGGAACTATGTGTTTCGAACTATGGCTGTTTCTGCGGAGGACTTGGCGCCGTTGGAGCGGGAGCTTCACTCCTCACTTCTACCGGAGCTCGTGGGACAACCGAGCGTGCCTCTGAAAGACATTGATATTCTAAAGCTCCCGACACGGGATGGTGGGATGGCCCTTCCGGACCTCACGACTCGACCACGGTTTGAGCACCAGGGCTCCAAGCAAGTGTCCGGACCTATGGTGAAGGAGGTTCTGGGCGATTTCGCTAAGGATAGCGATCCAATTTCTCTCGCTGGAGATGTGCCGGCTTCTGCAGATACTGCTGACCGTGGTGGAGCGTCTCCCACTCCCGCGATGACGGCAACGGAGGTGCAGCCGCGGGAGGTCGCTGGCAACTCAAACCCTGGACCGGATGTGGCTGCTGATGTTGCTGGTGCTGGTACCCCCTTTCAGAGGATGATCGATGAAATGCGTCACAAAAAGCGTGTCGTCCACACCGAAAACCGGGAGCGCGCAAAGGCAGCCAGGAACAAAATAGTGGACACGAGCGATGAGATGACGAAGCGACGAATAGAAGAACACACGGAGAAAGGATCATCCTCATGGCTGAGCGTGCTGCCCCTGGCGGAGCATGGCTTTCGTCTCACCAAGCGTGACTTCCGGGATGCTCTGGCATTGAGATATGCATGGCCGCTAGCCAATACACCAGCAACCTGTGTGTGTGGTGAGCTGTTCTCAGTTGAGCATCAGCTATGTTGCGCCAGGGGCGGCTTCCCGACACTTCGTCATAACGAGATACGTGACCTGCTGGCGAGGGAATTGACTGAAGTCTGCACTGCCGTTTCGACAGAACCAGCGCTGCAACCTCTTTCTGGTGAGAGGTTTCCTCTTCGGTCAACGAACCGCCGAGAGGATGCGCGCCTGGACATAGCCGCTCGAGGGTTTTGGACCCGTGGGGAGGAAGCTTTTTTTGATGTAAGGGTATTTTGCCCAGATGCTCCTTCCTACGGGTCCAGAACCCTCCCTGCATTGTACCAGCAGCACGAGCGGCGTAAGTGGAACGAATATGGGCCAAGAGTCACAAATGTAGAAAGAGCCGCTTTCACACCTCTCGTGTTCTCTGTGCATGGTGGTTGTGGGAGGCTGTGCAATGTGTTCCTCAAGAGACTGTGCCAGATGCAGGCCGAGTCATCGGGATCTCACTATTCCCAGGTCATTGGTTTACTCCGCTGTCGGCTGTCTTTTGCTTTGCTGCGTGCTGCTGTGTTGTGCATACGTGGGGCTCGGTCACGGTACCACCATCCGGCGAGATGTTTTCATGATGTCTCGATTGCCGTGGCCGAGTCAGGTCTAGTTTGTTAAGTATCGTGCTGTGTCCTGACTGTGCATGCGGGATTGGTATGGCGCTTACCCTTTTGTTGCTGTTTTGTTGCTTTCATGCCTTTAAGCATGTAATTGTGTTCAATTGTTGTATTTCATGGAAAAACGATCTTTGCGTTGGATTCATTTAAACTATTATTTGTGTAGGGTTCCACTCCTTCATCTTGGGAAATTGTGTTTTGTTTGCCCAAAGAAGTGGCTTCATCATCAAAAAAAAAAAAAAAAAAAAAAAAAAAAAAATCATCATCATCATCATCATCAGCATCATCATGGTGGTTGTGGGAGGCTGTGCAATGTGTTCCTCAAGAGACTGTGCCAGATGCAGGCCGAGTCATCGGGATCTCACTATTCCCAGGTCATTGGTTTACTCCGCTGTCGGCTGTCTTTTGCTTTGCTGCGTGCTGCTGTGTTGTGCATACGTGGGGCTCGGTCACGGTACCACCATCCGGCGAGATGTTTTCATGATGTCTCGATTGCCGTGGCCGAGTCAGGTCTAGTTTGTTAAGTATCGTGCTGTGTCCTGACTGTGCATGCGGGATTGGTATGGCGCTTACCCTTTTGTTGCTGTTTTGTTGCTTTCATGCCTTTAAGCATGTAATTGTGTTCAATTGTTGTATTTCATGGAAAAACGATCTTTGCGTTGGATTCATTTAAACTATTATTTGTGTAGGGTTCCACTCCTTCATCCTGGGAAATTGTGTTTTGTTTGCCCAAAGAAGTGGCTTCATCATCAGCATCATCATCATCATCATCATCGCTCAGTGGAGAACGGTTGGCAATTCTGAGGCTCTTGGTTTGCTTGGTTGACTTGGATGCTGGAGAGGAACTGAGAAGCTTGACTTGGCTGGCGCTGCTGTCTGTTGCTGTTCGGTGGAGTGGTCATCACATTTTATCCTTTGGAGGCACCCAATGGCCACCCAATGGCCAGTGTTAGACCAGTGAGGAGAGGAGTGTGACTGCCTTGCTGCTGGAGGCAGTTTCTGACACGATTGGTGACTCTGGTCGTACAGTCCTGATGCAGTCGTCACCTCAGTCATCCTCACACCTCCTATCCCTGCCAGTTCTGTCGCGATGCCGTGCTGCAACTGCCAGATTGGTCGCAAATGTGTTAGATGCAGATGTGTTCGTGCGAAGAAGCGCTGTGTGGACTGCTACCCTGGTAGAGCTACCCCTAGCCTTTGTCACAACCAAACTGAATCCATCGCCTCGCAGCCTGCTGGTGCTGTTGGCGCTGGTATTGTGGTCAGTGGTGGTGGAGGATGTTCAGCCAGCCAGCCATCTCAGCGAAACATATCACCGGAGGATAGCTCTGATGAATCCACTGCATCTGCAGATGAGGGTTGTGGCAGTGGCAGGCGCGATGTCGACTCCTGGCTGCGTGTAGATCACCCACTTGGGATTCATCCCAGCTCTGATTCCTCGCCATTCTCCCCAAGTGACATAGTCGAGTGCGGTCTAGCCAGCGCGGTGCCATGTTGTCGCTGCCAAGCAGGGGGTACGTGCATACGATGCGCTTGTGTCAGGGCTGGCAGAGTTTGTAGTAACTGCTATCCTGGGAGGGGTCGACTTGGCACCTGTCGTAATGTTGCTTCGGTGCCTGGGGTCCCGAGCTCTCAGCCCCAGATTATTCAGAGTGGCACCTCTGCTGCAACTGCATTGATTCCGACAGCATCTCAGGTTGACTTGCTTACCAGTTTGGAGGAATCTGACTCTGGTGCGCCACTGATGAGTGTGGATTCGGGCGCTGGGGGTACTGTACAACAGGCAGTGCATGGGGAGGATGACTCACGGTCCACTCTTATCTCATCCCAACCCCAGCTATGCCCATCTACGGGGAATATCGATTTGCAGGCTACGGGTTCTGGGCATGCGGATGTGGATCCATTTTCGCAGGTGCTTGGCTCGAGCCAGCCGGACGCTGCCTCTCCAGTTCCCACCACCCCTCGGGTCTCCATGCCTTTTGACATGGCTGACATCTATCAGGAGGTGGCGAGTTGGGAAAAGAACCTCTTCCGGGCTCCGACCGGCAGTGTTGGCAAAGAGTTTGTTCGGACACTCACGTCAGAACTTCAAAAGTTCAATTCGTCCCGAGGAGCGGAAGCCACTGCTCTATATCGTTTCTTCCTGCTTCCAGCGTTGGTGCTCCAGCGAGTAGGTCGGAATTGCCCTGCCGCAGAGTGCTCTGACCACACTCGTCGCAGACTAAATTTATGGATCCAGGGTTCCTATATGGAGCTAGTGCAGGAGGGTCGAACTATTCAGCATATGCTCAAGACATCGCAGAATCGGAGATCCAGGCGTGGCGAAGACCCTGCTCATGAGTTTGGCCACTTGATGGAACAGGGCCGAGTTCACTGCGCACTGAGAATGCTGGATAATGCAACCAAGCCCAAGTGTGATAAACCGGTCTTGGGCATGGACGACATCATTTCTGATTCTCATCAATCCCAGTCAGTCCGTGAAATTCTCGTCGGGAAGCATCCGGGGTCGGCACCGGCAGCACCGGACATCCTGCTTCAGGAGGAGGCGGGCAATGTCAGCAGTATCTACTTCGCCAGCGTCAATGGTGAGTTGATCAAACGCACTGCCCTTTCTCTGCACGGTTCTGCGGGTCCTTCCGGCCTGGACGCGGATGCTTGGCGGCGGCTATGCACATGTTACAAAGGTGCATCTACTGATCTGCGTGAGGCAGTGGCGTGCTTCACACGCTTGATCTGTACCGACTCAGTCCCCTCCGGCTCACTCACACCGTACACAGCTTGCAGACTCATTGCCCTCAACAAGAACCCTGGCGTTCGGCCAATAGGGGTATGTGAAGTGTTTCGTAGACTGTGCTCCAAGGCGGCATTGTTTCTGATGAAACCCGACATTATGCAAGCCTGCGGACCAGTTCAGGCCTGCACGGGCATCCCGGCTGGGGTGGAGGCTATGGTGCACTCAATGACGGCTGCCTTTGCTTCGGAAAAGGCTGAGGCAGTGTTGCTAGTCGATGCTCGCAATGCCTTCAATATCTTGAATCGCCGCGCTGCATTGCACAATATTGCTCGAGTATGCCCCCCGCTAGCACAAATAACATTGAATACTTACCAAGACCCTGCATCCCTCTTTGTGCGTGGTGGCCAGTCTTTATTGTCACAGGAGGGCACAACCCAGGGTGACCCTCTTGCGATGGCCATTTATGCCACGGCTCTCACCCCTCTCGTCAAGTCAGTCGGAACCAATGTTGCAGATGTGTGCCAGGGATGGTTTGCAGATGACTCGGCAGCTGCCGGAGGGCTCTCCCCATTGCGAAAGTGGTACAACCTCCTTAAGGAAGAGGGCCAAAAATACGGCTACAACATCAACGAAACAAAAACGCAACTACTCGTCAAGCCTGGCTTTGAGTCCTTGGCTGCCGAGACTTTTGGTGACACAACTATCCACGTCAAGTCTCGTGGCGTACAGTATCTGGGCGCTGCTATCGGGACTGAGGCATTCCTCGGAGAATTCAAAGAGACAAAAGTAGAAGAGTGGGTGAAACATACAGAGATTTTAGCAAATTATGCCGCATCAGAGCCGCATGCAGCATACTCTGCGTTGACCCATGGCTTAGTCAACAGATGGAACTATGTGTTTCGAACTATGGCTGTTTCTGCGGAGGACTTGGCGCCGTTGGAGCGGGAGCTTCACTCCTCACTTCTACCGGAGCTCGTGGGACAACCGAGCGTGCCTCTGAAAGACATTGATATTCTAAAGCTCCCGACACGGGATGGTGGGATGGCCCTTCCGGACCTCACGACTCGACCACGGTTTGAGCACCAGGGCTCCAAGCAAGTGTCCGGACCTATGGTGAGGGAGGTTCTGGGCGATTTCGCTAAGGATAGCGATCCAATTTCTCTCGCTGGAGATGTGCCGGCTTCTGCAGATACTGCTGACCGTGGTGGAGCGTCTCCCACTCCCACGATGACGGCAACGGAGGTGCAGCCGCGGGAGGTCGCTGGCAACTCAAACCCTGGACCGGATGTGGCTGCTGATGTTGCTGGTGCTGGTACCCCCTTTCAGAGGATGATCGATGAAATGCGTCACAAAAAGCGTGTCGTCCACACCGAAAACCGGGAGCGCGCAAAGGCAGCCAGGAACAAAATAGTGGACACGAGCGATGAGATGACGAAGCGACGAATAGAAGAACACACGGAGAAAGGATCATCCTCATGGCTGAGCGTGCTGCCCCTGGCGGAGCATGGCTTTCGTCTCACCAAGCGTGACTTCCGGGATGCTCTGGCATTGAGATATGCATGGCCGCTAGCCAATACACCAGCAACCTGTGTGTGTGGTGAGCTGTTCTCAGTTGAGCATCAGCTATGTTGCGCCAGGGGCGGCTTCCCGACACTTCGTCATAACGAGATACGTGACCTGCTGGCGAGGGAATTGACTGAAGTCTGCACTGCCGTTTCGACAGAACCAGCGCTGCAACCTCTTTCTGGTGAGAGGTTTCCTCTTCGGTCAACGAACCGCCGAGAGGATGCGCGCCTGGACATAGCCGCTCGAGGGTTTTGGGCCCGTGGGGAGGAAGCTTTTTTTGATGTAAGGGTATTTTGCCCAGATGCTCCTTCCTACGGGTCCAGAACCCTTCCTGCATTGTACCAGCAGCACGAGCGGCGTAAGTGGAACGAATATGGGCCAAGAGTCACAAATGTAGAAAGAGCCGCTTTCACACCTCTCGTGTTCTCTGTGCAAGGTGGTTGTGGGAGGCTGTGCAATGTGTTCCTCAAGAGACTGTGCCAGATGCAGGCCGAGTCATCGGGATCTCACTATTCCCAGGTCATTGGTTTACTCCGCTGTCGGCTGTCTTTTGCTTTGCTGCGTGCTGCTGTGTTGTGCATACGTGGGGCTCGGTCACGGTACCACCATCCGGCGAGATGTTTTCATGATGTCTCGATTGCCGTGGCCGAGTCAGGTCTAGTTTGTTAAGTATCGTGCTGTGTCCTGACTGTGCATGCGGGATTGGTATGGCGCTTACCCTTTTGTTGTTGTTTTGTTGCTTTCATGCCTTTAAGCATGTAATTGTGTTCAATTGTTGTATTTCATGGAAAAACGATCTTTGCGTTGGATTCATTTAAACTATTATTTGTGTAGGGTTCCACTCCTTCATCTTGGGAAATTGTGTTTTGTTTGCCCAAAGAAGTGGCTTCATAAAAAAAAAAAAAAAAAAAAAAATCATCATCATCATCATCATCATCATCATCATTATTACCACCTTCACCTGTCAAGCTCAACTCTCCTAGTACATGTAACAGATCACCTAGGTTTTCATCGTCACTGTACACTCCGCTTCTATACTCCTCTTCCAACTGTCATGCAACTTGTACTTTCATCATTTCCATCAGTCACGAATTCCATTGATAATTGTGGCAAGATATCGTTCAAAAAACTTTCAATTGTTGCTAAGATTGTGATATGAGTGCCCACCTAGTTTATTTCATTACTGGTTAGTGCGTATTATGTGACCCTGTTCTATGCAAGCAAAAAGAAAATGTTGTAGCACTCACACTTTTCAAATAATACGCACTCACCAGGTTTGTCCACACGCACTCACAGCTGCCACATTCATCTACTGCTACCATTCTCAGATACACTGCAAAGGTTCACACTACACACGGTATGCATAACCGCAAGCTGTGCTGCATTCTCACGCTTCTTTTCATATTACTCTAGCTATATAACTGGTTGTTTTAGTGATTCTTACTATGTGACGATGTTCCACAGATGCTAGTCACACGAAAACGTTCTGGACTTGTTTCATTTTAATTGTTTTATACATGGTTACGAGTGCACAATTGATATTTTGCTATTTTTGCTATTCTGCTAAAGTTTTCAGTTTTCTAGTATGCTCAACAAAGTAACAAGTTAAGGCCGATTCACAATACAACTTTCTGAGACGCGACACGCGATTTGCGACAGTTGCGACAAGAAACTGCCTGTCCCGAGCTGTCGCAAGCCGTCGCAATGCACCTGTCGCAGAAGTTGAAGAAAGTTCAACTTTTGCGACATGCGGCACGCGACATACACAAATGGAGTACAGTTTCGACCCTGGGTGCACGTGCAGTGCACGTGCATAGTACTACTTGTGCGCATGAGGCCGTCGCAAACATGAAGAATATTGTGAACCGTGTGTCGCTGCCGCAGCTCGTCGCATGTGTCGCAAGTCGCATGTCGCATCGCAGAAAGTTGTATTGTGAATCGGCCTTTAGTTTCAAATTCCAAATAATTTCTCGATCCACGCATTCTCTGTGTATACTCAAATGTGGCCGGTTCTCCACAGGACCGAAGTGGATCGACAGCGACATGTCTCACCTTGACGAAGAATCAGATCATACTCGTCTCAGCAACATATGAGCGACTTCAAGCACCTAAAAATATATCGATATAATTATTGGTCCTTCATCCTCAAAAAGGTAAATATTAGTTTACTCTCATCATCAGTGGATAATTAGATGACATGGAGGAGTCTCTACGCATCTTTTGTACGTCGTTTTCGAGCAGTGAAATGTTCCAGAGTACGGAACTTGTGTGTTTGCCGTCATTGCCAAGGTTACGATCGCAAACACGCCACATTCCCGCGCTATGCTTTGTTATTTTGAACATTTGTACCGAAATTAAAACCTCCCGCGGAAAATCGATGTTTCTCGTACCAAATTTGGATGCGAAAAATCTATCTGCACCCGATGATGCAAAATCTCCATACGAACCATGATTCATATGAAAGCCAGTGCGCACGAATTCTCTGTGCCAAAAAATCGTATGGAGCACGCCTCGAACAAATCCGTAGCGCCCTTACAGATTTTAGCACGGAAAATCGTACCCCGGAACCTCTTTAATATGGAACTAAAGTGACCTTTGCTGTTCCTGAGGGAGAGACCAAATGTACTGTTCAAAGGAGGAGTCAAAAGGCGGAGTCAACTGAACAATGGAGTAACAAGGAAAAACAGAGAGAATCAACAAGGAATATGACGATTAACTGGATGATGAGATGGACAGGAGGTGATACGGACGGTAATGATGAGATTGGCGACGACGGCAGCGTCGGGAGGGTGGAGCTGGATGAAGATGGTGATAATCAGAAGTCTGTGTTTCACCGTACTTTGTCGCGCACGATATGCACGACAATTTCGGGTGCTTGAAGCTGTGTGTATTCGTCTGTATAAGTCAGTTCTGTGTAGGCATAAGAAGCATGTAGTAGCACTCAAGTTATTATTCGTAAGTTCACACATTGCTTATTTTTGGGTTAACGTATATGGCTCATAACTATTATCTCAAGTCGTTGTTCACGCTCCTTTTTTTGAGCCTTTTTTGTATAATTGTATCACTCCAAAAATCATTTTTTTCCTCTGCTGGACACTATTATTCTTCAGTCACGAAAATCCACTGATGAGAGTGACAAGAAAATCGATTTTGATTAAACCTCTTTTAGACTTCTTTGTTGTGTGGCATGACCGCGGAACTAATAATATTCATTGCAATCATTAAATTATTGTCTCCTCGTCGCTTATTTATAACAATTATTAGGGCTGAAACGATTATACCGAATAATCGAGTACTCGTTTGATAACTCTAACGATCGATCAATCGTTTAGATTACCGATTACGATTATTTTGCGTTTTTTAAATTTGTGTCCAGAAAGTACTGTAAACCCTCGTTTTGTGAAGTTTAAATCAGTTTCCGCTGGGAGTATGCAGTTGCCAGGGGTATGGTTCATGTTCTGAGGTTAAATTGACTTCAAAACTGCCATGTTTCGGAGCTACCCTTTCACTAATGCAGATTGGTTGGTATTATGAAGGCATAGTTTGTGGAAACAGAGTAATGTTTGCACAGAATTATGACTCTGATTATAATCGAGTACTCGATCGTTAAGCTAAAGAGTAATCGATACATGAAAATCCACGATCGTTTCAGCCCTAATATTAATTATTAATTATACAAAAGAGAAAGACCAAGGAACTACAAGTTACGCTAGGCTGTCCACTAACACCACCAGTTACTAAACAATCAGCTCATGCGATACCATTGCACGACACTGACCGACAGTACTGACGTTCTACAACTAACTGGCTAACAGCTCTAGCACATCTTGGATGCACACTCCAACAGCCTCATAGCCAGCAATCGCATGTCATCACGTACATTCAAAATCAACATAATTTTGCTATAAATCGACCTTTTCTTCAGCATCACTTTTCAACGAGGACGAAGCAAAGTCGGCCGAACGAAGCCCAGAGGAAGTAAATCACTCCCTCCACTTCACCATCACGATATTGACATAGATACGAGACGAAACAACTAAAAAAGGCACAAGAAAACGGTACGGCCATCTTCGCGCTGACTTTGGTCTGAGAATTTCTATCACGATCAAAATTGTACGAGGAGCACTCAAAATAAGCTACCGTAGTTCCAACTTGGAAGGTTCTAAGTTATAGAAATAACATAACATAACTTGGCTCTCCATCTGAGTACAATTATTAATTAATTATTATTATCCATTATTCTCATTTAAGTGTCTTACTGTCAGTTGTAGAACTCCCAGTACTGTAAAGAGGATAGTTTTAGCGGCTAACAAATTTATCAATTTCTGAATCAGAACCAATTAGCGATGAAATATAATATTTTAGGGGTGCGAGTTTCAGGGTTAAAACAATGTAGATTACTGGTACCGTACTGGACATGCAAATTTTCGATTTTCCGTGCGGCAAATCTTTAGCGAAGACATTCCTTTTGGAAAAAAAATCAAAAATAGCCGTTTTAGTTTAGTATTAGTTATTAGTTTAATTGACAGTAGTCATTACAGAGTGAAATTGGACTGGTGTTTTCCCAACATCGGGCACAGGTGCCATTGGGTCCTTGGAGTCCTAAGGGTGCAGGTGCAAGAACTGGTGTGCCAATAAGTGAATTTGGAGAATGAAACTGGGTATTGCAAGCAAAGTGAAGTGAAAAAAGAAAATCAGTGAAACTAAGTGTGAGATCCAGCATCACAATTACCCCATCACAATCTTGTATCAACTTGAAAAGAGGAGTTATTAATTATTTATTACTTACAGGTGCTGTTGAAAGTTGTCGTGCTCCCAGTACTCATAACTGAGTCGGATTGGGCGGGGGTTTCCCCAATATCAGGCACAGATGACGTTGGGTCTGCACCACCATCTGATAATGGGGCTAACATGCTTGTTGCGGATTGGTTCAAATCTGGGGCTGACGTGCTTGTTGTGGATTGGTTCAAATCTGGGGCTAATGTGCTTGTTGCGGATTGGTTCAACATGCTTGTCGCGGATTGGTTCAAAGCTGGGGCTAACGTGCTTGTTGCGGATTGGTTCAAATCTGGAGCTAAAGTTCTTTCTTCAAGCGTAGATGTGTCTATAAGTGAATTTAGAAAATGAAATTGTGCATTCCAAAGAAAGTGAAGTGAAAAAATCTGACATTGCGGGCCAAACCATGGGCGTCAGAAATTAGCTTTGAAATGGTTAATATGGGTTTTCACCTATCGATTACTCGTTAGCTTAACCATGGATTAATCAATTTTAATAGATAACAAACAGTGTCTGACATTGCAGGCAAACAATGGGCGTCCAAACTAGGATTAACACGACCATGGGTTTTCAACTATCGATTACTCTTTAGCTTAACGATGGATTAATCAATCTTATTTTAGTAGTTAACAAAATTAATAGTGTCTGACGAATTGCAGGCAAACCAAGGGCGTCCAAACCTGGTGTTGAAATGATCATTGGTATTCACCTATCAATTTTTCTTTAGCTTAACGATGGATTAATCAATTTTAATAGTTAACAATTAGTGTCTGGATTTTGTACAATATTTTCTCTTTTCCACAAGTTGTATCTTAATAAAACCAAACATCTGCATATGAGAGGCATCACAGACATTGTACCGCACAATTTAAATGCTAGTTACACAAACACACTTTGCGGCGAACTTCATCCCTGTGTTCAGTGCGATACGTTCGGTCACGGTGAGGAAGGATGTCCTACATCCCACCTATTGAGCCACTTGGTCTACCAATTTGAGTGCCGGAATTGTGATAGCCGGTATGTTGGTAGGACCCTTCAACACCTGAGTGCACGTATCAAACAGCACGTACCACTTCACATGGTGCCGGACGCAGCAAAAGCGAAGCACCCTAAGCGGTGAAGACCACACAAGAACCCGCTCCCTCTACCACCGACACAGCCAGAGCAAGTCGAACACACGGTGCAGAGGAAGAGTGGTGGATCACTAAGCCAACCGAATGTGCCTTCTCCACCGTTGCCCTTGCCGCCACCGGAGCCACCACCAGTGCTGTTGGTGGCTGGGGTTGGGGTGGAGTCGGCAACAACGACAGTACCGCCAATCACAGAAATTGATCCCATTTCTTTGACACAGTATCCGGTTGTGAGGACACCGCAGCATGCTCCGGCGCTTGATCCGTGGGTCCAGAGACCACGGAGGTCGACCGCTAATTATTCAACCGAAATATATGCTAGGAATGGTCAAGGCCCACTCGTAACAAGTTCCTCCCGCCGTTGTTTTCAAGAAACATGCAGGATACTACATGTGCAGTTTTGGTGGAAGCTATCAAGGTGCCGGAATCACGCACACACATACACGCAAGCGTGCGGGTGCGAGCACACACACACACACACCGACACACACACCGACACACACACACACACCGACACACACACACACACACACACACACACACACACCGGCACACACACACACACACACACACACACACACACACACTATACGTAGGCTAATTGCTAACCTGTGCAATTAAATCCATCGCCAGTAAATCCAGGATCACAGGTGCATAAAAAGCTTCCCAAAGTGTTGTTACATTGTGATGATGTACCATTACACATGGTGTTACACTCATCGATATCTATAAGAGGAATAGATTAACACACATGGGTCAATCAACCAGGTACAAGTACAAGTACTACTTCCTCAACTATTATTCCCATTCACAACAGGCAGGAGGAGTTCAGAATAAACTGTTTTAATTTTGCAGGAGTCAATACATGTAAGTAATGACCCAAATCAAGGAACATAGCGAATATTCCATTTTGTTCAGAGTTGATTCCTTTAATCCCCTGGTGAATCTCATTTACTGCCCATGACAGTTCTGTCCAGAGACTCTCAATATTGGGGATAGTTGGAAAAAGTCAAAATTGGAGTAAAATACACATTGAACGAGGGATCACTGCTTCTCAGAACAGAGCAGCGGATCCAAACTGCTAACCAGTGTACTAACCAGTGCAAGAAGGTGCAGTTCCATTATATCCCGTTTGGCATTCACATTTGTAACTCCCAACTGTGTCAGTGCAACTGGTACTCTTGTCTTTGCACAGAGTTAAGCATTCATTGATATCTGCCAAAGGAAAAAAAAACATGGGGTATTTACAAGAAACAAGAAAAAGGTAAGAGGCTACTCATGATGTGTGCAATGTGTTGAGGCTGTCAGAAGGCTACATCTCTTAGTTATCATGCACTTGTGACTTTTGTGTCTTGCACCTTTTTGTGCACATTTTCAAAAAAAGAAATCACACCTACCTCCTCCGTTAATGAACAAAACTTCGTGATGGATTTCTCAGGGATTGGTTTGTGCACAAACTGCCATGAGAAGAGTCGCGATCACTTTCTCATGCCATGAAAGAGGTATGATGCAAGGAAAGCGACCTTTCACGACAAGCCGAGCGGAACCCATGGCTGCACTGTGGCAACAAAGGTAATGGCAGCAGCCATGGCAAGCGAAACTGTAATACCACTTCTCTGAAGGGAGAATGCGCTGCACGCTTGGCCTCCCTGCTACTCTAGCACTGAGTTCGAGAATGATAGAGAGCAATGGAACGGAGCAACGAGCCTACACAATGAGCGGGTGAACAAGCAGCTGCTCCGATAGCACGGCGCAATGAAATAATTCTGAATTCAAGTTCTTGTTCAACCTGCGCAAAGCCCAAATTTGAATGCTGATGACCATGCATTTTTTTCAGAAACCTGCAGTCCGATGAGAGTCTCGTGGCTAAGGAAAGTCGACTGGACTTGCTAGCCGCTGCCGTTCTGAGCTGGTAGGAGTATCCATTGGAATCAGTTTGGCTGTGCATTTACTCCCACGTTTCGCAGAGCTCTGGAGATTGGAGATGAAACCAAGAGTCGGAATTTTTTACGGCTCTCTGGCGGAAATAAGTAATCGCCACCGCAGTGGATCAAGCAGCCTGAAAGACAATTTGAATGACATCAACATCACCAAAGTTAAGCGGAGTGTGACCAAAGAAGCCGAGGAAAGGCTGAAACTAGCTGAACATAGACTCAAGAGAGATCACGACTCGCGTGCAGCGAGGGATCACTGCTTCTCAGAACAGAGCAGCGGATCCAAACTGCTAACCAGTGTACTAACCAGTGCAAGAAGGTGCAGTTCCATTATATCCCGTTTGGCATTCACATTTGTAACTCCCAACTGTGTCAGTGCAACTGGTACTCTTGTCTTTGCACAGAGTTAAGCATTCATTGATATCTGCCAAAGGAAAAAAAAACATGGGGTATTTACAAGAAACAAGAAAAAGGTAAGAGGCTACTCATGATGTGTGCAATGTGTTGAGGCTGTCAGAAGGCTACATCTCTTAGTTATCATGCACTTGTGACTTTTGTGTCTTGCACCTTTTTGTGCACATTTTCAAAAAAAGAAATCACACCTACCTCCTCCGTTAATGAACAAAACTTCGTGATGGATTTCTCAGGGATTGGTTTGTGCACAAACTGCCATGAGAAGAGTCGCGATCACTTTCTCATGCCATGAAAGAGGTATGATGCAAGGAAAGCGACCTTTCACGACAAGCCGAGCGGAACCCATGGCTGCACTGTGGCAACAAAGGTAATGGCAGCAGCCATGGCAAGCGAAACTGTAATACCACTTCTCTGAAGGGAGAATGCGCTGCACGCTTGGCCTCCCTGCTACTCTAGCACTGAGTTCGAGAATGATAGAGAGCAATGGAACGGAGCAACGAGCCTACACAATGAGCGGGTGAACAAGCAGCTGCTCCGATAGCACGGCGCAATGAAATAATTCTGAATTCAAGTTCTTGTTCAACCTGCGCAAAGCCCAAATTTGAATGCTGATGACCATGCATTTTTTTCAGAAACCTGCAGTCCGATGAGAGTCTCGTGGCTAAGGAAAGTCGACTGGACTTGCTAGCCGCTGCCGTTCTGAGCTGGTAGGAGTATCCATTGGAATCAGTTTGGCTGTGCATTTACTCCCACGTTTCGCAGAGCTCTGGAGATTGGAGATGAAACCAAGAGTCGGAATTTTTTACGGCTCTCTGGCGGAAATAAGTAATCGCCACCGCAGTGGATCAAGCAGCCTGAAAGACAATTTGAATGACATCAACATCACCAAAGTTAAGCGGAGTGTGACCAAAGAAGCCGAGGAAAGGCTGAAACTAGCTGAACATAGACTCAAGAGAGATCACGACTCGCGTGCAGCAGATGACGACAGTGATGCAGGGTCAAAAATAAATCGAGTGAAAGCGACGCAAACTGAACTCTCTGCTCATTCTGCCAACAGTTTCTATTATAAAGACGCAATGCATGAGCTGAACTACCATCATCCAGTGATTTGCAGTCAATACAAACTGTTCTGGAACTGTTCTAACTTCTAAGTGTTCTCATATCCAATAAAATCCATCACGACGTTTTTGTTAACGGACGAAGTAATTTAATGTCATTCACAGATGGGTAACTATTCAAGAGAGTCCACTATTTTTTCAATGGGGGTACATTTACATCATACCGCATAGAACAATTCAGGAGAAGAAAACAGAGCTTAAGGTTCACTGTAAAATTATCACGACTCCACAGAAACAGCAACAAGAACTGCAAAACCACCAGTACAATGACAAGGACAAGAACATTACCAGGAGAACACCAAACTTGCACATGCGCCTGGGGGGGGGGGGGGGATTGCACTATTAAAGAG
>NC_088645.1:31150016-31185016 GCF_964019385.1 Sycon ciliatum
GCAAGAAGCGTATGCTCCTCGTTGGAGCAACCAACTTCACAATACTTCCAAGTAAAAAATTATGATGGATGATGGTGCAAGATTACAGCTGTGGCACTCATGGTATCAGTGCTACATGTAAAGCCCGATTCACAATACAACTTTCTGCGACGCGACACGCGATTTGCGACAGTTGCGACAAGAAACTGCCTGTCGCGAGCTGTCGCAAGCTGTCGCAAGCTGTCGCAATGCACCTGTCGCAGAAGTTGAAGAAAGTTCAACTTTTGCGACATGCGACACGCGACATACACAAATGGAATACAGTTTCGACCCTGGGTGCACGTGCAGTGCACGTGCATAGTACTACTTGTGCATGATGATGTCGCAAACATGAAGAATATTGTGAACCGTGTGTCGCTGTCGCAGCTCGTCGCATGTGTCGCAAGTCGCATGTCGCGTCGCAGAAAGTTGTATTGTGAATCGGCCTTAAGGATGCAGCAGATGTGGTGTGAGTGGAGAGCTGGGAGGGTAAAGTGTAGAATCAGCTGAGTCATGATCATGACTAAACATGACAGCAACAGTATATAACTCTCCAAGAGTGTGCACCTCTGCGTATGGGATCTTCGTCGGCGAAAACTCACATCACATGTCTAAGGTACGTTCGTACTACGTACCAACGAAGGATAGCATGTGCGCAATCCGAACATCATGCTGTGTTTGCATACGCGCAGTAAGTTTATGTCGCATTGAGTGCTTTTTTATTACTCCGCTGCTCGCAATTTCATGTTATCAACTGGTCTCGCCATCGTCCTGTAACGGTCGTCATTCTTTGTTGCCGCAGGACTTAGCTTGTGCACATTTTCGCTGCGCTCGCCTTCCCCTCATTGGTTCTACCAATGTCCATAACCCCTAGAGTGTGCATCTCGCGATAGGGTCTTGTCACGTCTCATTTTAAACATTACGTCACTTTCATGTACATTTTCATGTAGCGAATGTTGCGGCCTGCACGCACAGCTACATGAAAATGACGTAATGTTGAAAACGAGTCGTGACAGAGATTTGTGGGGCGTTGCACACTCTAGGGGTTATGAACTCTTGGTTCTACCATGATGGTAAACCTTGAACATTCTAAAGCTGTGTTCACAAATGGCGCGTGGACGCGGTACGCTTGTGGTTCATGCGTGCCCAAACGCACGCTCAGGATTTCACAAAGAACGGCAATCCGAGTCGTATTTAGCGCGTGCGACACCTTTAAGTACTAATTTTTTATCCCGCAAGTCAAAGTGACTGGCACGTACGCTGGTATGCGCCTGATACGCGCTGAAAATCCCAACATGTTGGAATTTCCTTTTCGGCACATTTTCGTACGCATGGCGCCCCAAAAGCCAGCAAAATACGCACAAACGCGTGGTTTCACGCGTACACGTGCCAGGTTTGAAAACAGCTGGACGGCTGTTGGTTTGCACACTGGAGATGTGTTAGGGCAAGGCCTCAGTTCGTTGAATGTCTCAGTAGCCTGTCAGTTTGTGCCCTATTATCGTACTTTCTGACTGCTTGACTGTTAGAGTGGTGGATAGTACTTAGTAGCTTCTCGTTTCCATGTGATTTCTTCTATTTTCTTCTATTCTTATTTTACTGGGGAATTCCCAAGAGGCGGTAACACCTTTTTACAGGCAACCCTAGGAATAGATTGATGATGGGTGAAACTCTGCTGGTGAACAAGACAGGCGGCGGCAAGCCGGTGGAAGTGTGTTCCACCTGGCAGCGAGTAATTCAGCAGCCGCACTGAAGCCATATCGGGTGTTAGCAGGGGGCAGAAACTTGGCCATGGGTGGTGGCTGCAATGTGGGTGCCATGGGCGAGCAAGGTAAAGTGATCTCCCAGAAGAGGACTAGCACGCCCATTCAGGCAGCGGTAAACAAATGCATGAGAAAGCTGGACATTGTGCAGGAGGGGAAGATGCAATACCAAGAAGGTTACTTAGATGAGGTGTAATAAAATTCAGTCTCTGTTTTCGTACCAATCCAATCCTGCCAGTCATGACTTGCTGCTTGTATACTGGTATGAGTTCATTTCTTTTATAACAAACTTCGGCTATAAAGTACAAACTGTTCTGCACAATGTAGTTCGTTATATCAGGACTCCACTGTAACTGTTCGCAACTGTGAATCTCGCTTTGCCCTTGGTGGGAAATTTGCTTCATTCCTTGATGGCAAGTTTGCTTTGGCCATTGGTGGGCAGGTTACTAGCCTTTATAGCCGCTTGTCTGCCCTAGATTGGGCAGTATGTTTTAACCCTCGGTGGGTAAGTTGTTGGCCTCAGCGGCAGTTCATGTAGCCTCAGTGGGTAAGTTGTTGGCCTCAGCGGCAGTTCATGCAGCCTCAGTGGACAGATTGCTATCCGTGGTGGACATTTACGTGCCCTTGATAGCCAGTATGCTAGCAGTCCACGTCACACAGGATCATTTAGCACTCGGAGCTGTGGGCTAGCCCTCGGTGGCCCATTTGTGAGCAGTATGAATCGTTGATGAATGAATATGATTATATGTAAGCTCAACTATTGTCTACTGCTTCCTTGGAAATGGTCTATCATCACATACTATCATAATTATTATACATGCAGACTACAAACTGCATTAAGCATTTTTTTAATATCTTTATCTGATAATAAGTCATGGCAACTCCCAACCCAACGTGTCAATTGATTGTGAGTGTATGCGTTGTAGATGCACGCGAGTGAATGGGAACGTTTCCATTCATATTAATTTTATGGGCATGAGTGTATGTGTGTGTGTGTGTGTGTGTGTGGGCGTGCGCGTGTGTGCATTCATGCATGTGTGATTGTGTGCGTGCGCGGGTGCTTGCATGCATGGATGTATGGATGCGTGTGCGTGTGCATGCGTGCATGTGTGCGTGTGTGCGTGTGTGGGTTCTCAACGTACTATGTATGTACCATGATCAGGTATCCTTTGGTGCTGGATTCACATAACATGGTTCCAACTGTTATGTGGATTGAGCAGTTACCTAGTGCAAGTCTTGATCAATGTCATTGTGACCTTGTCCGCTCTCATTGCTATGAACATGAGGGAGTATTGCTGCCTGTGCACTGGCATGCTTTCCTTCGACAGGCGTATGTCATGGTACATGGTGTGTGTGTGTGTGTGTGTGTGTGTGTGTGTGTGTGTGTGTGTGTGTGTGTGTGTGTACGAATGTGTGCTCACAGGCCTGACCGTGAACCTGGCGCCAGGGCTACGCATCATTTTCCTTGCTAAATTACACAAGTACATCATAAGGCAACATAGTTCTTACCGCGTACGGGGACAGTTCTTGTTTGTGACGTAGTCTTGGCAGTATTACACTGTGCTTGTATTGTTGGTTCATCAGCAAACGTACAGTTGAATTTTGGTTGGTTGATATCCACAGTACAGGTGATATTGATGGACTGGTCAGGTGTGTAGCTTCTACCATCTAGTGATGCTGTTCCTGTCTTTGTACAAACACCAGCAGTACAATTGGTTGTATCACTGCCTGTCAATACGACATTGTTGACCATTATTGTCACTGTAGGTTCTGGGTATCCCTGACCTGTACAACTGATTGGGTGCACAGTGTTGCTGTTGTCCACATAATGCGATGTGTTGAATGACAGTATGGTAGGTGGAACTGTGCATAGCAGAGACACATACAGTGACAGAGAAATGATCGAAGACTTTGAAGTACTATGATCAGCACGTGTTTATCCTTTTCAAGCTTTGGCACAACTTGATCACCAGACTAAAGTTGAGGGTGGAGAAGAGTTGATTATTGTGTAATATCACATACAGACTTAACTTCGCAGCAAGAGGCGTATCTATGAGGCTGTCGTCCTCACGACCCTCTTGTATGGTGCGGAGACGTGGACCACCAAGGCAGGCCACCTCCAGAAGCTAAACACGTTTCACCATCAGTGTGTTCCGTCCATCGTGGGTATCGGCCGTCGTCAACAGTGAGATGATCGGATCTCAACGGCCACCTTAGCGGCTACATTCAGTGTTGACCCTGACATCACCAGCATCATCCGTCGCCACCGGCTTCATTGGCTGGGTCACATCAGCAGGATGGACGACTCGCGTGCACCGAAGCAATTGCTGTTCAGCGAGCTGCCTTCCCCCCGTCCTCGTCACGGCCCGAAGAAGAGGTGGCGAGATGTGGTGTCGACTGATCTGGTGGACCTCGGCGTGACCACCTGGCTTGAGAGTTGCCAAGATCGTCCCGGCTGGAGACGAGTTGCAAGTAGAGCTCCACAGCCATGGCCCGCTCCTGATCCACTTCTATGAGTCTGTGGATGCCCGTTTCGTCGACCAGGAGACCTAAAACGACGTGCCAAGTTCTGCGCTCGTGTTCTCACTTGAACTTTCCGACATTCGCTATCATTGCGTACGCAATGGGCAAGATCAAGGTCAAGGTGTGTGTATGTATGTGTGTAGCATTATTGTACGCGTGGAGCCGCTTTCCACCGCACATCAGAAACCGAAACGACAACTTGCTCGTCTTCTCAAGAACTCTCAACAACGAAAACACTGGCGCACGCAAAGCTACGTGGCACACAGCGCTCCAAAGAAGAAATGTGGAGATCACTTGCATGCATATGAGAAGAACAATGATATCATGCTGCCATGACGATACACAAGCTGTACTGGCACGCAGTGGACAAAAATAATGGAAAATCAAGAAAAATCAGAAAATAATACAAACAGTGAAATTCGAAAGTAGAAGTCGAAGGAAGTATTAGTTGAAAGAACAAGGAAAACGAAGATCTGTGCTGATAGGAACTCAAAGCAATTTCCTGTCAGAGAGTGTTAGCACCCACAGGGTGAAGGCAAACCTTGTCAGAGCAGAACCTACACTTGGACGGACTAGAGCTGCAGAAGGGACTTTCTGAAGGAATGCAAAGATAAGTAACAATTCAAATTCGAGATAATCAACTTAGAAACAACACCAGCTGTTTTGTAACCTGTAAACTGCTTGTAACAATCAGTGATGTACTAGTAACTAACTCCTAGTAAGCGCTTTGACTGTGCTTTCGGAAGAACGAAGGATAAACAAAATATAGAATAAACACAGTAGATAAATAATTGTGACACTCGTAAATTCTACAATATCTGGAGTCTTCTGCACAGTACATGAAGAACAGATGGATCGCACAGGGAACACACAAGAGAACAGAGCGCACATAGATCGCACGGAGAACACACAGAGAACGCACAGAAAACACACAGAACGCACACCACTGCATACTGTCTTCTGAACAATTATGGTGATAATGCAGATTAATGGGCGCACGCAGCTTTGTGCTACCGCTCAATCTATGCTGCTATGTTTAATAGTGCTGTTACTGCATGAAGAGGTGGCGAGATCTGCTAGGGTTTATCGGGTGTTAGCGGCCGTCGTGAGTTTCCTTCGGGAACGGATACGATAATATACTTTTTCTTTTTTTTACTGCATGCTCATGCTTTGCTGCTGGCTATGGTCTCTGTACGGCTTGGCATTCTGCATGATATTGAATGCATCTCTCTACGTGACATTGAACACTCGCCTCCTATGTGGAAAGCGTGTGGCGTTCATGTGTGTCGCTCGCCTCCAATGTGGAAAGCGTGTGGCGGCGTTATGATGACGTTTGCTTGTAGCGCTCAACGTGGGTGGCATGCATCGTTTGCATGTCTTGCGAGAGTGCTCCGCTATATATTTCGATTCGTTCTGTGCGACAATCATTCTTGCGTGCTCGTAGTGTTTCACTGTTTGTGAGTTTATTCGCTCCTTGCGGTCGTTGTGCTTTGACTCGTTCTCGTCTTTGTTCTCACGAAGCCATGGCTGCCTTTACTGACGATGAAATACGCGCCATGACGGTTCCGCGTCTTGTTCTCGCGAAGACATGGCTGCCTAAACTTCCTTGTTCTCGCGAAGCCATGGCTGCTTTTACTGGCTTCTTGAGCTCCACCACCTTATCAATAGCCAGATGACGACCCTGGAGGACCTAGGCTACTCAGTGTCAAACAGCGCCAGGCGCCCCCAACATCCACTCCCACCTGCTAGAGCCAGCACACACACCCGTGCCACCTTTCTCTTTGTCACCACTGTCACATGGAACTCCCTCCCGGCTGCCATTCGTACTGTATCCAGCCCAAAATGTTTTACCGCTCTTGTCCGCACACACTTTGCTATCACCCGTTATGAGCCCTCTGGTTTCGTTCCACGTAGAGTAGCGATGTCATAGAGCACTGTGTTATATTAATACGACCCCGCCTCATTCTATTTCCTATTTATATTTTTCTCCTCAGCTTCTTCTTCATAAGCTGTTGACGGAGACTCCCTCGATTTAGGCTAAGGCCTGTGGAGAATCCATAAATACAAAATACAAATATACAAATACTGACGAAGAAATACGCGCCATGACGGTTCCGCGTCTCTGTAGCAAACTCTCGCTGTTGGATTTGGATACTTCGGGCCGGAAGGCTGCCCTCGTTGATCGCCTGATTCAGGCCCAAGTTCGTCACGCTGAATCCTGCGAGTCTGCCCCGAGCATGGCGAGCGGAGCAGGCAACAGAGAACGCGAGCCATTGGCGCCGTCTGTGCCTCCGACGTCGGCGATAACTCCCGACACAATCCGCTCCACCAAAGTATCGGTCGTGTCGGAGACTTTGCCAACACTTCTGGCGGCCATGTTTCCCGATTCTCTATCTCGTACGAACCCGGCTCCTCTCTCAGCCAGCTCAGGTAGCAGCAAGTCGTTCGCAACACACCTGGGAACTAAACATCGCGAGCGGATTTTGTTGGGTGAGTACGTGGAATTGAGTGAGCTTTTGCCCTCTGTGTCTTGCTCTGTGCCGCACGCCCGCACACAGAACGTGCTCCGTTTTTGAGATGTCAGATGGGGGCCCATTGCGGGTGGTCGAGGACGGGGCTGCCCCTGGCAAGAGCAGGCACGTTCATGACCTTGCGGGTGGAAGCCTACACGATCCTGAGCCAGGTCATTGTCGACGTGGCCCCGCACAGGTCAGCGGAGTTGCTGTGTTGCCAGGGCCTCATCCTCGAGGCTAATCGCAAATTCACGCCTGAAGGGTGTTTGGAATATGACAGGAAGTTCCGCATCAAGGCTGCTGCCGACCCGTCGCTGAAGTGGGACATCATTGACCCAAACCTGTGGCAGCTGGCGACAACAAGACGCGCTCGGTCCGCCTGCCCGCCATGCGGCGCTGCACATCCGCCTTCTGCTAATGGACGCTGTCTTTTCCTCCCTACAAACAGTTTTCCGGCTTGGCTAATAACTCAAAGGGCACAGCCTCCCCAGGACAATCAGTCTGTCGCAATTTCAATGCGGGTCGGTGCTCTTGCTCCTGGTCCTTCATCTGCCAAATCTGCCGAGGTCGCCACCCAGCTTCCCAATGCAAGGGTAACACCACCAGCTCGGGGGTGGGTGGTAAACCCAAGCAGTTTGCTGTTTGGCCACTGCTGTATGCTTCTGTGGTGTATGCCATGGTGGTGTTGCATCCAGCATTGATACTGCCTTCTTGTTACTGCCAGGCAGTCTTGATTGTACTGCTGCACTGCTTATTGCTGGCTGTACAATCACTGCATTACTAGCTGCCTGTATGGACACTGTAGTACGTCCTACAGGCGCACCACTGGCCATTGACTTCTTGGCTGGCACTACTGACAGCACTGTACTGGTCACAGACTTTTGAGCGGGCGCGTGCATGAATGCTTGCGCCACTGGTCCCAGGGCAGGCACGCCAAACGCATTGACACTACATGTACTTGACTGAGCTGGGCTGTCTTCCGCCACACCTAATACAGCCACAGGTTGTGTGGGCGCATTCACAGTACGAAACGTACCTTGCAAACTCCTTGGCTTGCCGTGGTCGCGTTGTCCGTTCACTCCACCGACATCACTCATCGTTCTGAAGTGCTCATGCGGTGGTAATACGAATTTTCGACCAGGTCCGACCAACTTGTCGTGCTCAGCAAGACTCTTGGCAGTCAATATTGCCCTGCCACTGGATTCAGCGTTTCCAGTCTCTGATTTGCGAGACGACACTTTGCTCCCTGACCCGGATCGTAGTGCAGCTGCAGATTCAGCCTCGGCTCTTCGAACCTCCAGTTCCTTCTGCACCAAACTTGTCTCACGAGCCAACTTGCGTGTCTCGGCTTCCTCCTCCAGCTCAGCGATTTGCCTTGCAGCCTCAAGTTCTACACGAAGCATCTCTGCACGAAGTGACGCCTGCGACGCATCAGTTCCTGAAACTTTCGAGGCCGCATGTCCTGCAGAGCTCACGCTGTCCGGAACGTCACTCCAGTTATCAAACCCGTATCTGCTCGGCGGTCTCCCTTTGGTAGACCGCGAGCTCCGTCTACACTCAGCGCCTGGGAATTGCTCGTCGTCGCGCAGGACTTCTTGGATCTGGCTCTGAGATCCGGTTCGAAGGACCACTATGGCTACTCATGCTGCCCTCTGTTGCCCCGGCATGCGTTCAACCAGATACAACAGCAACTCGTAACAGTATGAGACCAAGAACTTTCTCCTCTGAGATAAAACTGCAAGAACAACAAACTGTAAACTGCTTCCTACAGTTCAAAACTGACAACTAAAAAACTTCAAAGGCATGGAAGTATACATTCTAGAATGACCAAAGCGAGAGCGCAACCGCAGCCTGCGAGTATCCACAGGACTGTGCACAAATGCAAAGACGAGTGAATATATTACGACTAGATAGCATGGAGACAGCACATGCATCAGACGATACGCTACTTGAATCTCAGACAATGCAAAGGTTGAGACTGGCCTGCGGTAACAATAGTCAATACATCAGGCGCCAGCAGCATGCACTAGAATAAAAGAAATGAAACCTGAGTACAATGAAAGGTCATGCAAGATTCACCACAAGCTGGGTATATTCCAGAACAGAGGGCATTGTAGTATTCTAGGGTTGTTGTTGTTGTTCTTGTTTGTTTATTTAGAGTCGAAGAACACACAGGCAAGGGAATATCCTATGGCAGGAGCGCTCTTGATTCACTATGATTATACTACAGTAGGACCTGCTTTAAGCGACCACCCCACGGTGCATGCAAAAGCGGTTGTTAAAGCCAGGTGGTCTTTGGAACCAGGACCCATACATCCGTGACATATCGGATTGTGTACGTACATGTGCATGTTTGTACTTCCATTATACTCATATTGACAAGTGTGGAGCAAAGAATACTTTCTGCAGCAAAGCACGCCTCGCTGAAGTACACACAGAGCATCCTGCACGGTGCCTGGTAACTTCTGTTGACTGCATGCACATAATTCAGAGTGCCCTTTAACCCTGTTGCTGTCAAACCTGACAGGCAAAATGGCACTTTTGGTTAGTTTTTGTCGCTGTGTGCAGGTACACTTGGTCGCGCAAGACAGGTGGTCGCTGTATCCGGTGTAGTTTCTGTGTATTTCTGTCCGTGCATGGAAAAACTGTCCAAAAGCAGGCGGTCGCTTAACACAGAGGTCGCTAACACACCTTTCACAGTATAGCATAAGGAGATGTCCATAATTATCGATCTTTCACACGAAAGGAAAACAGTTTCGTTTGTGGGTGGGTGGGTCGAGGAGAGTTTCGTTTTGAAAAAATATCAATATGCGAAACAGCAATGCATTCGACCTGGCAATTTAACCCTTTGCTGCCCATAAATCCATCATGAACCTCTAACCCAGACTATTCATTTACCTCGGTTAGTGTGTTGTTCAGGAATGCATGAATTTTCAGGGAGATGTGATGCAGCGAATTAAGAATATTTCAAAAATCATACCCCTGGGGTCCGTTTGGACCCCACAACCAGGAATGAGGGTTAAGTGTTATTTTAAAGGAAATGATGGACTCCGTGTTAAAATAATTGCAGACACAACTTGGTGCTTACCAACTACAGGGACAGTTCTTGTGTGTGACGTAGTCTTGGCAGCAGCAGTACACTGTGATTGTACTGTTGAAGTTTCAGTACCAGAACAGGTGAATGGTGGTTGGTTGATATCCACAGTACAGGTGATATTGATGGACTGGCCAGGTGTGTAGGTACTACCATCTAGAGATGCCGTGTGTGTCTTTGTACAAACACCAGCAGTACAATTGTTGGTATCGTTGCCTGTCACTACCACATTGTTGACCATTATTGTCACTGCAGGTTCTGGGTATCCCTGACCTTTACAACTGATTGGGTGCACAGTGTTGTTGTTGTTCACATAATCCGATGTGTTCAATGACAGTACGGTAGGTGGAACTGTGCATAGCAGAGGCACATACAGTGACAGAAAAATGATCTACGACTTTGAAGTACTATGATCACGTGGTTTATCCTTTTTAAGCTTTGGCACAACTTGATCACCAGACTAAACTTGAGGGCAGAAAAGAGTTGATTATTGTTTAATGTCACATACTAAAGTTGACTGTAAAAAAGAGTTAAAATTATTGCTTAATGTCATATACAGACTAAAGTTGAGGGTAGAAAAGAGTTGATTATTGTGTAATGTCACATTTCAAGTTCTTTTGATATTTAGTGATAAGCCGTATGTTGGACTCAGTAGAGCGTCCAGCCCCTATATGATGTCCAACCCCTATATAGAGTCCATTGGTCCACTGTACAGAGTCCAAACTTGGAATCAACTGAGAGCTCAAAGTTTAGATGAACATCACTCCCTGTATAGAGTCCAGCCAATTGGCTTCACCCCTATATAGTGTCCATTGGTCCAAAATCAACTGTACGGAGTCCAAACTATGAAATCAACTATAAAGAGTCTTTATGTGGACAACACTTCCTGTATAAAGTCCAGCCAATTAGGCATCCCCTATCCAGAGTTCGAAATTAGACATAGGATCTGCTGTAAGAAGTGAATATTAACCAGAAAACGGCCTCTCCCTTTAATCCTTTACATCATTCACTTCTCAAAATAAATAATAAGTAGAGGCGCCACTGCAGCCACTTCATTACATGAAAACCCTACAAACACCATCCCCAAATCAAGTGGTCTCTTCGCAGACGCTGCAAATTACAATATCTCAATCATGTAGTGTTGCCAAATTATTGTACACGCACACACCCACACAACGCCAAGAAAATACCTAGAAAAAAACCAAGAATCGAAAGATAATAATGGAGAGCCAAGGATTAATTATTTGTTTTCAAATCATTGTGCGTGCGCACAGACACACACACAAACTTATACAACGGCAAGAAAACACCAAGAAAAGAGTAGAGACACAATACACACGCAGCTCCAACAGCCATGCAAACGTCCACCCATTTACACGTAAAGTCAAGAGGGATAACAAATAATTATACGAAACGAATACATACGTGGCCGTGGGCGGATGCACGCACGTTTACATACATGTACATGTAGTAGTGTAAGAGAGTTACATAGTGCAGTAGTCAGCACAATACTAGCACATGCTGAGAGTGCAATAGCAAGCTTCACCATTGCTCATGGCCATGCAAATGTTCAGCAGCACTCAGTTCCGCAAGCTTCTGAAGATCAGCACACCTGCAACAAATAGATAACACAAGGATACGCTTATTACCGTAATGATGCATGGGAGCACACAAATACCAAGTTCTCAACGAATGTGATGCTCAATGAAAATCCATCCACTCAAAGACCTGTGAACAGGTGACGATGGGGACAATAATCTATTAGTAATACGAGGAATAAGAAGTTTGTGCACACTCAAGCCGCACAGACACACCACCATACATGTAGTGTACACAGTGTTTCACTTCACTGCAACTAAATTGAAATGAGATGATTTGAACAATCTGTACAGCGTTGCCGTCAGTCAGTCTTCCCCGAGATGGAAATGCAACGATTTGTTGTCACGAGGCAGTTTCACTGACACAGTGTCATGTTTGTCACATCAAAAAGGTTACTTCATGGAATACGAGTACATGTATTAGCTTGAGAAGCTTTTTCTTGTCATCGGCATACAAGAAATCCTCCTCCTACTACTACAAGTACACTGGCACTGCGTTTGTGGATCCCATTGTATTTGACATCATACTAGAGCCTTAGTAGAGGAAGAGTGTCGTGGAGTTCACATAATTATCATAGGGATGAAAATACATTTCTCATGAAATAAAATAACAATTGATGATAGCTAGACGATCGTATACGATTGATGCAAAGTCCTTGCAGTCCCTGAGGGTTATTACGAAGTGGTTGATTACTTTTAGGGCATTCATTCAAGCAACATCAAACAAACGCGATATGCTCCTTGAAAATGTAAAAAAAACTCAAGCATATTACGACAGAACAGCAGACCAATCGAAACGAGTAAAAGCTTCCTTACCTCAGTCATCGTCCTGCCATGTAGTTGGACAGAATTTTGACACGGTGGTACAGGCAGCTCTTGTCCAGACAAACGGGATATCCTTGTGGCGTCGAACGAAAGAGAGTGTCAGTGTATCTGACTCATCAGATTGGAACTGTGCTGAACTTTTCTCGTTCTCCGCTTTCTGCTTTCATCCCTCGCTCTGATGAAACCGTTCAAACGTCTTACTGGCAGCAATGGCCAGCCAAACAGGGGATCCTTGTGGCGTCGAACGAAAGAGAGTGTCGGTGTACCTGACTCGTCAGATTTGAACTGTGCTGAACTTTTTTTCGTTCTGCAATTTCTGCTTTCATCCCGCGCACTGATGAAACGTCTTCCGAGAACCACATGAGGCTTTCCAGATTTGATTTTGAACATCTCCTTATCCTCCTTGATTACCTCGAGACAGATTACTGTCAGCAACTGCACAGCAGAACTGGCAGCCATGGCTGAAGTGAAGAAAGTAATGCGCTGCCACGAGGCAAGCAAAACTGAAAAGGTGTTTGTTCTCTTTTGGGCGCAACTCACAGGACGGCGTTATGTTATGTTATGTTAGCTTTATTTTACTTCACCATAGGTACAGGCATTGCTGCCTTCTTGCTGTGGATCATTAATGATGCCACAGCTCCTAGGCTATGATGAAAAATATAATAGTATGATAGATTAATATGATAATATGTCATGACTGTCAGCAGGACAATTATAAAAATACCATGCAGCAGTGTATTTTATGTGTGTTGTGGTTGTACATGTAGATAATATTGGTGATGGACAGGGGACAGAACGTACTCGTGTGTCAATAGCTAATGGAGTGAAGTGAGATCAAGATCTGAAAGAGATTTTTTGAAATGAACAAGGTTTGTTAGAGAGCGGGTAGCATCGGGTAGAGAGTTCCATGTGGTGCTGCCCAGAAATTGGATAGAACATCTCCCAGCAGGATTGGGTAGGAATGGGATGCGAAGTAAATTATGCAGCTGCCCACGGGTGACTATACGATCAGCAAGTGGTATCTGAGGCTGGGCAAGTAATACAAAATAATCTTGAAAGAGAGAGCTTGCAGATCCGTGTATAGACCGGAATAAAAATACAAGCAGCTTCTGTAAAAGAACTTGTTGAAGTGATGGCATGGATAACTTAGCAAGCAAGGGAGCTGTTGCAGTGCGGCGGGGAGCCTGAAACACAGCACGAATACCAGACTTATGCAGTTTTACAAGGCAATTTAGCAGAGACCGTGAAAGCGCAGGAAAGAAGCAATTAGAGGCGTAACAGAGATGAGATAGTATCATAGACATATACCACATTCGACGTGCTTTCAGTGACAAGGCCCGGCCATGCCTCCAAAGCTGTCCAGTGGTCGACGCCAATTTTTTCGCCAGAAACTCGATGTGGGGTGCCCAAGTTAGCTGGTCATCAATCAACACACCGAGGTATTTTGCCACGTGTGTGACTTGCAGAACACTGTTGTTGCAGGTGACGAGTGACGGAGCAGCGTCAAACGCACCTCTGGGACGAACAAACATTACTTGAGTCTTAGCTGAGTTCAATAGCAAACCTTTGTCCTCAAGCCAGGACGAAAGATTGGTGACTGCTGTCGTGAGCACAGCACAAACAACAGCAGGGTCACGGTCGGAGTAATCAACAACGATATCATCTGCAAACTCTTGATTGAAAACTTCATGTGGAAGCACAGACGCTATATCACTTATGTAGAGAACAAATAAGAGAGGTCCAAGTACACTTCCTTGAGGAACACCTCTGGAGCGTGACTGGATAAACTGGACTCCTGGACCGTGAATAGGGGACTTGTAGAAAAAGTGTACTCCTTATAGGGGATTGCGCGGCAGGATGAAGCTGATCAAAACTGAGTGGACTCCTGGACTCTGTATAGTGGATTTTGGACCAATGGACTCTATATAGGGTGCTGGACATCATATAGTGCATGGACTCTATACTGAGTCCTACACGTATATGTTGGGTGTTGTCATTTTGTGATAGGAGGTTCGAGAAACGTACTTCCTCCGCGTCATTAAAAATTGTCGCTTCGCACATTGCAATATTTGTGACTTGCTCGTCTTAGTCCAACTGTATATATTATATTATTATAATTTCTTTTTTTCCCTTGCATATCATCCCTTCATCATTCTGTGAGAACCTGTCCTATGGGCAGGTGAGAAGGCATCTCTGCCTGTTCATTTGGTGAAGTAAAATAAACAACAACAACAACTGTCGGAATCGCTGTTTTCTGTGGTCGAACATTGGTGCGACCCTTCCTGCTCAATGTCTAATTGTTATTGAAGCCGTGGTGGTCATGGACTTTGCCGGAGCTCTCTTCCTCACCAAACAAATTCAAGCTCGGGTATATTATTATTATTTTATTATTATTAAAAGCATGTCCGCGTAGGCGGCGGGGGTGCCACTTTCGCTTATGCCATTCAGGATTGATGTCTGAAGAGTGATACGATACAATGAAATGACAGAAGTGACGTCAACAAAAGCAACAATACCAATAGGACAAATGGAAAACTTCATCCAAAGTATAAAACGAGAGAGCTTGGAAGCTCAGGGCCCTACGCTATGCTTTTTTGCCTTGACGACCTAGACAAAAAAAGCATAGGGATGTTATAAATTCTTTAAAAAATTCCTTTTTTTAAGACATAACCTGGGATTCGAACCCATCCCCCGATACACTTCGCATACATACTAATTCTTCCAAGTTGCTTCACGTTATAATCTTGCGTATGAAAGCCCTATTTGAATATACTGCCACTGTATAAATCATACGTAATGACTGATAGAATGCTACACCTGTGAAGTAAAAGAAAAAAAGGCCCAACCCTGCCCTGCCAGCTATTTGGGCTTACGGGGGTCGCCATGGCAAATAATAATATTAACCCCTTTAGCGCGAGCGTCGTACTAGTACGACGCACATTAGTTGCATGCCCCACGACCGTCGTACTAGTACGACGCTGTAGAGCGAAGCTGCCTATCGTGATCGTGGGGTCCGTATCGAGTCCCAGTGGCTCTGTCGTGGACCGCTGGCTGTTCGCGGGCTGCTGGGGGCTGCCTGGAACCGGCACGTGATTCGAGGCGGGAAAAATCGAACGAAAGGAGACGCACGGGGAATAGTTTCAGGCGAGAACATTTTGGTTGAAAATGCTGCGCCGCGCGAGAGGAAGAACTGTGGACGAAGCGCTCCACGAGCTGTTTCTGAGTTCAGACAGCGATGTGGAGCCGTCAGTGAGTAGCGACAGCGACGAGGAGGGTCTATGGACGCCAGCAAGGGCCAGAGTTCAGAACGAAACTGCGCCTGATGTGAGTGGCGGAGCAAGCGCCAGTGTCGATGAGTACGTCGCGGAGCACGCGGACATCGATGTTGCGAATGAAGCGCAGCCGGCGGACGTCCGTGACAACAGTAGCAGCAGTACTACTAGTGGCACGGAGAGCGACGATGATGAACAGGCGTCCGAGAGGTCGCATGTCCACATCCAGGAGCAGCTTGCCGCAGGAGACGATGGGAGCGAAGGTAATTATCTTTTCAATAGTATTTATTTGTTCGTGTGAATTTGAGTACGCTGTGTTTGCACTTTGAGCTGAGTAAAACTATTATACGTGGGTTTGTACCTTTGTTGAAAGTAGTCTTACTGTAATATTCCTGGCCATCGTTCAAGATCTGTTTGGCGTTATGCATATCGTAACTAGAGAATTTTCAAACAAAATGTTGCCTAAATTCCAGAGTATTTGAGACGTACATCAGCCTTCCTACACTGTAGGGCATCATGTGGCCTGATATTTCCTATATTATTCGTGTTGTGATGTATTAGGGCAATGGAAGATGGAAGAAAACCAGCCCTTGCAAGACTCGTTCACTGCCCAGCCCGGTATCAAGGTGCCAGTGCCAGAAAATGCTGAGCCATATCATTATTTTTGCCTGTTTTTTACTTTACAATTTTGGCAATTGCTCTGCACTGAGACCAATCGATTTGCCCAGCAATATCTAAATGCACACCGTGACACACTCCCAGCTCGTAGCAGATTTAGGAAATGGGTAGACGTTAGCGTACAAGAAATGAAAGTGTTCTTTGCTCTATTTTTGCTGATGCCAATTTTGCCCAATTTTGACTGCGTGGGGCAGTGTCAAATGCATGCGCGCTAAAGAGGTTAAAGAACTAAAGACTATAAAATTAATGACGGGAAGTGCCAGCTTCGGCAGCAACTAGGGAGGCAGAAGAAGAGACAGGTGCATGTACAGCGAAAACAGAGCGGCTACCACGCAGGCACATGACAATCGCTCTGAGCAACGCAAAGCTAAGGCGGCAGCGGATGAATGACATAACAACCGAATACGGTTCGCCGCTTTTCTCAGCAATGAGAGATGCAATTCGCTTGTAAAGCGAGGCAGATTGCTTGCCCATGCCACCGGTTGTCGAGAAGACCAACGGGACAAATAAAACATGCTCGATCTCCCGCAGCCTCTCTTCATACGATCTCTTCTTCGATTTCTCATGGCAAACGTAGGTGGCAGAAATGGAGGAGGACTGGTTCGAAGACACAAAAGGGTTGAACACCCGGACGTCGAAGAAGGTGCGTTCGAACCGCCCTCCCCACACTCCATTTGCTGCTACGTCCAAGCGAGCCTGGTCGTCGCGGATGGCGGTGCGATAGCGCAGCTGCTCCCCACTCAGGGGCTCCAGATGAGGCTCTACAGATACGTTGGTGGCAACACGCTTCAAGAAACCAGCGGTCACATCGCGGATCTCGTTATGCCTGATGGTAGGGTAACCGCCGGTGGGGCACGAGAGGGCATGGGCCACAGTAAACTGGCTTCCACAAACGCACCCTGATGGCGTGCGCTGTGGTTGCCAGTTGTACCTTAGGTGCACTCCATCGCGAAACTCCGCTTTGGAGAGGGCAAATCCATGGCGCTTCAAGGGCCTGCAGGTCAGCCAACTGGAAGAGCCCTTCTCCGCAGCCAGGTCGATTACACGCTGCTTGGCCTCCGGCACACTGGAGCGGAGCAGCAGGGCTTGGGCTTTGACAGCATTCCGTGCTGTTATCCTCACCTCCGCCTTGGCAGTACGAACGAGACTGGTTGCAGAGCCGAGCGCCATAGTCTGCAGCTTGATGTTGGTCTGCAAGGACTCAGTCACCCTTCGCGATGCATCATACTGGGATGCGAGATCCACGGGATTGCCCAGCCCGAGCCCTCCGTGACGACATGGAAGCGCAAGAATTGACCTTTCCTCCGAGTTGACAATATGGCCGGTAAGAGCGGGGATGAGCCTCTCCATTAGCAGCTTCTCCACAGGCGTCAGAGCAGCTGCAGCTGTTGGTGTGGTGCGGCAGAGGAAAGACCACTTATTCTGCAGGCCTTGGGTGAGTGCAGCGTATGCAGCTTGTGGTTGCGTTTCCGCATACGAGGACAACTTCTCCACGAGGTTGAGCCATCTTGTTGCCTTCTGCTCAACAAAGCTATCCAGGAACGCAGGCGTACCAATAGCCGAACCCAGGTACCGGCAACCATCGACGCGGATGTCAACTCCAGTGTCAGCGAACATCTCCACTGCTCGATCATAATGCTTCGGTTTAACCAGGAGAACCGACTTGGACGGGTTGAGATGATAGCCGTAGGCAAGACCTTGCTCTGTTAGGCTATGCCACCATGCACGCAAAGGCATCAGCTTGCCACCTGCTCCTGAGTCATCAGCAAACCAGGCTTGCACAGTATTTGCAGTAGAGACTGACTGCAGCAAAGGAAGAACACCGAGAGCATAGAGAGGCATTGCAATCGGGTCCCCCTGCGTGGTACCTTCGGAAGAGAGGATGACTTCTCCACCGACAAAGAGCTGTGCGGGTTGCCTGTAAGTGTTGATGACAATTGGTGACATGGCTGGACAAAGATGCTGGATGTTCTGCAGATATACAGCACGATTCAAGCAATTGAACGCGTTTGAGGCGTCTGCTAGAAGGAGGCCTTTCGTTTCGTCATCTGCGAAAACTTCTCTGATGGCATGAATAGCGGCTTCTACTCCACACTCGTGACCGGCACAAAGCTGTAGGCTGCCGGCTGCTTCCAGGATGTCGTCTCGCAGAAGGCTGAGGATGGCTTTGCCCACAATCCGCCTTAAAACCTCCCCTATGCCGATGGGCCTGACTCCCGGTTTTTTGTCCAATGGTATTAGGCGACATGACGTGTAGGCTTGCAGTGACCAGGGGTCTGCCATGGATGTCGCCAAGCGCCTTGCACATGAGGCCACCGCATCACAAAGGTCGTCTGACGCAACACCAAATCCGGTGCACATTCGTCTCCATATGTCGGCATCCACTCCAGAGGGGCCTGCTGCGCCATGGGTGCTGAGTGCAGCCCGGCGAGCAACATCTCGAGTGAGTGCTTCGAACCGTACGGGGTGTGGTGGTGCTGGAGGTGTGCCGGGAAGCACGGCGGCCGGTTGGGTTGGTTCGGCAAGGGGGTGCTTTTCCACTAGGATATCTCTGACAGGCCTGTCGCCAATCCTGTCATCCAGGTCAAGTATGCCTCCCGAGGTGTCATCATCCAGATATTGCAGTGCTGCACCCAGTTTGCCGTCGGTCACAAGCGAAGCAAACCGTCTGGCATTATCGGTGGTGATCCTGTCCCGTTGCGCCTGTTGCTTTTCCAGCTGGTTATGTATGGTGCGACATTCATGCAGGAGGTCTGAAAGCGCCCCTGCTCTCCACAGCTCCAGACGACGCTTCAGACACTTGGCATGCGAGGAGGTGGCGGCTTGAAACGGCTTCTGGAGGAGTAGCAGCTGGAACACCATGGCAACTTTCAGAGCCTGGCCTTCAAAGGGACCGGCATTGCCAAATACCAGCAGATACTGGCTGAGCTGGTTCACAAAATCTTTGCCCACACCGCCACTGGGGACATCGAAGGCATTCGGCCGAAAATCCACAGCTTCGTCGTATGTTCTATTGATGGCATTGGCACATTCTTCTGCAGTCATGGTGCCCAGAACAAAGTTGATCCGTGCTGTCTCGGTGTACACAGGCAAGTCAAATGTCGCAGGCCTCCCTGGTTGTGGGCAGTCGGGTTCATGTGGGCCTGGTACTGGTAGGTCATCCTGACTTTGATCGAGGTATGCCAGCAGCTGACTAGACGTTGACCTACCAATGGTACTGGACGGTGGCATGTCAGTTGCGGTGCGTGTAGACGGACTGGTTGCGCGTTCCCAATGAGTTGCTGGTCCAGAACGTCCCACGCCAACTGCTGAGACTCCGACACAGAATCGTTGGCGTTGTCGACTGTGATACCGGTAGTTCTACAGGCTGTGTCCTCTGTGGGCGAGCATTCTGAAGCACGTGCCGAACGGTTTGAACCTCTACGGGATGTGCAGTTGTACCGGTCCTGGTGACCGTTGGCGAATTTCGACACCTTTCCTTCCTCCCCGGCGTGCAGTTTTCACAAGCTCTACTGGATTCTCGTCCTATTTGAATATGCATTGTGGCCAGCCGTCTTTGATGGTACGGTACGGTACGGGATAGGTACGGGACAGGTACGATAGAGGGTTATACGACACCGTCTACCGCCTTGATGACGGCAAAAAAGCATAGGCATGTTATAAATTTTTCAATTCTCCTATTTTTTCAGGCATATCCTGGGATTCGAACCCGCACTATCGCCCAACATGCATTCCCCCATACACTTCGCATTCATACCCATTCTTCCAAGTTGCTTCACGTTATGATCTTGCGTTTGAAAGCCCTATTTGAATATTGCGGCCAGCTGTATGTGGCCAGCTGTGTTTGATGGTACGGTACGGGACAGATACGGGATAGCGCCAGGCGTGACACAAACACACAAACAAACAAACAAACAAACACACAAATACCAAATCAAAACTGTGTGGACCCTGGCTAGCGCCAGACGTTACTGAAGTAACGTCTTCTGCATAGCTAGGGGAATAAAATAGAATATGCATACAACATGTCTGGCGGGATCAGGTGGATCACGAGAATAAGTACTGTTAGGTGGGGCGGGCTCCACGCCATGCCTGTCGGTCCGCTGCCATTATTCGGACTGCGTCAGGATCTAGCGGCTGGCGGAGGGTAAGTCCATGCCATGATGACAGTTCCGTCTGCAAGACCGTTACCAAAGTCGTTCGAGGTCGACCCCTGAAGCATTCAGTGCCCTCGTCGTTGGCCAAGCGAAGATACTGCCAACTGTGGAGGAGCAGTTGGCGCCAAACAAAAGATATGACCAGCGAGACTGTAGCGCTGCCTTGTGATCATCTCGCTCATGGGGACAGCTCCGCAGCGTTTATACAGAGTGTCATTGCTAATTCGTCTAGGGTGTCGCATGTCAATGATGCTCGGGTATAAGAATCCTGAATAGTTGAAATCTTTTATTCTCACGATGGCATGCGGCCAATAAGAGAGTTGTTGTTGTTGTTGTTTTCTTTATTTGAATTCGCTAAAATCTAACGGACAGAACTGTCCAGTGACAAGGGAGCGAATGATGAGCGTCATAATCACTATGCATCAAAACATCTCAGGGCACAATATTAAAGGAGGGTTTGCACAACACTTGTACATAAAGGGGAGTACAAGAACAAAGGCGCGGCAGAAGTCGAAGCCAGAAAGCAATCAACGCGAGAGAAGTTTTTGTCCACCAAAAACAGAGAGAGAGAGAGAGATAGAGAGAGAGAGAGAGAGAGAGATAGAGAGCAAGAGATGGAGAGAGAGATCCGAGAAAGAGAGAGAGTGAGAGAGAGAGAGAAAGAGAGAGAGAGAAAGAGAGAGAGAAAGATAGAGAGAGAGAGAGAGAGACAGAGAGACAGAGAGACTAACAAATGAGGACTGAGACCTCTACAACAGGGCATTACGTCTGAAAACAACCGCACGAATTAACAAGCAGGTTGTCAGAGAAACAGGGAGAGAGACGGGCAGGCAGACCAATAGACACGCATATAATGAAAATATGGTGATAGTGATCGGTTTGACCTCAAAAGTTCATGCTGTGTGGAACAGCAGCAGTGCGAAATTGGGCCGGGTGCGGTATGGCCCGTACCTCGCTGGGCAACGCATTCCACAGCCTAGCCCCTTGGAATGCGAGACGACCTTTACCCAGCTCACTGCGGGTTGGCGGTGGTCTTAGACCCATAAATAATTGCAGCCCAGTTGGAGCGCCACTGGTTCGTGGCAACAGCACTTGCTGCGTGCAAACTCAGAATTTACCTCATATAGCGACTCCTCATCTTCCGACTCATAGGCCAGCTTGAGCCGCATCGGAGCACGGGATGACTACTGCGATTCCGCCTCGCTGTCGACATCGATGTCGGAAGAAAAGAACGTCCGATCCTCTCTCTGAATTTCAGTGCTACTTCAGCATCCACTCCCCACCAGGCTCGACCTAGCTGTAGACAATGACTGATGCAGCCATCGTGACAACATCAAGGAACACTTGAGTCGGCACTCGACACACCACTTCAACTTCAAAAAATAACTTCAAGCAATCGCGCAAGGAGCTTAAGGAGTAAATATCCCGTTGCGCTGTTTGCAGCTTGATAAAAAAATCGATGAACGTCACAAATCGACCTTTTCTCGAAAAAATATTTCTTTCCCCGCGTCATCGAAATTATCGCAGTTTGAATTTTGAAATAAAACGGGGTATTTACTCACCAGCAGCCAGACCACAGATAAGGAATCGGACATAGACGATAGTCATCAGTATAGGGTGATGGCAAAGATCTAAAAACTGTTCTTGGAAGCTGAACATTTTGAACTAGACGCAATTTCTTCGCTGGTGTCGCTGCGATGATACTTTCAACTCGCTGCAATCAGTCAGGCGTTGCAGCCTGCACAATTGTCGTGCTTATAGCCATTCACTCAAACACTCATCACTGTTTTACCTGAGCTGAGGTGAGAATGACTTCGTGGAACAAGCGGCAGCGCTTGGAGAAACATCTAGGGGTCAGCAATCTAATGCATGCAAGAGCGAAACAATTGATTGCTCTTCCATTCATGCAAGGTGCTGAGACACTCAGTACAAGACTCGTACCTGCAAGGGCCGTGTAGACTAGTGCTAGTGATGCACGCGCAGGTAGATCTACCCTACCTGTGATGCGGAAAAAGAGTGCGCGCTCGACATGATAGTACACTTACCTGCATGAGCTGTGACCACACAGCAAAAATGAATGGGCATGCCAAGGCTAAAAAAAAGTTCATTTCAAGATCGAGGTGATTCAGTCGACGGTAATCAACGGACCTCGCAACGTTGGTGTATTCTTTACTGCATTGGTGGTGAAGTAGAAGTCGTCTTGAGACAGTAAGAGGTGTTTCCCTCCGCTACTGAACCAAAGGCATCTCTGTTCGCGCACCTCCAATGGCCAAGTCCGGCATGACGGCGACACATCCAGTGCCTCCGTGACCTCCATCACCTGGTCCACCACCAGACCACTGCCCTTATGAAGCTGGGCTATAGTCTCTCCACCAGCGCGCGGCGCCCTCTCCAACTTGTCCCGCCTGCCAGGGCGAACACCTACTCGCGGGCCACTTTCCTCTTTGTTACCGCTGCCACCTGGAATTCTCTCCCCACTGACATTATGTGCATGTGTTTGTGTGTGAGTATTTTTTGTGTATGTGCGTGTGTGTGTTTGTGTGTGTGTGTGCGTGTGTGTGTGCGTGTGTGTGTGTGTGCGCAGTGGTATGTGCAGCGATTTCCAATCGATAGGTTGCGGGTTCGATTCCCGACGATTATGGTCACACACGTCTTTCTTCTCTTTCTCAGACTCTTCCTGACTTTTCTTTCATTCTCCTGAGTGGTTACCAACAGCCAGTGCATGCCGGAGTATGTGGTGTGATGTGTGTGCGGGAAAAAAATAAAATAAAAAAGACCAAAAATAGGGATTCACTGGCCAGAAAAATCACTTCAAATAGCTGTATGGTGTAGACCAGGCTGAATAGTGACGGTCAATTCTTCAGCCTTGCAAGCTGTTGAATGGTGCAATCCCAGCACAAGTTGCTATGGCTTCTGCCGTAGCATTGCTATCATCGCCTCTGGCGATGGGCATCAAAGGTCAAAGGTCAAAGGTGTGTGCGCGTGCACGGCTATGTATGTGTGTGCATGTGTATGTGTGTGTGTGTGCACGCGAGCGAGCGCGAGTATGCATGTGTGTGCATGTGCGTGTGAGTGTGTGTATGTGGGTTAGATAATGTGTACTTGTGTGTGTGTGTGTATATGTGTGTGTGTGTGCGTGCACACGCCTGGGTACGTATGTGTGTGTGTGTATGCATCCTTCCCGCCATTTTTTTACTCATGTAATAGTAAGACCAACAATGTGATTCCCCCGATGGCTTATACCACCTCTAGTCACTTCACTTACTTTCCTTTACAATACTTAGATATGAGCCAATTGTTACCGTTTGAAAAGAGATTGATTTGCCTAATGATCCCCTGAGCATCAAACTTGTGTTGCAATAACACCTCTCTCTACTTTACTAGCACCTAATAATATTATGCAAGAAAGGGAAGAGGTTGCCATGATGTCATCATCTTGGGTAGATGCACAATACTGAGAATACCTATGTCAAGTGTCTCGTCATTATAACTAACACTACACACAGTCATTGTGTACATACCTACGACATTGAGTTGATATGTCTCTGATGAATTTCCTATATCTGTAATACACCTGTACTGTCCAGTGTAGGTTGGGTCCAGAGTTAATGTGTTCCAGAATAGTGAAAATGGACGGGTTGTAGGTGCAATACTGAATGCTCCCAGATCAGCTACAGTTGTACTGGTATCAGTATTGGTCAGTCGTAAATACTGACCACTAGCACCAGCACCAAGTACTTCAGCACTACACGATGGTAAAAAATCTAGTCCAACAAGTTCTGTACTTGATCCATTCAGGTAGTAGACTGTGTATGTTTTTAGACCAAAACCATGCCTTAAAGCGTCCAAATGCACACTAACCTGACCTGTACACAGCAACAGAGCAGATCAATACAACACGACACAGAATACAATCATGGCTGATGTAACACAATTACCTGCAGTGAACTGCAAAAAGGTGTACTGCTGGTCAGTCAACAAAACGGGGAATTGGCTATCGGTATAGGGACTATAGACTTATCCTATTTCTTGGAGCTAAGTAAGTATACAGGTGTAAGCATGACAGACACTTTCCGATGATTTCTTGTCATTTTGAAGTACATGTACTTGACAAGAAATTCAAGTTCTTGCAACACAGCCGAACCTATCTCTCCATGGATGTCATTGTACTGGCAATAGCCCACCAGACAAATGCCCACCAATTAATGCTTTTAATGTCGAGCTTGCCGATTATCTTGAGCTATTAGAAGCCGCAAAGGTCAAGCCCAGGAACATAATCATAACTGTAGCGTTTCATAGTACATTTCACACCAGCGCGAAGGAGATGATGACGTCCACTAATTAAGTATCTGTGCACACGAATGTGCTGTGTGTGTGACTTTGTGTGTCAGCTATGACATCAAACCCTGTGGTTCCATGCTAGCATGTAGGTCAGAACCATCCTGCAAAGTTTGAATTATGTAGGTTGAACGATCATGCCGCGAACCATACTTTTTGAAAATTTCTTCATAGTATATCCTCCCCATTTCGAACTTCTTGATGAGAGGGATGGCTTGCAACCTCGATATGGCTGGTTCCAGGCATGCTTTGGAGCCAAAACTCTGTTGAAATAGTTGCGGGGATCTCCCCTGCAACTGCTTGAACAAAAATGATTGAATCTGAGGAAGCGTGAAACCGCGAACCTCGGTTGAATATTGAGTATTTCAAGCATTTTTAGACGGCGATGGAGTTGTTTTTGGAGATGGACATGGTTTCCGACTTCTGGTGCCTGGTGAAGCCAGGAGTCATTTGTCCAGTCAGGTCTGCAGCCTTACTGTCGGTAAGCTTATGGTTGGATCCCGTTCTGCTCGATGTGGTAGATCACAAACAATTTTGATACTCGCACGAATTGAAGTCTGCATTGTGCGTACGGTATGTTACATTCAGAAAATCGCAAAGTCGATCTATTTCCTTAGCCTATCCTCGATTAACTGCTCCCTCTAAATAAAGTTGTCATTTCATTCCTCCTGCAGGAGATCCCCTCGACAGGCCCAAAGCCTTTGGGAATCCCTTAAATATAATAAAATACAAAATACAAAGTGTCTCTGTATGGACGTCCTATGCCACAAGAAACTCCAGTCAGACTCTTACGTCCTCTGCCTTCTTGATTGAATGTCCACTTCGCTTCGCTTGAACAACGAACACAATCGAGGATGGCTTTGCAATGAAAAAATACAGTTTTACTGGAGCTGGAAAAAAGAAGAAAAAACGCGCTCAGGATGAAGAAAAAACGCGATCAGGATGAAAAAAAATGAGACAGGATGGTACGCTTTCGAACGGCCGAAGAGCTTCAAGGGTGTTCTCTTGCGTTTCTGAGGTGTGCGTTTTTACATTTCCCTATTGTTATGCCGTTGTTGGCATGTTGTGTGCTGTGTAATTATCAGCTTTATTGATTGACTGCTGTATCGATCGTGTATATATTTTTGTAAATGTACAAATAGTTATGAAGTTGATTGTTCGAACTAAGTTCGTACATATAATTATAGAAAAAAAGGAAATAATTCTAAATAAAGGCCATTTACAAGAGAAAAATAAGCTCGGGCTTATTCGTTTGCATGACGGTTGTACGAGGCCGCGTTCAGGTCAGTGACGGCGAGTTCGGGGCAGATTATATTTTTCAAATCGCACATGAACACAATGATGAAATTTGGATCAAGAATTGCCGGCTCACACTTCTACTGCCTTTCTGATTGTCACCTATTTTTCGAGGGGGTGAAGGATCGGCTAGGATGATCCACTGAACGAAAACTCATACAGATGCACACACACACACACACACAGATCCCTGTGGCATTCCGCAGGTGCAGTGAGTGATAGTGCTGCGTGATGGTCCGATACAGACATGCTGGTTCTGTTCAGAGAGATAAAACGTGAACTACCGCAGGGCTGTGGCCAATATAGAAAAGGTCGAGATGGTTATGTCCAACTTTATCAAATGCTTTGGACATGTCCAGTTAGCAGTCACTTGTGTACAATCGCGTGTCCTTACTGCCCGTGTAGCGTTCCGACGCCCGCCATGAACATTTGCACATGACCTTCTAGACCGCCCCTCACTGTATCGGGTAACTGAAGTACACAAGCAGAAGCTGGCATTCCTTGTATGGCGCTACCATTGCCGCCAAGTAAGTCCTGAGCTTCAGGTTCTCTTGTTGGCAGCCTGTGGCACACGCCACACGCCACACGCCTGGACTCCGGCATGGATCTATGCCTGCCACCCGCCTGCAGCAACTCTGGAACGTTGACAGTCGACTTCCTGGGTGCGCTACGCTTGAACAGCCAGCCTAGCATAATTTGCTCCATGTCCATTCCTTGCCAGATCCGTGCTGCAGCAGTCCCATTTCTACTATGAACTGAGAACATTGCAAGGCAATTGTATGTGTGGCTGTCAGTGTACATGTGTGTGTGTGTTTGTGTTTGTGTGTGTGTGTTTGTGTATGTGTGTGTGCGTGCGTGTGTGTCTCGCCAAGGCTTCGCATGCGTTCGGCAGTCTCAGTGTTCCGTTGTTTGAGAATCGGTCGTTATCTCTCCGCTGTCGGCGACGCGTGTACATCGCCCTTGTGCTGACGACCCTCCTATACGGAGCAGAGACGTGGACGCCGATGACACCGGACCTGCATTCTCTCAACACCTTTCATCACCAGTGCGTTCGCATCATCGTTGGCGCATCCAGGCGGGACCGGTGGGACAACCGTGTCACCTTTGTTACCCTCGGCATTGACTGTGACGTCGCGGATATCATCCGGGAATATTGACTGCGTTGGCTTGGCCATGTTGGCCGGATGAACGACGATCGTATGCCGAAGCGAGTTTTGTTTGGGGAGCTCCCTGCAACGCCGTGGTCCACGCAAGCGGTGGCGTGACGTCATCGTGGATGATCTCCGCTCCATCAGCCCCCCTGTGCCTTCTGACTGCTGATTTGATGCTGCCCAGGATTGCTCAGCCTGGAGGCAGGTTGCTCATCGTCGTCGTCCCGCCCGTGCTCAGAGCAGTGTATAGGAAATGGGAGAGCCAAGTAACTACATGCAACGGAAAGTCACAGAGCAAAGCTGCATGCATACCCACGTATTCTCACAACACCGCACAATGATGATTGGGGTACACCAGTGTGCTGGTTTCGATCAACTGGTGAAGCGATTGGCGTTGCAAACAGCCAAAGTGATCGCTCACGACTGAGCCGCAGCAGTACCCGCGACCAGGTGCAAAGTTCCCTGATCGACGTTGCAAACAGCCAACCAGGGTGAAGCAATTGGCGTTGCAAACGGCCAAAGCAATCGCTAATGCTTGAGCGGCAATAGTACCCGCGACCGGGTGCAATGACTACTGATTGGCGTCGCAAACAGCCGACCAATAGTATGCAATTTTAAACAGAGATAGTAGCAGCAAAGCAACCAGTTGAAGGAAGCTGTTCCCAGAAAACCAGCACACGGCACCCCAGCAAGCGTTCACCACCAATGCGCGAGAGCTAAGAACAAGTGATTAAGGCACGAGATGGATAAAGGTAGGCATGCAGATGGATGAAATCCAACGCAGGTTCTCAATACGGCAATTTAGCAATGACAATCGGTACCTGTACGTCAAGGCTATATTACATCGGCTGGAATGGCAGCACTGCTTGGTCTGGCTGTGCTTGAGCAGCTGGGGCGACACGCCGAAATTCCGCCATGCAGAAAAGAGAGACAGCGAATCGGCAATGCAGTTCGACTGGCCAGCATTGTGAGCAGCAGTGACGGTGAAATTGAAGCGGGCGCACACAAAGAACAGCTCCCTGATCAGGGTCATCACTGGCGGTGACTTGGATGTGCCGGAGCGGATGCAATCTACCACCGCCTTGTTGTCACAGTGCATTGTGATACAAAGCTGACGCCATTCCTTGCCCCACGTGCAGCACGCTGTGACCAACGCGTAGAGCTCCTTCCACTCAATGCTGTGAGCGAGTTGCTCAGGCGACCAGGTCCCTTGAAGCCAGCGGCCTCTGTTGAATGCGCCCCAGCCCAGGGTGCCACCGGCATCAGTGAACAGCTCCAAGTCTGGAGATGGTGTCCAATCTGGGAACAGGAAGAATGATTTTCCGTTCCATTGTTCCAGGAGCCGTAGCCACCATTGGATATCTTCCTGGCACTCGGTAGTCAGACTGATGCGGTAGTGAGGCTGCTGGTAGCGACTGCAAACAGACCAGAGGCGCCGCATAAATGTCCGGCCGGGTACGATGACTCTTGCAGCGAAGAAGAGATTCGAGTTCGCGCTGAGACATGGTGGGGTTGATGCTCGCTGCAGTCAACAGGCACTTGATGTCAGCCAATTTGTCATCAGGGAGCCGGGCTTCCATCTTCTTACAATCCAGGATATTGCCCAGGAATGTCAGGGTACGAGACAGGCCTTCCACCTTCGCAGGCGCGAGCGGGACTCCGAGGTATGAGAATGCACGGAGAAGAATGGCCAGCTGCCGATTCGCCACTGCCTGGCCCACGCTCACGCACAAGTAGTTGTCCAGGAAATGCAGCAAATTAGGGATGGAGAATTCGTGGTGCATTATCCATTCGATGGTGGCTGCCACGGCATCAAATACCGCCGGGCTAGAGCGGAGCCCAAATGGCAAGACACGGTCGTAGTAGTACTTCCCCTGCCACAGCATGCCGAGAAGACACCAATCCTGTGGGCGGACAGGTATTTGACGAAAAGCGCTCTTCACATCGAGTTTAGAGAGATAGACAGGAGACGGGGAGGACATAATGATGTTAATGGCTTCATCAATGCTGATGTACTGCAAAGAGAAAGGCTCGGCAGGGATCCCGTCGTTAACGCTGGAGCCGGCAGGGCTGGACAGGTGGTGCATCAAGCGTAGCTTGCCATTCTTTTTCGGAACGGCGCCAATGCCAGAGCAGTACATAAATGGGAATGGGGGCGAATCAAATGGGCCAGCCGTGTAGCCAGCGTTGCAGGAAGCGGTGAGCTGTGCAGACACAAATGCAGAGTGCTGGAATGCTGATGAGAGGTTGGACGAGTGCTGGTTAGTTATGCGATTGCCGGTAAAGCCAATGCCAAAGCCGCAGCAAAGGCCGTTAATAACATACGAAGCCAATTTCGAAGCGAGAAACAGTGAGGGGTGTGTGGACAGCAGGACATGCCTTTGTGAAATCAGTAGAACGTGAAGTGCAGGGAGAATATGTACAATCGCGGGAGCTGCAGCCAAAGCAGCCAAGATTCACTTTCTAAATTTCAGCAGCAATATCGCTTGCACGTGAAATGTTTTAAATTTGACTGTAGTGGTATATCCCTGGACATTTAAATTAATTGTTTTATTTGGAACAACCCAGCCCTGTGTTTATTTATAGGTTAGTGCATGGCAGGGAGGGCCTTATGGCTTGTTAGTGCCCGACAGGTTAGCCTGAGGGCCGTAGGCCCGAGGGCTACCCTGAAGGGCACAAACAAGCCATAAGGCCCTTCCTGCCATGCACTAACTATTTTAGAACGAGGTTACATGCATTATCTCACTTTCATTATGCTTGTGTACCATTATTATTATTGTGTAGTTTTGTGGTTTGTGTGCAGAGAGACTTGGTGTGGTATGAAAGAATATTTTCTTCTGGTAAGTTATGGTAACTCAGCACCGCTTAGGACTACTAAAAGTAGAATAGGAGCAAATGAAATGCTGGGCTCTTATTGCGAGCAGATGAAAGAATACGGGAGGCAAAAACCGTACACACTTCCGAAATGCGTAGCTTTTAGTAGTACACCGTACATTTTATGCAGAGTTCATTATCTGCACCGTACGTTAATGCATACAGGGAGTTGTACTCACCCGTTTGGAGTATCTTCAGCGGGCTTTAAGCTAATCCAAGGCCCTTGACGCGTCATCAAGGATAGTAAAATAAGGATTGAGCGGGCTTTAAACTCTGATAAGGCCCTTGGCGAGAATGTCGCTGATTGGTCGTTTCCTGGACAACGAGACAGACCTCGTTCTAATGCTCATTATGTAGCATATACTATCTCTATAACACGTGTAGTTTCCTTACTGTTTATTTCTATTGCAGATTGAGAAGAGAAAGGGTTATAACAAATGCGTACTGTAGAAATCAGCCATAACATTCGTTACCATGTTATAGAAACTCTGGAAGGAAGGAAACCAGTGGGTTCGAAGCGGGTGTTGGCAAAGATGGTACGAACACGAGACATATCAATGACAATTGTTTGGTCGTTCTAATGTCAGTGGGGGGAGAATTCCAGGTGGCAGCAGTAACAAAGAGGAAAGTGGCACGCGAGTAGGTGTTCGAACTGGCAGGCGACATAAGTTGGAGAAGGGTCCGCGCGGTGGTGGAGAGACTATAGCCCAGCTCCATAAGGGCGCATTCACACGCACGGAAAAACCGGATACGGGTACAGCTTGCCTGGCGTGTTTTGGTGCATTCAGAAGTACTTCGTAAAAGCGTGCAAATCCCCGAGGCGCTATTTTTCGACATGCCAACCAAGGCAGCCAGGCGTGACAAAAATCAAAATTTTCAAATCAAAGTTCTCATGAACTGGAGCTGCAGTCTTCGTCTTTGTCCTGAAGGTCTTATAGATTTTCTTTCCTTTGCGCTCAAGCTGTCAATCTTCATCTCGATTTTTGCACCGGTGAACTCAGTCCAGCCTTCAGCTAGTCTGGTCTCATTGACAAGCTTCGCTATTGCTGCGTACTTCTCTTGAGCCTTCAATGTAGAACCAGAAGCGCCTACAATTATCTGGCACACAAGAGGGAATACCGGAATTCAAGTTAGTATTTCGTCATCCATCTCCTCGATTTGTGGTGCATGCCAATGACGTACGTACCTCCACATAGCTCTTCATCACGGCTCGCTCCATTTCGTTGTTTTCGGAATAATGGTTCTTCAACTTCTTCGACACAAACAATTTCAACCTCACCAGACGCACTGCACTCCAACAAACAGCTTTCAAATCACCGCACCAGACCAACTTTACAGGCAGTAAACCTTTCCCAGTGCTCCTCCGCGAGCTGGGCAACATTTCCTGGCTGAAACGCGCCAGGAACGTCACGTGAGCACTTTGTCATGACAACTTTCCCAACTGCCGTGTTTTATCCGTGCGTGTGAATGCGCCCTAAGGGCAGTAGAGAAGTTTGTGCAGCGGTAACGTTATTTACTGCAGAAAAGGGATCTGGATAGGAGAGCATATTTCCGCGCCCAAATTTCAACAGTATGGCACAACATGTATGGACTGCATTTCCATTCACGCAAAGCGTCCTCATGTAAACACCCGAAACCGCTCCAGCGTTCTCTTTTATACTCCTGAAAATGAAGGCAGCTTCGCGGGATCAAAAACGCACAAATGGTCCAACGCTGTCGTGTAAACGCACCCTTACGGTTCCCCTACAGCATAGCCTCCGAAGATGGACGTCAAAAAATCCAAAAGGTGTGTGTGGGGGGGGGGGGGGGTGCGTGTGTGTATGTGTGTGTGTCAAGAAGAAAAAAATGAAAAAATGAAAAAAAGACCAAAAAGTAGGGATTCACTGGCCAGAAAAAGCCACTTCATAGCTGTGTGATGTAGACCATGCTGAATAGCGGCGGTCAATTCTTCAGCCCTGCGAGCTGTTGACTGGTGCAATCCCAGCATAAGCTGCTATGGCTTCTGCCGTAGCATCGCTATCATTGCCTCCGGCGATCGATGGGCGTCCAATGGTCCAATGGTGTGTGTGTGTGTGTGTGTGTGTGTGTGTGTGTGTGTGTGTGTGTGTGTGTGTGTTTGTGCGTGTGTGTGTGTGTGTTTGTGTGTGTGTGTGTGTTTGTGTGTGTGTGTTTTGTTTGTTTTTGTTTTGTTTTTGCTATGTTCACATACCCAACTCATAAATAATACAGAAAGTCAATGGTACTGAGACAAGGACAAACGTGACAACTACTGAGAAGGCGCTGCACCGAAATGCAGCAGTGATGGTGGGGCATTGATGGCTCTACCGACCTGAGGTCTCGGCATCACGGCCAGAAACACGCACCAAAAACAAAAGATAGAGCTGTAAGGGTCAGCAAAATAAAAAGAAAGCAAGCGCAAACAACAGCTAGTACTAGTGTGCAGCGCATTCGTAGCAATGGGAGTCGTTGACGGGACACTAGAATATAGGTGGGTCGACAGGCAGAATGTCGGTGGACCATCGCCAATCCTGTCGGCGGAGGTATTCGTTGACGTTGCACTTACACTTTTGAAGATTTTTTGCGACTTGGGGCGGAGTCTAAAAAAACTGGCGGCAGGGAATTCCGCAGCTGGATTGCACAATGTGGGAAGCTGCGGAGAATGGTGTCTGGTGCTTGACGCGGTAGGGGATTTCGTAGCTGGTAACTGTGGTCGGCGGCCATGCGGAGATCGTTTCGAGTGCGAGTGGCATCACGGGGCTCAAGCCTTGGTGGGAGGATTGCTAGCAATTGAGTCGGACTGGTGATGAAATGCAGTTTGTACCTGTATGTTAATGCAGCAACGTATCGCCGTGGGCTGAGGCTCTGGAGCTCCGTCTCGGGACCAATGATGCGCAATGCACGCCGTTGGATCATATCTAGGTGTGCAAGATGGGAGGGAGCAGCTCCCATCCAGACCAGCGGAGCATACTCCAAAACGGGTCGTACAAACTCCTTGTACACCGTGAGGCGGCCTTCTCGGGAGAGATAGGGCGCAGCTCGCCGCAGGAGGCCCAAACGCTGTTTGCCACGTTTAGATACTGCGCAGACGTGCTCCGCGAAGGACATCTTCGGATCAAAAGTCACCCCCAAGAGCTTTATTGTGGATGAGAAGAGTGTACAATGTTGTATCGTCAGCGTAGGCTTCCAGCTGTGTGTTCCCAGCAAGGCATGTTGCTACGTTGTTAATGTATATGAGAAACATGGTTGGCCCCAAGATGCTGCCTTGTGGGACTCCCGCCTTTATTTGGTATGGACGGGAGGTTGCACCACCGACAACACACTGTATGCTTCGGTTAGAGAGGTACGATGTCAGCCATGCAAGGAGGATTCCTTGGATGCCACATTGCTGTAGCTTGAAGAGGACACCTGCGTGAGAGATCTTGTCGAAGGCTCCAGCAATGTCAACTGCAAGTACGCGTGCTGCGCCTCCGCGTCCGATAGAGGATGACCAGGAGTGGTGTAGCGCCGTAAGAGCGCCGGCTGTACCTAGATTCCGTCTGAAGCCAAACTGATTCGCTGCAAGCAGTGAGTTACCCTCGAGGTAGTTAGTAATTTGCATGTTGATAATGGTCTCCATTACCTTGGATATCACACCAAGGAGAGATACGGGGCGGTAGTTCTTGAGCTGTGAGCGAGATGAGCGTTTCTGCACAGGAACAACATTGGCGAGCTTTCAGGCCTGAGGTTGGTATCCATGCTGGAAGCACAATGAGGAAAGCGTGGTCAGGACCGGTGCGAGCACCGAAGCGCATTCTTTCAGGACACGGGGGGAGATGCTGTCCGGCCCCGTGGCTTTCGACGCGTCGAGACAGCGCAGGAGGCAGTGAACATTCTGGATGCGGAAACGGACTTGGGTGAGTGGTTGATGTGGGCGAGCAGACGCTGGGGTTCCAAGGGAGGCACGATGTAGGTCCCTGTCACCCAGGCTGCACTTGCCAGCAAAGAATGACCAAAGCAGTCAGCCTTCTCCTTGCTGGTGATGTGTTCCTTCCCGGCATTGTCGAGGAAGAGGGGGATGTCAGAGTTTCGGCCAAGACCGCATGCTCCTTTCAGGTTGCACCACCATGCCTTGTCGCGAAGCGAGCCGCAGGTGAGTCGGGCCCGAAGGTGCCGTTCCTTCTCCTGCCTGGAGTGCTGAAGTGTGGTGGTGGTGGTAGCGCGGGTAGGATTGCTTCTTCACGTCATTGCCGAGGTCGTGCCACCAGTTCCTCCATTCTCTGTCCTTGATACGCATCACTTGTGTGCACTCAGGGTCTACCACTTCGGATCAGATGAGCGGATGACGAGAGTCTTATGGGGAATGAACTGGTCCATGCCTGCAGCGATGGTATTGGTGACTTGTAAGCAAGGCAACTCTGGATCGTCCGTGATAATGGAGGCCCAAGGGACAGCCTTTAGGTGTGCTCTGAGTCGCCCCCAGTCAGCACGCTCGTAACGCCACACAGTACGCGTGGTGGCCTCTCCCCGGCATGGTGAAATGGTCGGACTTGAGCTATCACATTTCGATGATCTGAGCGTCCTAAAGGGGCAAGTACAGTGGTGCTGATGGGTTGTTGGAAAGTGGACATGATTAGGTCTAGTGTGTTGGCACCTCGAGTGGGCTCTCGGACATGTTGCGTGAGATTATGTGTGTATTGGTGCGTAGGTGTGGGTATCTACATGTACATGTATGTGTGTGTCTGTGGGTGTAGGTGTGGGTGTGAGGATGTGTGGATGTGTGGGTGTGTGGATGTGTGGGCGTACATGTAGATGTGCAATGCTTCGATTTCTCTCTCTTCTCTTCTCTTCTCTCTTCCTTTCGGGGTCTCCCGCTTCTGGGCCGGCATGGCCCATGCTTCATGCGTGCTTGTTCCTGGTGTTGTTT
>NC_088645.1:31190016-31290016 GCF_964019385.1 Sycon ciliatum
CAAATACGACAATTTTGTGTGTATATGTATGTGGTAGACTAACAATACTGAGCAGAGAGAGCAGCGGGGCAGTTGGAGTCAAGACCCGCTGTTGCAAGGTGGCACGGATGCCAGCCTTGAACATCTTTTCAAGCTGACCAAGCAGGCGGGCGCTAAGTCCTGGAAAGAAACTGTTTGAACCATAACACAGCTGGGAAAGGATCATGCTCAGGAACCACGTTCGCCGAGCAAGCAAACTCAGTCCTCGTCCATGCCTCCAGAGCTGACCAATTGTTCGCTCTGTCTTGCGACCAATATACTCCACATGTGGAGCCCAGGATAAATCATTATCCAGGACTAAACCAAGGTACTGGGCTGTTGGGGTCACACAAAGTTTCTCGCCATTGCAGAAGACCTCTGGTTGTATTGCAGCCGCGCCTCATGGCCGGATGAAGAGCAAATGTGTCTTGGAAGTTTTGAGGAGCAGGCCAATGTCCTCCAGCTAGGTAGCAAGGTTTGTCATGGCTTGCGTGAGGGTTCTGCACACTACAGCAGGATCAGAATGGGAGCAGTCGATGACAATGTCATCTGCAAATTATTGGTGCTGTACAGACGGTGGCAGTGGCCTAAGGACGCTACCTTGTGGAACACCACGGGAGCAACTGACGGCTTCACTAACAGAGTCAAGAACTTTGACACTCTGGAAACGCCCTGAGAGATAGTCAGTGAACCATTCTATACCAAGGGAAAACAAAACTGTAACTAGACTTTCATGCTTACACCCTCGAACACTGTCCCAGTGAACTCTCGTTTGCATCTAGCGGTGGACCATCGATTAACAGCTAACACAAGTGCATCCTCAGTCGAATGTTGCTTGGGATAAGCAAACTGGCTGTCGGCCAATAGCTGGTGTGTCTCCAGATAGGCAGTGAGCTGTCTCTTAACCATGGTCTCCAGAAAACGGGAGATAATGGGGAGGAGAGACACTGGACGATAGTTCTGGGGCAGGGTTGGGTCGCCACTCTTAAATAGGGGACTGACATGTGACACTTTGAAGGTTGGCGAAACCTGTCCAGTTCTAAGAGACAAATTGATAATGCTGGTGAGATTCGGTGCAAGAACAGAGGCATGTTGCTTGAGCAGGAAACCGGGAGTCCTATCACTGCCCGTGGCTTTGCTTACATCCACTGATTTCAGGCATGACTCAACATCTGTCACTGTGACAGGCTTGAATACATTAAGCTGCATTGGAGGCTTGGGCCCAATGGCAGCTGGAGGTGGGGTGGACGTGTTGGATCATTCACTACTCTGCCAAACACTCGACTTATCTCTGGCAAAGGCGCTTGAGGGATTTGCGATTTCTTCCTTCTGCCTGCACAGTATTTAGTACCCTCCAGAGTTTCCTCTGGTTGGTAGTTTGGCATCGGGTGGTAAAATACTGGTTGCGCAGTTTCCTGTCAAGCTTCCTAGCCACAGAACGAGCTGATTTATGTTCCTCGCGTAATCTTGCATTACCCTGGTCCCGCATCAACTTCCGGTGTAAGCCATTGCGCTTCCGTACAGCCACAACTAGTTCATTCATCAGCCATGGGCATGGGAGACGTCGATGAGCACGCTGAGCAACTAGAGGCGCATGGTGGTCAAATGGTGATAGAAGAGACTCAGTGAATAATGTAATCATGTCCTCCAAGTTACCATTGTCAGGAAATGCCTGCTGATTGCGCTGTACATCCTCGCTGAAGCGATCCCAGTCAACGAGGTGCAACCGCCGCGTGGTCGTTGGTGCTGATGAGCTGTGCTTCGGCACGGTGAAGCACGGTGGAGCACGAGCGCGATGGAGCTGGTGAAAAAGGAGTAAATCCAGCAGCGTAGCAGAATGGGATGTCACTCGGGTGGGAGATGTTACATAGTTGGAAAGGTTGAAGCGGCTGATAATAGAGCGCAGAGGTACTACAGATGGCTGACCCTGGGCAAAGTCCACGTTGAAGTCGCCGACAATCGTGGTAGACTTTTGTCGGCCTTCCACAGCTCGCTCGATGTTATGTTCTAGTGATGCCCAGAAGGCAGCTGGTGTAACCGGTCAGGATTCGATTCTAGGAGAAGAGAGCGAATCCAAGCATTACAGAGGATAATGAAGGATAGAACATGAGAAGGCTGCAGTGGGAGGTGTGAGGGTGATACAGTGAGAGATAGCACGGGAGAGGTGAGCGAACTGTCACACTATTCCCCCTCCAAAGGGTTCGAGGAACCTGCAATGTTAATTCACTAAACGAATTCATCTAACCAAAAACAAATAAAATATTTCGAAGCTAAATTGATAACACAAGGAACCCAAGTGGTGTAGTTAATCCAATCATGCCATGGGATTCAATACCACGTCACACAAGAACACAAGCAGCAACAGCAACGGGTATGAAGGCAATCTAATGCTTGTGCAGCCATGCCTGAAGCGTGCGGCATAAGCATAAGCAATAGCAGGGTCAAATAACAGTAAAAAAAAAAACAGTTGAAAAAACATGTTTCACTGACCGGAAGAAAATCATGAGGTAGCTGCCGAGAAGGAGTAAACTCAGGAGCTTCTGGCTGCAGGTCACCGTGCTCCAAGGAGCGCCACGACCTCCAACACCACGACCTCCAACACCACGACCTCCAACACCACGACCTGCACCACCACGACCTCCATCACCACGACCTGCACCACCACCACGACCTGCACCACCACCACGACCTCCACCACGACCTCCACCACGACCTACACCGCGACCAAGTTTTCCGCGGCCTGCGCCTCTCGCAACAAGGATCACTCTGTGCACTCGAGCCTGAGTCGGCATCATCATCGGAGTCATCGTAAGAAACAATAACTCGAGTCGAAGTCATCGTCGGAGTCATCATCTGAATCAAGATTGTAGTCAATGACAGGAGCAACAGCAGCTGCTGTCGAACGAGTGACACGACGCGCCTGATCAGGTGGTGAATTAGCTGATCGTGCGTGCGAGGCAGCACTTGAGTTGCCGTCGGAGCTCTGCTCCCTTTCGACTTCTTTGCCGACTTCTTCTTCTTCCGCATCCGTCTCGCCACGCAGAGCTCAATCTAGGTCACTCTCCTCCTCAGAAGACATGTCTAGATCGCCAGGAGAGTCAGGGTCACTGCTGGTACCTCCGCTCTCATCAGAATCAGGCCTGAAAACAGCACCAAGCGCCTCACTTGCACTGGACCTACGAGCCATAGCGGAGGACGTTCTTCTCAAACTTCTCAAACTTCTAGGCGCTCTTTCCAAAAAAAATTGTATGTGAAGCATACGCTTTCTGTACATTGATGGAAAGCCGCGAGTGCCAGCTACGTTGAGGATACCATTTTAGATCTCCCCTAGCAACAAAACCATTCAAAATCAGCCCGCGAATGTACCGATACTATAGTATCGGTACGCTTATGGTAGACTGGTAGACGCTGTGTCCATATATTGAACCATAGGCTTTCTGTACATTGATGGAAAGCCGCGAGTGCCAGCTACGTGGAGGATACCATTTTAGATCTCCCCTAGCAACAAAACCATTCAAAATCAGCCCGCGAATGTACCGATACTATAGTATCGGTACGCTTATGGTAGACCGGTAGACGCTGTGTCCATAATAACTCTTCGCCTACTTTTGAAAATCACGAGGGCATGATTATCTGTATCTGATAATTCGTGCACCTTGCCTCAACTCGGCTACCACTACACTTCTGAGTACATGATTCGAGGCACTTGAACCAGATGCTACATTGTTTGGCTCTTGGCAACCATTATCATTTTTGACTCCGGAATGAGAATGTTCATTCCAGCATGTGAGGTGGAATGATCATTCTCCTAAAAGAATCATTCTCAGCGATTTCCATTCTGGAATGGGACCAACCTAACGCACCTTTTTGACCAACCAAACGGGCGAGAATGATTCCGAGTGATGAGTGATTCCCATTATGGGAATGTGACCAACCAAACGTAACCTAAGTCAGAGGCGGGCCAGTCTCTTGTGTGCCAGCACAACAGTGCACGCGTCCATCCTGCGAAGGAAAATTGTCGTGCTTTCTCAACAATTCTAGCGTCTTTCAATAGCCCCCAGAGCGATGCTCTCTGGTGGCTAAGGAAAATCGCCAGGAACTGCTGCAGGCAATTCTGGACAGTTCGCGAGAATACCAGGCAAAAAAAGTTGGAGTCCAGGCCCGTGTGGAGGTGTTGCATAGTTCTTACCATGCCAACCTGGATAATGGCGGCGGAAATGACTACCCTCGACATCGTGGCTGAAGCACAGCACCCTGGAGAGACATCGAGATTTCCAGAGCGATAATAACAGAGGCACTTGCTGCAACTGAATCCACTCTAGTCGCACTTTCGTCTCAAAACAGGGACTTGTCGGAGGTAGTAATGCTCTACCACTTCCTTTGTTTCAGGATGGCAATAAACAGAATCGACTGAGGCGACATGTTACGAAGGTTTATTGAGATGTAATGAACAAATTCTAGAGAAAGTGGTGATGGACCAAGAAATAACGGTGATGGTAATGTAATGTGAAAAACAATAATAATAGGAACGATGAGAAATATAAACATGCATCAAACTAGCTTTCGCACAATGCTCATCAACGCTCAATGCGTCGAGTTTTCATTCAACAACATTATGTACAAATAGACTTTTGTGAAGCCAAAATTGATTCATCGATGTGGCCAGATCTCTATGTTTGTTTGTTGATGACTCGCTTACATATTTCAACACCAAGCATGATAGTGAAGATTTTCGCGATATGTTGAATAGTCTCCATCCCTTCATACAGTTCATTCCTAGACGTACTAGTCGGGAAAACCGACTCTGGAACTACTTTGCCTTCTGTTTATCGGAAACCAATGTTCACGGGACAGTATATCGCATTCGACTCTTATTGCTCCTCGCAGTACGTGTACAAAGTAAACTTAGTCCCAACACTCGCCGACCGAGCCAAGCGCATTTCCTCTCCTAGCAAACTTGCGGATGAGCTTGATCTCCTCCGCTTGGTGTTTACCGGGAATGGCTACTCAGACCATATTTTGCAAGTATTTGTCAACAACTCCAACACCTGAAAAACCTTAAAATCTTCAATCCAAGTGTTGTCTTCGCTGCACCAATTAATATCTCAAATGTTCGGCCAAAAGCCATCATCAGAAGTCAGGAGAAAAGGAGCAAGTGAGGTGGACTTATAACGGGCACCACAAAGTGGAACGAAACTACACCATATGTGATAAAAAATGCACCATCCTTTCGGCACAGGCATAAGCACACACTAGCATACCCATGCACATGCCAAAACACTGAGATACACACTCATACTGACACTCGCACCAACACTTACACTCACACAAGCTCACACGCCGAATCACACCCACACCGACACATGTGTAACAAAAGACACACACACACACACAAACACACACACACACACACACACACACACACACACACACACGCCACTCCAAGCTGTATTCATACCCGACTCATGCTGACCCCAGTCCAGAGGTGGGAGAGCCGCGCTCAAGTGCATTTTTGGGGACTAGGATGCGGATGCAGTTTTGAGAGCTCTGCATCCTTTTGTGAAAGTCTTCGGTTTTATTTTGTCCCATGTCAGGAGTTTTTTGCCCTGGCCATGGCGACAAGTGCAAGTAGTATCAGTATAGTGGTTGACCCCCTCGAATATGGGAGTCCTTCGCCCAGCTCAGTTCTTACAAACAAATGCAGTGATTGCCTAAACAGCCTGGCCAAAATTGTAGTCGAAATACAGCGAGAGCAACGCGAGGCAGCAGATCGAGAGAAGCGTCTGATGTCCAAGATTGATCTGCTCACCCGGAAGGTTGAAGAACTGTCTCTGAAAGCTGCTGGATCATCGGCATTTGATCACGGTGATGGAATTTCCGAAAAAGTCGACCAAAAAACAACGAACAAGAAAGGCCAAAAAAATAGAAAAAACCGACCTGGTGGCGTGCCATATCAACGAGTACAAAAACGGGTACTCTAATTTCAGAAATTTTAGGTGCTCAATATTTTCGGTCTGAGGGCGAAAGGCCAGGTTAGGTGCGCTATGCTGGAACAACCTGCCTAGCAGTATTCGCTCTATCTCCGTTCCTCGTCAGTTCCGTGCTGCAGCAGTCCCGTTTCTTCCCAGCTACGTTGAGGATACCATTTTAGATCTCCCCTAGCAACAAAACCATTCAAAATCAGCCCGCGAATGTACCGATACTATAGTATCGGTACGCTTATGGTAGACTGGTAGACGCTGTGTCCATATATTGAACCATAGGCTTTCTGTACATTGATGGAAAGCCGCGAGTGCCAGCTACGTGGAGGATACCATTTTAGATCTCCCCTAGCAACAAAACCATTCAAAATCAGCCCGCGAATGTACCGATACTATAGTATCGGTACGCTTATGGTAGACCGGTAGACGCTGTGTCCATAATAACTCTTCGCCTACTTTTGAAAATCACGAGGGCATGATTATCTGTATCTGATAATTCGTGCACCTTGCCTCAACTCGGCTACCACTACACTTCTGAGTACATGATTCGAGGCACTTGAACCAGATGCTACATTGTTTGGCTCTTGGCAACCATTATCATTTTTGACTCCGGAATGAGAATGTTCATTCCAGCATGTGAGGTGGAATGATCATTCTCCTAAAAGAATCATTCTCAGCGATTTCCATTCTGGAATGGGACCAACCTAACGCACCTTTTTGACCAACCAAACGGGCGAGAATGATTCCGAGTGATGAGTGATTCCCATTATGGGAATGTGACCAACCAAACGTAACCTAAGTCAGAGGCGGGCCAGTCTCTTGTGTGCCAGCACAACAGTGCACGCGTCCATCCTGCGAAGGAAAATTGTCGTGCTTTCTCAACAATTCTAGCGTCTTTCAATAGCCCCCAGAGCGATGCTCTCTGGTGGCTAAGGAAAATCGCCAGGAACTGCTGCAGGCAATTCTGGACAGTTCGCGAGAATACCAGGCAAAAAAAGTTGGAGTCCAGGCCCGTGTGGAGGTGTTGCATAGTTCTTACCATGCCAACCTGGATAATGGCGGCGGAAATGACTACCCTCGACATCGTGGCTGAAGCACAGCACCCTGGAGAGACATCGAGATTTCCAGAGCGATAATAACAGAGGCACTTGCTGCAACTGAATCCACTCTAGTCGCACTTTCGTCTCAAAACAGGGACTTGTCGGAGGTAGTAATGCTCTACCACTTCCTTTGTTTCAGGATGGCAATAAACAGAATCGACTGAGGCGACATGTTACGAAGGTTTATTGAGATGTAATGAACAAATTCTAGAGAAAGTGGTGATGGACCAAGAAATAACGGTGATGGTAATGTAATGTGAAAAACAATAATAATAGGAACGATGAGAAATATAAACATGCATCAAACTAGCTTTCGCACAATGCTCATCAACGCTCAATGCGTCGAGTTTTCATTCAACAACATTATGTACAAATAGACTTTTGTGAAGCCAAAATTGATTCATCGATGTGGCCAGATCTCTATGTTTGTTTGTTGATGACTCGCTTACATATTTCAACACCAAGCATGATAGTGAAGATTTTCGCGATATGTTGAATAGTCTCCATCCCTTCATACAGTTCATTCCTAGACGTACTAGTCGGGAAAACCGACTCTGGAACTACTTTGCCTTCTGTTTATCGGAAACCAATGTTCACGGGACAGTATATCGCATTCGACTCTTATTGCTCCTCGCAGTACGTGTACAAAGTAAACTTAGTCCCAACACTCGCCGACCGAGCCAAGCGCATTTCCTCTCCTAGCAAACTTGCGGATGAGCTTGATCTCCTCCGCTTGGTGTTTACCGGGAATGGCTACTCAGACCATATTTTGCAAGTATTTGTCAACAACTCCAACACCTGAAAAACCTTAAAATCTTCAATCCAAGTGTTGTCTTCGCTGCACCAATTAATATCTCAAATGTTCGGCCAAAAGCCATCATCAGAAGTCAGGAGAAAAGGAGCAAGTGAGGTGGACTTATAACGGGCACCACAAAGTGGAACGAAACTACACCATATGTGATAAAAAATGCACCATCCTTTCGGCACAGGCATAAGCACACACTAGCATACCCATGCACATGCCAAAACACTGAGATACACACTCATACTGACACTCGCACCAACACTTACACTCACACAAGCTCACACGCCGAATCACACCCACACCGACACATGTGTAACAAAAGACACACACACACACACAAACACACACACACACACACACACACACACACGCCACTCCAAGCTGTATTCATACCCGACTCATGCTGACCCCAGTCCAGAGGTGGGAGAGCCGCGCTCAAGTGCATTTTTGGGGACTAGGATGCGGATGCAGTTTTGAGAGCTCTGCATCCTTTTGTGAAAGTCTTCGGTTTTATTTTGTCCCATGTCAGGAGTTTTTTGCCCTGGCCATGGCGACAAGTGCAAGTAGTATCAGTATAGTGGTTGACCCCCTCGAATATGGGAGTCCTTCGCCCAGCTCAGTTCTTACAAACAAATGCAGTGATTGCCTAAACAGCCTGGCCAAAATTGTAGTCGAAATACAGCGAGAGCAACGCGAGGCAGCAGATCGAGAGAAGCGTCTGATGTCCAAGATTGATCTGCTCACCCGGAAGGTTGAAGAACTGTCTCTGAAAGCTGCTGGATCATCGGCATTTGATCACGGTGATGGAATTTCCGAAAAAGTCGACCAAAAAACAACGAACAAGAAAGGCCAAAAAAATAGAAAAAACCGACCTGGTGGCGTGCCATATCAACGAGTACAAAAACGGGTACTCTAATTTCAGAAATTTTAGGTGCTCAATATTTTCGGTCTGAGGGCGAAAGGCCAGGTTAGGTGCGCTATGCTGGAACAACCTGCCTAGCAGTATTCGCTCTATCTCCGTTCCTCGTCAGTTCCGTGCTGCAGCAGTCCCGTTTCTTCTATGAACTGAGAACGTTGCAAAGCAATTGTATGTGTGGCTGTCAATGTACATGTATGTGTGTGTGTGTGTATGTGTGTGTGTGTGTGTGTGTGTGTGTGTGTGTGTGTGTGTATGTGTGTGCGTGCGCATGTGCGTGTGTGTGTGTGTGGGGGGGGGGGGGGTATGTGTCCGAGTGGGTGTGCATGTGTGTGTGTGTAGGTGTGGGTATGTACATGTATGTGTGTATGTGTGTGTGAGTGTGTGTGGGTGTGTGTGGCTTTCTTTTTTTTTCTCTTTCTTCTCGCCGTGACCACGATTTTTCTTCTTTTTCTCCTTTATTCTTTTTATTTCCTTCTTTTCTCTTCTTCTTTTGCAGAGAGCCTTCTGTTCCCATATTTTCTTGACATCTGTGTCCCCATTTCTGGGTTACTTGTCCGTTCGGTTTGCGAATTCAAATTAACAAAACCAGCAACCATATAAAGGGCCTGGGTAGCTATGGCAAACATGGACGTGCAAGTGGCTACCCAGGCCAAATGAATAATGCATGAACTAATGAATTATAGGACTTGTGGGCCTAACATACCACCCCTCCATGAAAAAAGAATCCCGCGACCTCGCGGAAAAAGAAAAAAAACAATACTGAGGGAGAAAAAAACACAAACACACGCACACACACACACACACACACACACACACACGTTGCACGCGCGCACGGATCTCATATCTAGTATCATGCATTACAGTTATTGTTCCTGTACTTCTCTAAGTCTAAAAATAAGAAATTAGATGTGACGAGGAACCTACTGATACTGCCTGCATGGCTAAAAATAGCGTAGTTGCACTTCTGCTAAACATCCAAAATTAGAGCGTGGCTCACCATGATCGGACCACTGCAAAAAATTCACGAAATAAATAAACCGAAATAAATTTGACGAAGTAGGACGAACGAATGAAAAGAGAGAGAGAGAGAGAGAGAGAGAGAGAGAGAGAGAGAGAGATAGAGAAAGAGAGAGAGAAACAATGAGAAATAGCTCACCTGCATGTCTTGAACGAGACGAGGTAGACGTAGGCGAGACGAGGTTGACAGAGACGAGACAAAGTTGGCGTAGGAGAGACAAGGTTGACATGGACGAGACGAGGTTGAAGACGAGATGAGACTGACGACGAGCGCTGGAGCAGGGTCGTGGGTCCGAGCGAAAAGCTGGTCGCCAATTTTGGACATTCTAAAGTCTCAATCCTCCCAAACGCAACGCAACGGACGCCGGGAACGAGTGGGGGGAAACATTTATTATGGTGGACGCAACGCAACACAACATAAACATTATGAGAGAGAGCTCAACTGAAGAGAGCGATAATTTGTTGTGTTGTTGTTGTATATGTAGGACTCAGTATAGAGTCCATGCACTATATGATGTCCAGCACCCTATATAGAGTCCATTGGTCCAAAATCCACTATACAGAGTCCAGGAGTCCACTCAGTTTTGATCAGCTTCAACCTGCCGCGCAATCCCCTATAAGGAGTACACTTTTTCTACCAGTCCCCTATTCACAGTCCAGGAGTCCAGTTTATCCAGTCACGCCGTCCTGTGTGTTGTGCCCGAAAAAGAACAAACACCTTTTCAGTTTTGCTTGCCTCGTGGCAGCGCATTCCTTTCTTCGCTTCAGCCATGGCTGCCGGTTCTGCTGTGAAGTTGCTGACAGTAATCTGTCACGAGGTAACCAAGGAGGATAAGGAGACGTTCAAAATCAAATCTGGACAGCGTCTTGTGGTTCTCTGAAGACGTCTCATCAGTGTGCGGGGTGAAAGCAGAAATTGCAGAACGAGAAAAGTTCAGCACAGTTCAAATCTGACGAGTCAGGTACACTGACACTCTCTTTCGTTCGACGCCACAAGGATCCCCTGTTTGGCTGGCCATTGCTGCCAGTAAGACGTTTGAACTGTTTCATCAGAGCGAGGGATGAAAGCAGAAACCGGAGAAAGAGAAAAGTTCAGCACAGTTCCAATCTGACGAGTCAGATAGTACACTGACACTCTCTTTCGTTCGACGCCACAAGGATACCCCTGTTTGACTGGACAAGAGCTGCCTGTCCCACCGTGTCAAAAGGCTGTCCAACTACATGGCAGGAAGATGACTGAGGTAAGGATGCTTTTACTCGTTTCGATTGGTCTGCTGTTCTGTCGTTATGCTTGAATTTTTTTCCATTTTCAAGGAGCGTATCGCGTTTGTTTGATGTTGCTTGAATGAATGCCCTAAAAGTAATCAACCTCTTCGTAATAGTCCTCAAGGACTGCAAGGACTTTGCATCAATCGTATACGATCGTCTAGCTATCATCAATTATTATAATTATTTCATGAGAAATGTATTTTTATCCCTGTGATAATTATGTGAAACTCCACGACACTCTTCCTCTAGTATGATGTCAAAATACAATGGGATCCACAAACGCAGTGCCAGTGTACTAGTAGTAGTAGGAGGATTGCTTGTATGCCAATGACAAGAAAAAGCTTCTCAAGCTAATACTCGTATTCCCTGAAGTATCCGTTTTGATGTCACGAACATGACATTGTGTCAGTGAAACTGCCTCGTGACAACAAATCATTGTATTTCCATCTTGGGGAAGACTGACTGACGGCAACGCTGTACAGATTGTTCAAATCATCTCATTTCAATTTAGTTGCAGTGAAGTGAAACACTGTGTACACTACATGTATGGTGATGTGTCTGTGCGTCTTGAGTGTGCACAAACCATCTTATTCCTCGTATTACTAATAGATTATTGTCCCCACTGTCACCTGTTCACAGGTCTTTGAGTGGATTGATTTTCATTGAGCATCACATTCGTTGAGAACTTGGTAGTTGTGTGCTCCCATGCATCATTACGGTAATAAGCGTATCCTTGTGCTATCTATTTGTTGCAGGTGTGCTGATCTTCAGAAGCTTGCGGAACTGAGTGCTGCTGAACATTTGCATGGCCATGAGCAATGGTGAAGCTTGCTATTGCACTCTCAGCATGTGCTAGTATTATGCTGACTACTGCACTATGTTACTCTCTTACACTACTACATGTATGTAAACGTGCGTGTACCCGTCCCTGTATGCATTAGTTTCGTATAATTATTTGTTATCCCTCTTGACTTTACTTGTAAATGGGTGGACGTTTGCATGGCTGTTGGAGTTGCGTGTGCATTGTGTCTCTACTCTTTTCTTAGTGTTTTCTTGGCGTTGTATAAGTTTGTGTGTGTGTGTGTGTGTGTGCGCGCGTGCGCGCGCAATAATTTGAAAACAAATAATTAATCCTGGGCTCTCCATTATTCTCTTTCGATTCTTGTTTTTTTTCTAGGTATTATCTTGGCGTTGTGTGGGTGTGTGCATGTGTGTGTGTGCGTGCACAATTATTTGGCAACACTACATGATTGAGATCTTGTAATTTGCAGCGTCTGCGAAGAGACCACTTGATTTGAGGCTGGTGTTTGTAGGCTTTTTCATGTAATGAAGTGGCTGCAGTGGCGCCTCAATACATATTTTTTACCTTGAGAAGTGAATGATGTAAAGGATTAAAGGGAGAGGCCGTTTTCTGGTTAATATTCACTGCTTACAGCAGATCCTATGTCTAATTTCGAACTCGATAGGGGATGCCTAATTGGCTGGACTTTATACAGGGAGTGTTGTCCACATAAGACTCTTTAATCTTTATAGTTGATTTCAAAGTTTGGACTCCGTACAGTTGATTTTAGACCAATGGACTCTATATAGGGGTGAAGCCAATTGGCTGGACTCTATACAGGGAGTGATGTCCATCTAAACTTTGAGCTCACAGTTGATTCCAAGTTTGGACTCTGTACAGTGGATTTTGGACCAATGGACTCTATATAGGGGTTGGACATCATATAGGGGCTGGACGCTCTACTGAGTCCAACATATACTTTATTTATAGCGGAAATCAAAACAGGCAAAATGCCTAATAACATTGGACCCACTGTGAATAACATGTTAAAGGATATTGTGGAAAAGTAGATGTAAGAGAAAAAGAGAAAGAAAAGAAAACGGAAGTTTGGTTGCAACGAACAGATATCAATCCAGTGAGCATTGGAAAACCTATGTCGTTGATAATATATACTGCAAGGCTTGAGATTTGAAATCCAAATACCTATTTGAACATGTTGCTGCTGGTGGCAATCTATTCCACATATGGGCTCCAGCGTGCGTTAGGCGCTTAGCAGAACGAGCAGTGCTAGCAGGTGGGACCACAAGCAAGTTGCTTTGGCCTCCTCGAGTGCGAGTTGAGGGCACGACAGCAAAAAGGGACTGAAATAGGGTGCTACATGCATCATGCAAACATCGCCAGATGAAACAAAACATATTCAAGTGCACAGAAACCTGTAGGTCACATACATACATTCGATTTAGCAGGCGAGCAGTACTGGTCCATGGTGGCGACTTGCAGACTGCCCGAGCGGCAGGTTTGAACAGCCTATGCAGCCGCTGTTCTTGAGCAACTGACAAATACGGGTAGTAACTAATTTGAAGAGAGTTTACTGAAGAGAGAGCAGCAACGCAATATAAAGGGCCTGGGTAGCTATGGCAAACATGGACGCGCAAGTAGCTACCCAGGCCAAATGAATAATGCACGAACTAATGAATTATATGACTTGTAGGCCTAACAATAGTACAAAGACAACACCTGGTGGCGAAGCAATGGAGGAGCTCAGTGCTGCTCATCACCTCATCCAACACATCTTGAACCAACCAGGGGCAATAACACCCTGGACCTGGTCCTTTCCGACTTTGACACCCCGGTCATGTCAACTGTGCACCCACCTCTCAGCCGATCTGACCATGCCAGTGTGATTACCGACTTCCTGCGTGCTCCACCACACCGGGAGCCTCCAACCTCGAGGTGCGTGTGGCGCTATAATTTGGCTGACTGGCGTTTAAAGCACTTCTTCCGGCAAACAGACTGGTCCTCTCTCATCACTGACAACATTGACCTGTCATGCGAGCAGCTGACTGGCAAGATCTTTGATTGCATGACAACATTCATCCCGTCTAAGAGCCTCAAGCTGCACAGTACCGACCCAGTGTGGTGGACACCAGAGTGCAACGAAGCCACCAAGAGGAAGAGAAATGCATGGAAGTGACTCTGTCTGCATCCAGCAGATGCACAACTCCAACTGGCTTATACCCAAGCCACAGCCCCTGCCTCAACATGCCTTCAGAGAGCTGAAGATACCCATGCAGCAGCCATCCTTCGAAGGCTCGCAGCAGGTGGTTTATCCAGTCATGAATGGTGGTCCACTGTAAAGTGTGCCAGTGGGCGTGGGCGTAGCCATAATATCCCTACCCTGAAGGAGGAAAACGGCGCGGAGCTCACCACCAGCAAGGACAAAGCAGAGAGCTCTGCCCGTTACTTTTCAGCGAAATGCAGCCTTGGTGATGACCTTGATGCCAGCAACCTCCCGTATGTCCGCCCGCGATCTGATGCTTGTCTGAGTACCATCCACTTTAGTCCACGAACGGTATGCCGTCAACTGAGGAAGATTGTCCCGTCCAAAGCCAGTGGCTCGGATGGTGTACCAGGACGAGTGGTGAAGCAGTGCTATGAGCAACTGCGCAGGCCTGTGGCCCAGCTTTTCAGCAAAGCATTCCGCCAAAGCTGGCAACCGTCACTGTGGAAGCTTGCCTAAGAAATGAAATTAGAATGGACGTTAGTTGCCGAATAGGTGATAGGAATGAAAAAAAAATGAAATTAGAATGGACGTTAGTTGCCGAATAGGTGATAAAATGCGTCAGCAAAACATACTTTGGAAGAGAGATCCCGTCGTCTCCAAAATAAGCGTGAACGAGCGATTCAGCGCCGGTCACCGGAAACGTCGGAAGAGAGATCCCGTTGACTCCAGAACGCCTGTGATCGGCAGAGTCAGCGTCGGTCCCAAGAGTGAGCGTTAGTCAGGCCAAGTTTCCGAAGATCAGTAGCGAGTCCTATCCCGAGCATTATGTTAGCATTGCCAAAGCAGAGACAGGATGCGTATTACAGGAGACCCAAGTTGCTTAAGACCAGTAGTCATTGCTGATAACGCGCAGGAAAACTAAATCTGCTGCCTCTTTTGCCGTCGTACAGGATACATCTTTTAGGAGACTGTAAAGTTATGTAATGTGCTCCACATGCAACCATGCATTCGGCCGTCAGTAGCAGTTAAGCACAAGCACACTATCAAGGTAAGGACATTATTTTTGTATCATTGTATTGTATCGTATTGTATGGAATATAATTTTACCTCATTGGCTCAACAGGTCAACGTATTGCTACAAAAGGCCAGAAAATCCGATTACTGTATTAACCCTTTGCCGGTCTAACTCAATGTATGTGAGGGGTGGTCACGCAAATACATGTACACACAACCACCAATAACTCAAGAACCATGTGATGTAGGTATGGGTAAACCATATATTTTCAAAATCGGTATGCCTGAACGCGTCCAGAAAATTCAAATATGACTAGGTCCAGGCAAGGATAGGGCCCATGGCAGCCCTTCAAGTTGAGAGAAAATACAAATGCGAATGAAATACACGAATATCACAGCACGAAAGGCATACCAAGTTCGTGATGGAGCTGAAGTCGTATGATACACAATCAGGTAAGGGCAACGTCTTTACAAGAAATGTAGGCTCTACAATACCGCCATTGAACACCAACACCTCGCCATCGGCGATACGCCAGCAGCAGCAATTCCCATTCCACGATATCGCAGTTTCGGTTTGTTCATCTCAGCGCTGCTCGCTTCAGATTCACTCTCGCTCAGATGAGTACTAAGGCGCGAGCTTACGCATGCCGTGATTCTCACGGCCAGGCGAATCAGCTGATCGCACCTGACGAGTCCTTGTGACAGTCGCTGTCGCCGTGTCGGCAGCAAGAAGGCTACCTCTCTGTTTGGAGAATTTTGTTTCTTCATTCGTGGACGATATATTTTTGAACTAGCAGGACTCAACGGAGCTCTTTTTCTCAACACACTACACTGCAAAACCTCCCGGGACATCCAGCCTGGACTGGTGATGTGACTGCTCTCAGAACGCTTGTCAAACACGGCCCCAAGAGATGCACTCGCATTCTTGAAATGCGCGCATGGCGGATGGTCGTCTTTTCCAATTTCAACAAACTTCAGTCGATCGATAAGGCAAAAATTTGTATGGTAAGCATGGTTGTTTTGCACATCGTCAGAAAGCCGTGGACCTCAGCTACGCGTAGAGCGCCATTTTAGCTGTCTCCTAGCAACAAGACCCCAAAAAAAATGAGGGTCAAACGTACCGATACTATAGTATCGGTACGCTTATGGTAGACCGGTAAAGGGTTAAAATCAACTAATATTTGCTGGCGATTTAATTTCGCTGATTTCGCCGCTTGGTACCAACCGGCCAAAGTAAATCGCAGGCCAAAGTTTGTTATAGAGGCAAATGATGCATGATTGAGCAATGTAGGCATGTCAAGGCTAACGTCATCGGGAAGTACTTTGCCCAGAAGTGCAGCCTAGACGATGACTTTGCAGAACAGTCGGGGCCGTTCCCGCATATCTGCCAGCGCACCGCAAATACGCTTGCAACAGTCCACTTCTGCCAAGCCAACGTACGCCGGACACTCCGAGCCCTTAATCCAAGTAAAGCCACATGGTCTGATGCAGTACCCGCTAGAGTGCTGAGAAAATGTGCCGACTCTCTGGCCCTGCCCCTATCCAAGCTGTTTACCCTGTGCTTCCTCAGTGGTCATCAACCTGCTATGTGGAAAGTTGTCAACGTCGTACCGGTACACAAGAAAGGCCCCAAGTCGAACCCCAGAAACTACCGACCGATATCACTACTGCCCATAATGTCTAAGTGTATGGAGTCCATCGTGACTCGCAGCCTGTCCAACTTCCTGACGAAGAATGACATCCTTTCTGACAGGCAGTTTGGCTTTCGCACGGGACTGGGAACCTCTGATTTGCTGATTGCTCTTCAGCATGAGTGGAGCCTTGCAGCTGCCGGTGGATGCCTCGTCAGGGTGCTTGCAGTAGATATTGCCGGGGCCTTCGACAAGGTCTCGGACAACGGTGTCCTCCACACGGCTGAGCGGTGCGGGATAAGTGGCCCCCTCCTTGCCTGGCTCCGGAGTTACCTGACAGACCGCCACATCCGTGTCATCATAGGCGGCCAGTCTTCACCGACCCATCGAATCCAATCTGGCGTGCCGCATGGGCAGCTGGGTCCGGAGTTACCGAAAAGACCGCCACATCCGTGTCATCATAGGCGGCCAGTCTTCACCGACCCACCGAATCCAATCTGGCGTGCCGCAGGGCAGCATCCTCGGCCCACCCTCTTCCTTCTGTACGTCAACGACGCAGAAGACCACCTGCCTGATGGAGCGAAGCTGGCTGTATATGCCGACGACACAACTCTCTACAAGTGCATCACCACCCGACTCAGATTGTCAGAAGAGACAGCAATCCTCCAGCAGGCAGTAGACTCACTGGCAGCATGGGGAAGCAGGTGGAGGATCAAGTTCGAGCCCACAAAGTCGCAGGCATTGACCATCAGCCACCACCGCTCGCCAACCCCCCCCCCCCCCCCCGAACGCAAAACGCTTCCAAGGAGCAGTCGTGCCAGAAGTAGAGGAGCTCAAGCTTCTTGGCGTCACCTTCGACAGGCAGCTGGCATTCCGCAGCCATATCCGACAGCTTGCAGTACGCGGTGCCCAGCGGCTCGGCTTCCTCCATTATTATTATTATTATTATTTTAATAACGAAGGTACGTGTTGGGTCGTAAGTATCCACGCAAACACACATCCAGTCAAAAGAAGGCACTTGTCAAAGTATCGGAACGTTTTCGGTCCCTTCTCATCAAGGATTATACAGGGAATGGCTCAAGTTGGAAAGACTAAACTTATATAGCGTAAAGATATAAGATAACAACACTCGTGACAAGGTTGAAATTATCAAGTTCAGCACGACACAAAACTCGAAGGAAATAATAATAGTGACAAGAACATAGTGAACAAATTAAGTTACATTGTTAACACCTCGACGAGGAGTAACACCAAACAATTGTAGCGACAACACAACCGTAGCACAAAAACACAAACACCTCGGAATAATCTTTCAGCATGACCTCCGTTGGACGGAGCATGTTGAATACATAGTCAAAAAATCACTCAAGTCTTTCAATATTCTTTTTAGACTAAGGTCTACACTCACCAGTGATTCTTTATCTCACATCTATCAGACATACATACTACCTATATTCTCATATGCGAGCAATGCTCTCACACCGTTGTCCCACACTTCCCTTGACAGGCTAGAACGACTCCAGCGGAAAGCCGCCAGAATATGTCTCCACCTTCCCCTTTACACACACTTAGAACACTCCCACCTTTTGCATCGCATCAAGTGGCCAACATTATTTTCACGCTTTAAAGTTAAACATATACTCTTCGCGCATTCTCTGCGCCACAATTATGCCCCACCACATATACTCTCGCTGCATACTGCTAGCAACGTCCAACCTTCGTATAATTTACGTCGCTCTCGTACTTGACACTTGCCAACTCCTCGGACTGACCGCTGTCTCCATTCTCCCCTGTACAAGGCCCTTCATTACTTTAATTGCCTGCCCACCCAGCTTCGCGAAATCCCTTCTCGTACTCCCTTCAAATCCGAGATATCCCTGCTATTGCACAACTCTGTATGCTCGTGTAGCGACCACCCCTGCCCGTACACTTAAGTACGCAACTCTGTATGCTCGTGTGGCGACCACCCCTGCCCGTACACTTAAGTAGTCATTAACCCCTAGGCGCTGCCCACCCAATTCTTCCTCACTCTTTCTCCTTTCTTACACTATTTTCTCTTATTGGCCACTGGCTATCGTGAGAATAAAGATTTGAAACACATTTTCTTTCTGTACGCAAAGTTCAGGATCTAACTTACGGATATACAAAGCTTCTAACACAGCCAGATGCAACGCACATCTACCACGTGACAATATTGAGAACACATTATCACTGTACAACTCACGACAATTGGTATGGGCTGACAGATGTTGCTTGATGGACAAAGTGCGATTCTTAGCTCCGTTGGGTGTTGTCTCCTCCAATGTCCCGTCATCTCGCCTCTTCGCGGCATCACCACTATCCGTCTCTTTGCTTTTCCGCGGCCTTCCACGTTTTCTGACACTAGCCGTTGTGTGCGCGATGCCCAGTGTCCTTTCAGCTACGTCTCCTCCATTGCGGATTTCTATTGATCTTCTTACTCCAACGTGTCCGGTGTTCGATATTGAGGTTCGTTTTCGCGGTCTACCACGTTTTCGAATATTGACTGTTGTTGTCACTTCCGTTGTCGTTGTACGTGCGTCCTCACCAGTCCGTATTTTTACTTGGCTTCGCGTAACCCTTCCCGACGCAGACAGATCCTTTGTCAATTTCAGTGGTTTACGTGTCGGTCTTTCACCAGCTTTCACGCTGTTCTCAGCTGGATCCTGCCCTACACACGCGGAGGAGCACGGGCATGCAGTCACATCTTCACAGGAAGAGGAAGATGGAAGAGGAAGATGACGGGACATTGGAGGAGACAACACCCAACGGAGCTAAGAATCGCACTTCGTCCATCAAGCAACATCTGTCAGCCCGTACCAATTGTCGTGAGTTGTACAGTGATAATGTGTTCTCAATATTGTCACGTGGTAGATGTGCGTTGCATCTGGCTGTGTTAGAATCTTTGTATATCCGTAAGTTAGATCCTGAACTTTGCCTACAGAAAGAAAATGTGTTTGAATTATTTATTCTCACGATGGCACCATCGCCAATAAGAGATAAATTTATGAGAAGGTGAGATTGCGGGTTAAACAGTTGGAAAGTGATTTACATCACTTTGAACTTTACAAGTATGGGAGAGGGTGAGCGCTGCAGGAGCAGATTGAGTTAATCAGCAGTGAGCAGATTTCTTGTTTGAAAGCAGGTCGGGAGGAGACGTCACGAATGCTAGCAGGGAGGGCATTGTAGTAATCTAGGGACTTGTACGGTGGGGAGTCTTTACAGCGATCGGTTCTGGAGGGTGGGAGGTGCCAAGTGCGTGCGTGTCGAAGGCTGTACTGGGCCGTAACTTGAGCGGGGGTGTTGAGCAAGCGTATGTGTTGTGGGGCATATTGGTATTTTATGGAGTGAGCAAGAAGGGTGAGCTTCACTTTGCGGCGAGAGAACATTGTCGGCCATTTGAGCCGATGGAGCAGTGTTGAATGATCCAGAGGAGTGTAGAGGGGGAGACGGAGACTCATTCTGGCCGCCTTGCGCTGGATTCGCTCAAGACGGTCAAGGGCTGCGATTGAGAGCGGGGTGACAGCAATGCATGCATATTCAATTATGGGCAGGATATACGTTTTGTAAATGAGAGAGAGTGATTTAGTGTGTAGAGTTGATTTGAGCCTAAAGAGAATATTGAAAGATTTTACAGCTTTCTTTAGCACAAAGTCAAGGTGGGCTGACCATCTTAGGTCGTGCTGAAAGATGATGCCGAGGTGACGATGTTGTGTTACTGTTTCTAGTAGGGTTTGGCCAAGTTTTATTTCGGGTAGTCGTGGTGGGGGTCGGTTAGCATGGTAGAACGGGAGGATGACGGTTTTCGTTTTATTGACTAGCAGGTGCCAGCGCTCTAGCCATTCTGCTGCGGCATCGACGCTTCTTTGTAGCGCAGCCTCACACTCAATGTAGCTGCCTGCAATGGCAATCAGTGCGGTGTCGTCCGCGAACTGGCTACACGAGGTTGTAGCATTTTCACAGGCAGTGGGCAGGTCAATGGTGTACGCCAGGAACAGAAGTGGTCCCAGGACCGAGCCCTGGGGCACTCCCGCTGGTATTGGTATGAAGGCGGATGTTGTGCCTTCAACCTGCACCCGCTGTCTGCGTCCTGTCAAGTAGGCTTCGAGCCAATTGTGAGCCTTGCCGTCAACACCGTAGTGGCTCAGCTTTTTCAGCAAGCCTTGATGCCATACACGATCAAAGGCTTTACTGAGATCGAAGAAACACGTTACAACATGCTTCCCCGCATCCCTAGCTGTGGATATCTGGTGGACTATCCGTGCGAGTTGCAGTTCGGTCCCGTCTTGTTTCCTGAAGCCGGATTGGTTGGAGGGTAAGTGCGGTGCTATGTGATTGTACAGACGAGAGTGGACTATTTTTTCTTGTGTTTTTGATATTATACTGAGCAGGGAGATGGGTCGGTAGTTGGTAGGATGGGAGGGGTTGCCCGACTTGGGGATGGGTGTAATAGTTGCGTCTTTCCAATCCTGTGGTATTTCTCCGGTTCTGAAGGACAGATTGTAGAGACTAGTGAGAGATGGGGAGATTTCCTTTGCAGTTTCGTTCAGGAGCCGAGTTGGGATGTTGTCAAAGCCTGGGCTCTTGCCAGTGTCTAGACTGCTTAGAAGCTTCTCGACCTCTTCCACTGTTGCTGCGATTGTATTTAGAGTATGACTGATGTCAGGGGTAGTGTTGATGTCTTGTGTAGTACAGGTGGTCTTGTCGATGGACTGTTGGCTTTGGGAGATAAAGAACTTGTTGAGAGCTTTTGCCTTCTCCATAGCCGTGGCTGCAGTGGAGTTGGCTGTCGATAGTGTGGGAATTGTTTGCTTAGGCGGTTTCTTCAGGTGCTTCAGTAAACGGTGGAGGTTTGTACCCGTTGACGTTGTTTGCTGGACAAAATCGGACTTAGCCTGTCGCAAAAGAGCGGTTACTCGGTTACGCTGGGCTGTGTACAGTTTCCAATCTGAGTCTAGTTGGGTCGCCTTGTAGGTGCGGAACTGTTTGTGCTTTGTTTTGATATGGCTGAGGAGATCCTTCGTCATCCAGGGACGAGTGGGCGTAGAATTTTTGCGGGACTTGCTTCTGGTCACTTGGCAGTGGTGCACAGCTAGTTTCAGTATCTGGTCTCTCCAGAAGTTCCAGAATGAGGTTACTGGCTGAGGGTCAGTGGGATGTGGATCGTACTGCAGATTGCAGGTAGCAAGAGCTTCACGCAGGGACGCAATGCATTCCTCGCTCCACAACCAGTATGTGCTGGAGGTGCTTTGCTGTGTAGTACTGCTCTCATTTTTATTATTATCGGTATTATTGTTTCTGTGGGTGGTGTGCTGCTGGGGTTGTAGGTTGCATTGTATGACAACGTGATCAGAGGCCCCAATAGGGGGCAGGCTTGTGATGGTGATGTTATGGCGGCTGAGGCTAGAGATGGCCAGGTCCAGGCACGATGTAGGTGTGTGTTGGCATAGGTGGGTGGCAAAGGAGACGTGTTGTGCGAGGCCACAGGTCTCGCACAGCCAATGCAGGTCCTCACCTAAGGCATCAGTGGTGTCGCTGGGGTGCCACAAGCAGTTCTTGGCGTTGAAGTCGCCAAGGAGAAGTATCTCATCCTGGGGTCTTTCAACTAGCTTTATGGCTCTCTCCAGTTACATCACGAACTCTGCCGGGTCGGACCGCGGGGGACGGTAGATGTTCCCTACCACAAGGGAGGTTAGGCCGATTGTTATTCTAATCCGAATACATTCCGCTTGAGTCATGGGAATGGTAATTGTCTCGTGTTGGCAGCTGTGTGGTATGTATGTGGCGACTCCTCCACCAAAGGTGTCCCGGTCCGCTCTTATGAGTTTGTAGCCGTTGATGGCGTACATCCCGTCGCTGTCCGATGGATCCGCCCAGGTTTCCTGGATGGCGATTATTGACGGTTGTTGCTACTCTGCCACGTGGCTAAGCTCGTCCATCTTGTTGAACAGACACCTGACGTTCGAGCTGATGAAATTCGCGACTTCCATTTTTTATTTATTTATTTTTGTAATTTGTTTCGTTTTTTGGTATTTCCGCAATTGAAAGAATTGTTCTCACTGATATTGTGTGGAGGACAGCGCTAGGATTGAGTATCCTGTGACACCAGTGCCAGTGGGCTCAAGCGTGAGCCCTGTGCTGGGGCAAGGGGTTGGCTTTGGCCAGGGTCGATGTTGTTGCTCTCTGCGTCTGCGACGTCTGGTGCAGAGTTTCCATTCTTCCTCCGCTGCATTGAGCTTCTGCAGGAGTTGTTCGGCGCGAAACCATGTCTCGGCTATTGCGAGAGCGTGAATGCCTCGTGTTGAGATGAGCGTTTGAACTTCTGCTACCTTCCGCCGAACACTACACACATTCAAAGATCCCACACTGAGTGACTCGGTCGGGGAGTGTGTTGTCGCTACAATTGTTTGGTGTTACTCCTCGTCGAGGTGTTAACAATGTAACTTAATTTGTTCACTATGTTCTTGTCACTATTATTATTTCCTTCGAGTTTTGTGTCGTGCTGAACTTGATAATTTTCCACCTTGTCACGAGTGTTGTTATCTCATATCTTTACGCTATATAAGTTTTAGTCTTTCCAACTTGAGCCATTCCCTGTATAATCCTTGATGAGAAGGGACCGAAAACGTTCGGATACTTTGACAAGTGCCTTATTTTGACTGGATTTGTGTTTGCGTGGATAATTACGACCCAACACGTACCTTCGTTATTAAAGTATTATCCGCCTCCGACTTCTTGTAAAATTATTATTATTATTAACTTTTATTTTACTAGGGTGTTTCCCACAGACCTATGGTCTTTTACGGGAGCCCCTAGGAAGGTTATGCATGAGCGAATAAATGAGCGGTAATCGGTACAAGTACGAACAGTGGAAGGCAGCATATTCCACCGTTCTTGATCTTATCTTTCTTTTTTTTCTTTTCTCTTTTTCTTTTTTAAATGTTTTACTGCCAGAAGTTGCCTTCATATAAGGAGGCCGATATGCCTGTTTGTTGTACAACTTTAAATAAATCCAACCAACCAATTAACCAACCAACTAAAAATGGTCCACATGTCAATGAGCCATACTTCTCTACTAAAAATGAAATTGGAGATGGATTTAGCTCTTCTTACAAAGGAAGGCTAGAAACTGTTTCTAGAGATCTCCTCATGGCTCAAGCTTTCTAAAATTGCCATTATCACCCAAGGGAAACTAAATCTACCATTAAACCTTTGCGTGCTGAGTACGAGTTAACTCGCGCTTTATGCATGACCTGATCCACTACGTATGAGTTAACTCGCAAAAAATTCGCGCGATATATCGCAGTGCATAGACCAGTGTACAAACTTTCGTGACTTCGTCAAACATAAACACATTGCGACAATCAATACACCGTTGGAAAGGTCTTGACCAAATCGTTCCGTCGATATAAAGTTCTTCACGATAGGATAATAATTCATTGAGCGGCGACAAGATGAACACGGAAATCACGGCCCAGAGTGAACGCGAATTTTTTTGTTCATGACTTCTTTTTGTTGGGGAGTGTACCGGGGGATTTCCCTTTGGCACGGCGCATGCGTGATGGACATCAAATGAAGCGCTTGGATCTCAGCTTTGAAAGTTTAAATTGTGAACATCGGTTGAATTTGGGCAAGAAGCCGAACAAGAATGTAAAATTGAGTTGTGCCGTTCCGAGACACGGTGGAGTAGTTTGGAGAGGACGTGGAAGTTGCCCTGATGTGTCTATGGAGCTGAGAGCTGCCAGGATGAATTCGCTTGGTCCTGATCTTTCCAATGAGCCCAGGACGATGAAAATCCATCGAGGTGGAGTGAAATGAGAATATATTTCGTTCGGAGCTGAAAGTGCATACTCCACCAAGAGAGCGAGTGCGCTGGAAAGCCAGTGGATTGGAGAAAAGGGGCTCAGAATGCAAAGGGTTAAAATAGGCCACGTTGTCTGGCTAGTACTGAGAATTTGTCCACTTTGACGGACGGATAAGGGTTAAATGCATCAGAATACCTTTTATATGCCAGGTGACCCTACCTAAAAACTATTATCAAATTGAAGAGAATGCATCACTCCGTCATTCTATGCATAAAAAAACCTTGTGTCTCTGGACCTTTTTTTCTTCTTCCGTTTGGTGGGAGCCTCCTCTAACAAAAACTTACTCTGAATATTACTGGTCTGGATATATTTTTTGGTTTTCAAAGCACTGTTGCAATTAGTTTCCACAAACCCATTCTTAGCAGCAGAGCAATTAAACGGGGGTTGGTTGATATCCGCAGAGAATGTGACGTTGTGATGAGTCTGACCAGTTGTGTAAGTAATGTCATTTAGTATGGTATAGCGAGTCGTTCTACATTCACCATCAGAACAACGGGAGGAAGATTGACCAGGCTGTTCTACACCATTGAGGAGCACTTTCATAGTAGGTTTCGGGTATCCATGTGCATCGCATGAAACTTGGAACATAGCGTTGCCATACAAACTAGGCAAGGTAAAATGTTGAATAGATGGCAATGCTGTGAAGAACAAGAAGGCAATGGAACAAGTAGAAAGATGGGATACGTATCCAAGACTATACTGGAAAGCAAGGTACATAGCCAAAGTAGATAATCCAATCCCCGTGGGATTCTGTCCGCCGTGGACAAAGGGAAATCTCAACACAATCTCATACCATCAAGAGTACATGAGTGTGCAGTCTCAACACAATCTCATACCATCAAGAATACAAGATTGTGCAACTCCACACAATCTCATACCATCAAGAATACAAGAGTGTGCAATCTCAACACAATCTCATACCACCAAGAATACAAGAGTGTGCAATATCAACACAATCTCATACCATCAAGAATACAAGAGTGTGCAATCTCAACACAATCTCATACCATCAAGAATACAAGAGTGTGCAATCTCAACACAATCTCATACCATCAAGAATACATGAGTGTGCAACTCCACACAATCTCATACCATCAAGAATACAAGAGTGTGCAATCTCAACACAATCTCATACCATCAAGAATACAAGAGTGTGCAATCTCAACACAATCTCATACCATCAAGAATACATGAGTGTGCAACTCCACAGATAGCTGCTACAAGTAGCCTGTGCATTTGTTGTGGATCACCGCAGTACATTGTGTTGACGTCACTTTTTTAGACCCTCCAACGCATGTGGTACAAAGCATTGGTATTGAAGCCATGCTTTCCATTGGAGTGGGACTTACATAGGGAGTTTTACTTTTGCTACTTCAAAACGAACATTTATTCAACTTTACTATTTCTTTACCCTTTTTGTGTACTCTCCAGCAGTGCATGACTTGTGCGGTATAACTCATGATCCACAGGAAATGTGACGTGGACAAAACATTCCTCCCCAGCCCAAACCAATCGGAGTTGCACACTCTCGTTTATGAACTCTTGATACCATGCCTATGCAGGGGCGTAGCCAGGATAGTGATCACGGGGGGTGCCACGACTTTCCCCACACAAAAGTACATGCACTTATGTTGGTCCTTTTAAGTTTCATGCACATTATTCTATCCGTGAAATGGGGGGGGGGCAAAATTCGCCCCTAATTTGATGCTGAAAATCAATCAGTAAATGGCAAATCTCCAACCAGGGAGTAGTAATTATTATGATATGAGCCAGGGACTACAGAAACCACCCTATGGCACTTTTTGGCGAAAATTTTTTTTTCTCTCAAAATGTTGGTATGGTATGGTAATGTGCTCAAACAAAATTTCGAGTTGATCTGCGGTGGTAAAATGTGCCTAATCACCTATTTAATAATGGCATATCAATTAAGCGATATAGAGCAAATTTATGCACACAGTTTTGTAATGTTCTTTGTATATCTTCATTCTTGCTAGTTAGGCAGGTCAAATGTATAGTGAACTATGCCCTCAGCTTCCTCCAGTGACGCCTGCGCGCCGTCCACTAAATCTCGGTAGTACTGCCGCTCCTCTTGTGGTAGTGATATATGCGAACGCAGGGCCTGGACACTACATTCCGTCTCTTCCTCTGTACGGGCAACACGTCTCGAGCTTGCTGTGACTCCATGCCGCATGCGTCTTCTTCTTAGGTGGCATATCATCGCCGTCGCTGTCAGCATCGGTGCCGGAATCGCTCGCGGACGACTCGCGGGTGCCAGCGCTGAATCCGTAAAAATTCTCGTCGTCCGATTCAAGCGCCTTCGCATCAGAGACTAGTCGACTCCACACAGAATCGAGCTGCGTCGTCTACTAGATGTTATAGCCATAATCAATCACAGTAAGTGGAGCCTCATGCGTTACTCGACAATCGCTCGAGCTCGGAATCCTTCCCCGAATATCTAAGAGGACAGCTCTGGAGTCTTGTCAAAACAAAAGTGACGAGTTCTGCGCTTCGCTTAACTATTACTTTGAGTCGCGTGACTTTGAAACGTCATGACTTGATTTTGATATCAAACGTCGTAGGGCGGTTTCTATAGTCCCTGGCTCATATTTTAATACTCCCTGCTTCCAACTAATGATGGACCAAGTCCTGGATGCTGCTTTCTCCAGAATTATCACACTCTCCATCGAACTTTTAAAGTGGGATTTCTCGAGCCATGTTTCCTCTTCATGTTGTTTGATAGTGCAGTAAGGCATCTTGATCAAACCTACGCTAAGTTATTCCCCACAAAAACTCAAACTGCACTTCACCATTACTTTCACTCTTCTGCTGCTGTACCCACACTTGCAACACTTAAAAGAAACTGTGCCTTTCCACAACCTCCATCAAGACCAATTAACAGCCAGAACTACATTATACAAAAACATAGCGAGAGTAAACTGCTATGTCTGACACGCGCTTTCCGGCCATAGACCACGTTGCCACTTCCTTGCTTCTACCAACGGCGTGTTTTGTATGATTCCTTGCTTCTAACAGAACATGTGGTGTGTGATGCAAATCATGCGCTGAGCCTGCTGAGGCCTGATGTGACACTGCACAACAGCAGGCATGAAGCGGAGTTCCCTTGACTAGAAATTTCATTGCAAATTGGTCATGAGACAAAAATTAATAGTCAACTGCATGTGGATTGGTTTCAGATACATTGTACTTGCAGGTCTAAACCAGGGAGTAGTACCTACTACTCCCTGGTCTGAACAGGGATCGCTACAGTGTGAGTGCGATGTGCAGAGTGGCACACATGTAATTAGCGGTCTGCGTATACTATACTATGGTCTCTCTCTCTCTCTCTCTCTCTCGAACCAGCCTTGAAACAAGACCGAAATTTTTGAGGGGGACTTTGGCACCCAAAACACCCCCTTGCCTGCGCCCCTGTTATGGGCACCTGTACAAGAGTACTATACACAAGCAGAGACCCCACCCCACATACACACCCACACCAACAAATCTTACCCACCCACACATGCACAACGGTTGAGGAGTGCCCAACACCGTGTGGTGAAGCACGAGCACCCGGTAGGGATGTAGTTAGGGGTCATCAGTACTGTTTGAAATATTAAAAAACCTCCTCGTACAAAAATGGCATGGGTGGTGAAGAAAAACAATACCACTCAAAAGTTAAAGCAGAGTTTTCTGCTCTGGATGATTTTCAGGTTGAAATAGTAGCAGGAGACCCAAACATAAGACATGATAAAATATATTTGGGGAAGCTGTCACCATTGGCTTGGCGGAGATTGTGACGTAAACATGCCAGTAGCAGAGATGTGAGAAAAGCTGATATTTGTTCACCCTGAGAGCACCGCGAGTATGATGGTGAGGTGTCTTCCCCCCCCCCTCCACTCAGTCTGTAGTGCATAAGGCATCTTCTAACTGTTGTCAAATGTCTTTTTGTCTTACTGCTGTTTTATTACCCAATGACCTATCCCTAGAACCAACAGATACCCCTCCAACGACACGGACCACAAAAGCAACTGCCTCAATTGGTGTTTTTTTTAGCCTCTCCTCATCAGCTTTTCAGAACACCTTTCTTGATATCCAAAACGAAACATGACCCTACACATGATGTGTTGTCTATGTTGCACTGTACAAGGCTTTGATATGCACACTGCTGCATCCTGGCCTTCCAGGCATCGAACAGCATCACGCCCACTATTTTCCGTTCACCTTCTAATATAATCTATGGTAGGTCGTCTGGCAGTCGTTGTCGAAGGTGTGCTGGAAGGCCAGTTGTTCACAAAGTGACTTGCTGATGAGTACAAAGCTTGGCCATATTGAGAGAGAGAGAGAGAGAGAGAGAGAGAGAGAGAGAGAGAGAGAGCAAGAGAGAGAGAGAGAGAGAGAGAGAGAGAGAGAGAGAGAGAGAGCACGAGAAAGTGCGAGAGAGTGAGAGAGAGAGAGAGAAAAGGAGAGACAGAGAGAGTAAATAACATTTATAAAGACAGGTAAATCTAACAAATGAGGACTGAGACCTTTACAACAGGGTTTTTACGCCTGAAAGCAGGTGCATGATTTAACAAGCAGGTTGTCAGTCTAGATTTTATGCGCTGAAAAATGCGCAGGATTTTTGTAATGAGATGAAAAGCAGAAATAATAAGAAATAATGAGAAATGATGAAATGAAAGCCTGCTCAACACCTCGCCCAGCCTAGCGAACTGGGAATGGTGGATTAACCTTTTGAGCACGCGTGACATTCTGACACATCATGCACACTGCCACTGTGACACGCGTGACGTTCTAGAACGTCACGAGTCAGTACGGAACTACATCGATTCCGCGTTTCTTCCGTGGCGTGGCATCGAGCTGAACCACACAAAGGTCTCCTAGGATGTACGAGTACAGTAAAAAAATGCGAATCGCTCCGTAAGTTTGTACTGGAGTTACATGCGGGTACATAAATTTCAACATACCAATTTTCATCACTTTTTTTCTTACTATGCTTGTATCCTCGCTGTTCCACTGCAAGTGTATAAATCCTATTGTAGTTTCATCATTCTCTTTAGTCACGAATTCCATTGATAATTGTGACAAGAAAACGTTCTGGAATACATGATTCGTCCCCATGGTTGTGATATGAGTGCGCATTTAGTTATATTCATTGCATTATTAACTTTTGTAATCTTTGTTTTATATCCATTGTTTTATATTTGATATCTGCTTATCCATGCCGGTTCCTTTTTCTTCTTCTCCCCTTCTCCCTTCCTTGCCGTGGTTTGCTAACACCCTCTCTCTTTTGCATTGGCCGGTGTTCTCACTGTGCTATGAGATGCTGTAATAAATAAATAAACGAGCGAGCTTGGAAGCTCAGGGCCCTACGCTATGCTTTTTTTGCCTTGATGACCTAGACAAAAAAAGCATAGGGATGTTATAAATTCTTATTTCTACTTTTTGTTTTTAGACATAACATGGGATTCGAACCCGCACCATCGCCCTGCATGCATTCCCCGATACACTTCGCATCCATACTAATTCTTCCAAGTTGCTTCACGTTATGATCTTGTATTTGAAAGCCCTATTTGAATATGTATTGTGGCCAGCCGTCTTTGATTGTAAGGTACGGTACGGGATAGGAACGGGACAGGAACGGGACAGGAACGGGACAGGTGCGGGACAGGTACGGGACACATACGGTCAAGGGTAATACGACACCGTCTACCGCCTTGATGACGGCAAAAAAAAAGAAAAGGGATGTTTTAAATTTTTCAATTCTCCTATTTTTTTAGGCATTACCTGGGATTCGAACCCACACTATCGCCCTACATGCATTCCCCCATACACTTCGCATTCATACTCATTCTTCCAAGTTGCTTCACGTTATGATCTTGCGTTTGAAAGCCCTATTTGAATATTGCGGCCGGCAGTATGTGGTCAGCTGTGTTTGATGGTACGGTACGGTACGGGACAGATACGGGATAGCGCCAGGCGTGACACAATAACACAAACACACAAACAAACAAACACCAAATTGAAGCTGTGTGGACCCTGGCTAGCGTAAGACGTTACTGTTTAAGTTACTGAAGTAACGTCTTCTGCAAAGCTATGGGAATAAATAAATGAGCCTGTATCAGCAAAAACCATCACATTTGCAAAATTTTCAAAAAATATATTTTGTGCTCCAAATTGATCCACAACCACTAATAACCAGTCTCAAGAAATTTTAGATCAATCGCAGCACAGTAAGTGACCAAAAAATGCGGTACACCACATCGCTGTAAGGCAAATGTTGGAAGTGGCATTTCTGTGTAGAATGCAAGTATGAGCGTTGGTATGTGTCTGATCCTGTTAGCCATTGCCATCACTCAGCCGGCTAACAAGGAGGAATTTTATAGTCCTTCGGGTGTACTCCGACACTGGCTTGTCCAAGTAAATGATTGGCTTCACTGACTATCGCGCAGCTAACGGCATATGGCCAAGTTCCAGGGGCTGATATTGCATCCACACCAGGCTCTGCACTGATGCTCTCCAAGCCCTTCACTTCCATGAAAACATATCTGCACACACGGAGTGCAATCACAGTAGCTGTGACTGCTCAGCAGACAGGCTCATGAGCATGAGGTACGTACTAGGTGCAGATACATTCTATGGTTACCTGACCCTACAGGAACATATTTTTGGAATTTTTTTGGGAGCTGCTGCATGGACCAAATTAATGTTTCAAGTTGCTCAGCATCCTAGCCAACGAAGCAGATCTTGTCTGGCACTAGCTCTCGGTGCTCTTCCAGTCGTGAATCGAGACGCCTTTGCTCTGCATCGTTACTGTCGATATCCGACAAACTTACTAGTGAAGGAGTCGCTCATCGCTCAACAATATCCACTCGAGTCATCGTCATTCTCATCAGCGCTGCTTTCTTCTACACGAAGTCTGCAGCCTCGCCGAGTCGCTTTGCGGCAGGAGAGTGGTCCTCTGGAGCTCCGCGGCTTTCACCTGACTCCCTTGATGAGCAATTGCCATTCCAGTCATCACCAAAAAATGTTGTATCGTGATTGGCGGCGACAACGATCGATGCGTGTGCGATGCTCGTGCCCTTTATCGTACCTATTTGCCAGCTAAACTCAGGTACGTGAGTTTTCCCAGCCGTGTCTCCTCACTTGCCTGGGGCTTGCCTTCCTCCTTCCTTCCTTCCTTCGCCCACTGCCACGATTGGCTATGTGTCCCCAAACGGGGCGACTTGGAGGAGTGCTGTCTCCGGGACGCGGCATGAGGCCCTGCGAGTCCGGCGGGACGTGAACGGCTGTTTCACTGTTTGTTTTTTGCCTTTGCGGAGCGACGGGAGGTGCAACTATGTCTAGCGATGTCTTGAGGACGGCTGAAACGGCGTGTGCAGACCGTACACAGGAGTGGTTTCACGGCAGGTTGTACACGAGAGCATACCACACTGTAGACTCCATCCTGACACCTGGTTCTCCACTCAGACCTATCATCTGCTGTTTCAAGCCACTCATTCATGCCAATGGACACCGCCGTCAGGTCATGTTTGATTGGGTCTTTCCACCTCTTCCGGGGGCCATGTGGAGGTCGTTTAGACGGCAAGGCACCAAAGAGCAATTGGCGGGGAATACAGTCATCCATGCGAGCCAGGTGGCCCAGCCATTGGAGACGACGGCGCCGGACCTTGTCAGAGACCTGCTCCATGTCACCCCACCACTGCCGTACCTGAAGGGTTGTCACGTGCTCGTCCATCTGGCGTGCCCGACTGATGCCCAGGACCATGCGTATAGATCGCAGGTGAAACGACTCCAGACGCTGGAGATCCCGTTGCCTCGGTGTCCAGTTCTCAGCACCATAGAGGAGTACTGCAAACACAGTGACTCCGTACACAACACGCTTGAGACCGATAGGAAACTCCGAGTTCGCAAACACAGCTTTCTTCAATGCGCCAAATGCACCCGAAGCCGCGGCGATCCTGCGAGAGACATCAAAGCTACTCCTAGCATCAGGAGTGATCTGGCAGCCAAGATAGCGAAAGCTGTCCACGCATTCGACGGTTCCACCCAAAGGCAACATATCCGACGCCACCACACCAACGCCCATAGGCATGAACTTAGTTTTGCTCAGATTGGCTGACAGGCCAAAAGATGCTGCAACCTGTCGAAACGTGGCCAAGGCCCTTTCAGCACCGCCGTAGGTTTTGGCGAACAGTGACGAATCGTCCGCAAACTGACACTCCGTGATAGTCACCCTGCGACACTCTCTGAGACGCGTATTGAACAAGCAGTCTCTGCGAAACTGCGACACCTGGATACCGATATCCTCGTCATGGGCGATGGTAGCATGCCACTTTTCCACAACCGCACCCATGAATAAGTTGAACAGGATCGGGGCCATAGTGCATCCCTGACGTAGGCCATTTCCCACCGGGAAAGGGTCAAGCAGATCTGCGCCGAGACAAATGGATGCAGACATGCCTTCATGGAACGACCGAATGATGGAGATCAGCTTATCCGGCACGCCGAGCCTGGAGAGAACCCTCCACATGGCTGCTCTAGGTACTGAATCGTATGCTTTGCGCAAGTCGATGAACACCGCAAAGCCCTTTGATGAATGCTCATGCAATTTCTCGGCAACCTGGCGTACTGAGAACACCATGTCTGACCATCCCCTACCACGGCGAAAACCACACTGGGAGTCAGGCAGGTATTCCTCTCCAACCAGCTGCAGGCGATCCGCTATTATTCTTGCCACCAGCTTGCCGACCACGTCTAGAAGCGCGATGCCTCGCCAGTTACCACAGTCACTAAGATCACCTTTCTTGGGAATTGGGATTAAGATGGCGTCTGCCCAATCCTGAGGAACCCTTTCCGTCCGCCAAACTTCAGCCAACAACATCTCCAACCTAGGCACCAGTTCAGAGCCGCACTTGAGCATCTCCGCTGTTATCTCTGATCGGCCACATGCTTTGCCATTTTGAAGAGCTCGCATAGCACGGTGTATCTCGCTGCAGGCTGGGGCGTTCTCAAGGTCAAGCCGAATCGGTAGCTGCCCAATGGAATCAATGGCATCTGGGACAAAATCACTGATCACGTTTAGGACGCCGTCAAAATGCTCCCGCCATCGCGTACCTGTTGCCTCTGGTGTCTCGCACACAACACCCTGCGCATTCTTGATAGCAGCTGTCTTGCGGGGCTGCAATCCATCAAGTGCAGTCTGGATCCTCTTGATGCACTCCCAGCCTCCCTTAGATGTTAGACTAAAGCATTCCCGAGCCTGCTTTCTCAGCCAGTCCTGCTTTGCTTGACGAACGATACGGCGAGCTGAACTTCGGGCCTTCTTGTACAGCTTCTGATCACTTGCCCTGTTGGTCGACATCCAAGCTCAGTAGCAATCGTCTCGCTCACGGAGGGCAGCCTCAATCTTCGGTCGATTGTCCAGGAACCAGTCTGGTTGTTTGCGCCGCCCTCTGCCAAGGCATTTCTGAGCGACGTCCGCCACCGTAGTTTTCAACGCAGCCCAGCATCCGTCCACAGATAGCTCATCTGGCCAGTTCTGAACCAAGGCAGCATCAAGACTAGTGGAATATTTTGCTCGCACTTCATCATTGGAGGGAGCCGTTAGGACTGCGGAAGCGATGGGTTTGTTGGCTGGTTTACTTTGCCTGCGGAAACTGGGCACCGCCGCCAAGCGGTATGTCATGGCAAGGAACTTATGGTCGGTGTCACACTCCGCAGAGCGGAGAACTTGACAATCCAGACATTGACGCTGACATGACTCTGGAATAATGCAGTAGTCGATACAATGAGGCTGCCCATACCTGGGATGGTGCCACGTGTGCTTGTGGATGTCCTTCTTCTTGAACCAGGTGTTGCAGATGAGCGCACTGTTTCTGGCCAGGAAGTTTAGTAAATCCTCTCCAGAAGAATTCATGACGCCATGTCCATGTGTACCCCTTACGCGGCTCCACTCGTCTCCAGTAGTACCAACACCAACACGAGCATTGAAATCGCCGAGTATGACACACTGGTCACTCTTGGGTACACTATCAAGGAAGGACTGCAAACTTTCATAGAACGCAGCTTTCTCCTCACGTGATCTACTGAATGTTGGTGCATACGCAACAGCGATATGAATGCAAGATACTGAACGATTACGACCACATTCGAACTTTACCTTCGCGGAGACAAGTCGCGAGCTGTGTCCTTTCCATTCCTAACCGCCGCTGACAAAGGCGTCTTTGCACTTTCCGCGCAGCACTATCGCCACACCTTCACCACGACGTCCAGAGTCATCCGCCGTTGAAGTAGGGCGTCCACTCGCCAACACGAGAGAGTCGCCAACGCTGTACTGAGCCGTGCCAAACCAAAGGGTCTCCTGCAGACCTGCGATATCCACTCCGAAACGTCCAAGCTGCCGACAAACCAGGTCAATTTTCTTCTCCTCCCGCAACAAATGTTTTGATTTTTTTTGAAATTTTGAAGCCGTATTCACGTCGCCGTCGGACTCAACAAGAGTCCTCACATTCCAGGTTCCCAGGGACAGCACGAACCTCCGAGCGGCTGGTGCATGCTGCGAGCTAAGCTCTGAGCGGGGGTTTGGAACTCCTCCGCGCTCAGGCGGACGAGGGTCAGCGCGAGTGGTCATATCCGAGGTGACCATGTTGTCGACGCTGAATTGTCCTCGTCCGCGGCAGCAAGATGACGGCTGCCTCGCTCAGCACAGCTACTCTACTTACTGTGAGTCTATAACTCACCTGGGCTGGCCCCAGCCGGAGCTGGAGACCAGCCCGTAGAAGAAAACTTCTAAAAAAACCGGAGCTCAAAAATCTCCTTCCACTCACCTCCAGCACAACACCATACTTGCCTAGCTAGCTAGTCACTGACAAACAAAAAAAAACACGGGCTTGTCAGGCGTAAAGAAAGACTAGTGACAAGAAAGACAGAAAGGTGATGGGTAGTTGTTAGGTCCGCGACTTTCCTTTCGCTCGACTTCAACGTCACTTTTTGATCAACTTGATATCAAACACAAGTGATGGTTTTCACTGATCCGGGCTCAAATATCCAAAACAAAAACAGTTCTGTGTTCAGGATACATCAAAGAATCGTTTGAAATCATGTTCACATAGAGTGAATTTAAAAAAGGTTAAGAACCCGGGTTCAACGCTCAAGCAAGCGCTCTCCACTCCAGGTGTTCCCGGCAGCTGATAGGAACTCATATGGGGAAATTATAGAAAAGAAATAATGAGATAAAGAGAGTATATTTCAACGTACGTCAATAAACGGAGTCCCACAGACAGTACAATACCTCAGAAATGTGGATCTTCCGACCAGTGTTTTTGTTGACGTCGCAACCAGATTATATACATGTAGCTGCTTTGCAGAGACGTCTTACAGCAAAAATGACAAATAAATTTTATTCTTCGATTAGAAAACCCAAGCGCTTTCAGAGCCCTTCAAAGAGAGTCTGGGATGAAACCACGCACACCAACCTCGGTTGAAAAAGAAACGAACTGCCACTCGTTTGCTCCGCATTGATCAGCCACATCCGCATAACACCTGTCCTTCCGCGAGTTACTGACACTGAATCTGCCCTCAGCACAAACTGTCAACTCCATCCAGAATACAATCCTACGACTCGTAGTGTACAGAACTATATCTGGTCTTAGGGTGATAGAGAGAGAGAGAGAGAGAGAGAGAGAGAGAGAGAGAGAGAGAGAGAGAGAGAGAGAGAGAGAGAGAGAGAGAGAGAGAGAGAGAGAGAGAGAGAGCGAGAGAGAGAGAGAGCGAGAGAGAGAGCGAGAGAGAGAGAGAGAGAGAGAGAGAGAGAGAGAGAGAGAGAGAGAGAGAGAGAGAGAGAGAGAGAGAGAGAGAGAGAGAGAGAGAGAGAACGAGAGAACGAGAGAGAGAGAGAGAGAGAGAGAGAGAACGAGAGAGAGAGAGAGAGAGATGGAGAGAGAAAAAAGAGAGAGAAAGAGAAAGAGAGGGAGGAGAGCCGGCGGGGAGAGAGAGCCGGCAGGTAGAGAGAAAGAGAGAGAGAGAGAAAGAGAGAGAGAGAGACAGAGAGGGAGAGAGAAAGAGAGAGAGTGTTGTGTCCTACCCCAGGTGGGTTCTACTCGGACTCGTCCAGCTCGATCACACACACACTCGAGGCCATTACAGATTTCAGTTCGTCTCAAACTCCATATCCGAAAAAGACCAAGCTCACGTGCGAGCATGCGCACTACATACATATGGTCCATGTCCAGGACATGACAATTTCCCCCTCACTAGTTGAGGCGAAGCATCTAGAACTATGCAATAGTAAACATCTCAAGATGCAATCACAAAACTCACAACTGCCGAGACATAATATTTCATGATACACTATACACCATATATACACCATAAATATATAATTATATACAATATCCAGCAGAGTCCAAAATATATCATTAAAACTCCACAGACTAGAGTAGGTCTATATGAACTGTGTGTTCTGAACGTCAATCCTTGAAACGAACTGGTCGAACAGTAGCGCGGGTTGACCGTCGTTCAGCTTGCGGTGACGACGTCTTGCTGTAGCTGGCACGTGAAGTGCTAACCGACGCAGACTCACTAGTACCGGTTGTTGCTGAGACCGGCGCGCCTAGCTCCGCTGCCGTGACACTGGCGTCGTTGTTGCTGAGTGACGGAACCTGAGCTGTTAAACTTGCTCCACTCTGCTCAGACGCCCCTGCATCGAACTGAGGGATTTGCCGAGGACGGAGCTGGTTGCGATGGCGTTTCCACATTGCATCACCGACTTGTATCTGATACGTCATCGGACTGAGAACTGCCGTGACCACGGCTGGGGCCCACTTATCTCCTCCTTTGCCCAAATTCAAAGCCAGGACAGCTTGGCCGCACTGAAATTCCGGCATGTGCTCCAGATTGTTCTCGTAAACCTCCACGCCCTTACGCCCTTCCATTTTCAAACGATCATATTTGATGCGAGGTTGTCGCCCCATCAACATCTCGGCCGGTGTTTTTCCATTCGCCTGTGGGGTAGTACGATGCGAGAGCAAAAACCTCTGCAACTTTGAGTGAAGTTGCCCTGGTTCCTCATCCATGACTTTCATTTTGCTCTTGAAAAACCCCACGTACCGTTCTGCCATTCCATTGGTGGCCGGATGGCCAGGAGCGGTACACGTGTGATGAATTCCATTCTTCCGCAAGAACGTTTGAAATTCATCGCTTGTGAACTGTGACCCATTATCCGTGACGATATGGTTTGGCAGGCCGAAAATAGCAAACACGCGTTGCAAAGCCATTATTGTTGACGCTGACGTAGCATGGGACGACGGAATAACGTCAATGTACTTGGAGTACGCATCCACCAATACCAGGAACATTTTGCCGAGAAACGGTCCTGCAAAGTCGACATGCAGTCTCTGCCACGGTCCTGCCGGCCATGTCCAAGTTGCAAACTCTTTCGGGGGATTCTTGGCATTGAGTTGACATAGGGCACACTGCTTGACCGTCGACTCGATATCTTCGTCGATTTTAGGCCACCAAACGTATCTCCGAGCCAACCGTTTCATTCTCACTACCCCAGAGTGTTCTGAGTGTAGGTCATTGAGTAGGATTACTCTCAGGGAGTCGGGCATGACCACCCTTCCATTCCATAAAAGGATGTTGTCCTCCACTGACAGTTCCCACCGTTTAGCAAAGTAAGGAAAGAGTTCTGGCTCTGACACTTCCTCCCAACCATTAATCGTGAAATGGAGTACCTTCTTCAGGACGACATCCCGTTTCGTTTCCGCCGCTACAGTAGCAGCCCTGATGATTTCAGATTCTTCTTGAACAAACAACACCTGTTGTTCAACCATTTCATCACGAGTAGGATCGCCACTCATTGGCTTGCGCGACAAATAGTCCGCAAATACATTCTTTCTGCCCGGAATGTACTCCATTGAGTAGTTGTATGCCGACAAAACCATCTTCCATTTTTTCAGCCTCGAAGATACCAGAGTAGGTACTTTCTCTGTGCAGCCGAACAATTTGAGTAATGGCTGATGATCCGTTCTCAGCATGAACGTCCGTCCCAACAGATATTGACGAAATTTGGTAACTCCAAACACCAACGCCAACGCCTCCCGTTCGATATTGGAGTAGTTCTTCTCCGCTGACGAGAGAACACGAGACCCGTACGCTACAGGACGAAGCTCGCCCGATTCGTCCTTCTGAAACATTACCGCACCGAGACCAATGCCCGAAGCATCCGTTTGAAGGATCAGATCTTTCTCCGAGGAATAGTGAATGAGTACTTCACTGGAACACAGTGCAGCCTTGATTCGAGAAAATGCATTCTGCTCATTTTCCTCCCATTGCCATTCAGCAGATTTCTTCACCAGATTGTACAGAGGTACCATTATTGTTGCGAAATGAGGTATGAACCGTCGCAAGAAATTCGCCGTTCCAATGAATGATTGAAGCTCGTTAACATTCGAAGGAGCCTTAGCGTCCCGCATTGCCTCAATCTTATCCGCTGTGGGAGCCACACCAGCACTAGAAATCGTGTGACCCAGGTAGGAAATCTCATCCATCATGAAATGAAACTTACTGGGATTAAGCTTCATCCCGGCCTCCTGTAGGCGACGTAGTACCCTGATCAGGTTGTTGTGGTGTTCATCCTCATCCTTCCCAGTAATCAGGATGTCATCCACATAGACGATGCACCCAGGCAGATCTGCCAATATGGATTCCATTGTGCGTTGGAAAATTGCCACTGCCGAGTGAATGCCAAACGGCAATCTCACGTATTCATACAACCCCTTGTGAGTAGAGATTGTCGTGTACGGCCGAGAAGCTGGATCAAGCTCCAGTTGGTGATAGGCTTGGGAGAGATCCAATTTGGTAAATTTATCTCCCCCCGACAATTTCGCTAACATTTCCTCAATAGTAGGTAGCGGGTAGTGCTCCAAATCAGACTTGGCATTGATTGAGCGAGAGTAATCAGCACAAATTCGGATACTACCATCCGATTTCAGTACTGGCACAGTAGGCGATGCCCATTTGGAGTGCTCAACTTTGCGAATAACTCCCTCTGCTTCCAATTTCTCCAAAGCCTCCTCGTACTTCTCCGTGATAGAGAACGGTACGGGACGCGCCTTGTGGAAAATTGGATCAGAATCATCCACTCTCAGGGTGATTTGAGCCGACCTCAGCTTGCCAACCTGAGTCGTATCGAATAGCTCCTCAAATTCCTCAATGAGAGCTCTCCTCCTACCATCCATTTGAACATGATTGACATTGACAATCTGTTTCCACGGTAGAGTAAATTGGGACAACATATCCCTGCCCAACAATGACGGACCACCATTATCCACCACACGGAGTAGTGTTGGTTTCTCCACACCATCAATGCTGACATTGAACTTCCCTTCACCAATACATTTGATTTCTGCCCCAGAAAAACCGGTCATGCGTACACTCGGTTTGGTTAAATTTGTACGAGACACCCCAAGTGACTCAAAATCATGGACAGAAATGATTGAAATGCCACTGCCCGTGTCGATTTCCATTACAACAGGAACATCATTCACAGCAATTTCCAATTTGTAGGAGGGCACAGATTTGCTCTTCAATTCGCCCTGATCCGAAATGTGGAACATTGGCATGCACTCAAGATCAGCAGATTCATGCTCACCTGCGTCATCAGTCACAACATTGTGCACCGACGCGCCTGACGTGGATTTCTGCCGACAAACACGCTCCAAGTGCCCCTTCCTGTGGCAGTGACGACACTCAGTGGCCTTGTGTTTGCACTTATCCGCCAAGTGTTGAGTAGACCCACAGCGGTAGCACAATCTCTGCTCTCGAGATTGATGAGATTGACGAGAAACACCAGACTGCGGCTGCGAACGCGATTCCACTGGCCGGTGATTCACCTTGTGCACTTCCTGCTGAGAGGTCAGCTGCACGGCTGCGCGCGCCGCCGATTCCTGCGTCAAAGCTAGTTTGACGATGTCATTGAACGACTGTGCCGAAGCCGGAGAAGTATCTTCTTTCGTCAATAAGAAATTTCGAGTGGATGAGCTGCTCAAGCCAGCAATAAACTGGTCTCGAAGCGCTCGATCGAGGTGATCAGCAAACTCACACCTCACAGCCAATCTCTTCAGACGAATGATGAAATCCGCAGTCGACTCATTTTCCTTCTGCTTCAACTGATGGAAATTGAACGTCGCCGAAACTTGCGAAATTGCAGGTTGAAAATACTTCCTCAAAAGATCGCAAATCTCCGACAGTTTCTTGTCAGCTACTTTCGCTGGCAGACAGAGGCTCCTCAAAATCGAGTAGACTTCCGCAGACAGCAAACTCACTAATACAGCCTTCCTTTTCTTGCTGGCAGCCAACTTGTCTGCAGCATTGGCCGAAGCAGCCACGGTTCCAATATCATTGGCAAAGAAATAGAATTCAAGTCTTTCCTCAAACTCTTCAAAGTCGCCGCCGGTAAACGGCTGAAGCGATGATATCCGAGCCATATCTTCGTCGCCAGTTGTTGTGTCCTACCCCAGGTGGGTTCTACTCGGACTCATCCAGCTCGATCACACACACACTCGAGGCCATTACAGATTTCAGTTCGTCTCAAACTCCATATCCGAAAAAGACCAAGCTCACGTGCGAGCATGCGCACTACATACATATGGTCCATGTCCAGGACATGACAGAGAGAGAGAGAGAGAGAGAGAGAGAGAGAGAGAGAGAGAGAGAGAGAGAGAGAGAGAGAGAGAGAGAGAGAGAGAGAGAGAGACAGAGAGAGAGACAGATAGAGACAGATAGAGACTGAGAGGGACAGAGAGAGAGACAGGGAAAGAGAGGCAGAGAGAGAGAGAGACAGAGAGAGAAAGACAGAGACAGTTACATTTATAAAGACAGGTAAGTCTAACAAATGAGGACTGAGACCTCTACAACAGGGTTTTATGCCTGAAAGCAGGCGCATGATTTAACATGCAGGTTGTCAGTCTAGATTATATGCGCAGATGGACAAAAAAATGCGCAGAATTTTTGTAATGAGATGAAAAGCAGAAAAATAAGAAATAATAAGAAAAGATGAAATGAAAGCCTGCTCAAAACCCCACCCAGCCTTGCGAACTGGGTATGGTGGATTAATAACCCGGTTCAACGCTCGAGCAAGCGCTCTCCACTCAAGGTGTTCACAGCAACTGATAGGAACTCATATGGGGAAATTATTGAAAAGAAATACTTCCTCCGCATCATCGAAATTGTCGCAGTTTGACTAGTGACTTGTCACTTGTAACTGACAACTCCATAAGCTAAGCCATTCAAAATTGTTACACAGTACGATAGTCTGAAGACTAGAGTAACGTTCCAGGACAGTTGGACTGAGAGTTTTCATGCAGAGATGAAGTCCTCAGCGTCGCTGATGTCAATGGACGCAAAAATATCGTTCCGAAATATTTCAAGGAAGGTTGAAAGTTGGTCGCGCCTAATCTCAAAAACAGTGATGAGGCTTGAGTGAATGGCCATCAGCACGAGAAATGTGCAGGCTGCAACGCCTGACTGATCTCAGCGAGTCGAAATTACCATCGCAGCGACATCAGCGAAGAAATTGCCTCTAGTTCAAAAATTCCAGGTTCCAATAACAGAAAATAGACCATTGCCGTCACCCTATACTGATGACTGTCGCCTATGTTCAATTCCTTGCCTCTGGTACGAGTGCTGGAGAGTAAATACCCCGTTTTATATCAAAAGTCAAACTGCGACAATTTCGATGACACGGAGGAAGTAATAAGATAAAAGAATAAATTTCAACGCACCTCAATAAACGGCGCCCCACATACAGTGCCTCAGAAAAGTGGATTTTCCGACCAGTGTTTTTGTTGACGTCGCAACCAGATTATGTAGCTGCTTTGCAGAGACGTCTTACTGCACAAATTACAAATAAATTTTATTCTTCGATTAGAAAACCCAAGCGCTTTCAGAGCCCTCCGAAGAGAGTCCGGGCTGAAACCACGCACACCTACCTCAACCGAAAAAGAAACGACCTGCCACCCATTTGCTCGGCATTGAACGGCCAGATCCGCATACCGCCTGTCCTTCCGTGAGTTACTGACACTGAATCTGTCCTCAGCACAAACTGTCAACTCCATCAAGAATACAATCCTATGACTCTTAGATCACAGAACTACCGGTATATCTGGTCTTAGGGTGGTAAGTGCAACACAGCTAGGGAAAGAAATCTTTGCACTAACTGAGTCAACAAGAAGTTTCCAGTCTGAGGCCGCAGACAGGAGAACGCGAACTGGCTGCTCTCCCGCCTTGCAAAACGAGATGAAGTCAAGCTCATTTGAATTTTCCGTTTGTACGGTGATTACAGCAGCGCGGATTCGAATCTCCTCACGCATGTTCCTGACGATGACCCCGAGTGCGTTGTAGTGCCTCCAGGTGTAATGTCCCTGGTCCAGCGCTACGCGACAAGCGCCAAGCACGTGGCGCGTAGTACAGGCCCAGGCACGGCACAAACTACAGTACGGATCCACTACGGTGTTTTCCCAACAACGTAGGTTCGTCGGAGAAGGTAGCATGCGAGGGTTGATGCGAGAAGAAATTTCAAATCCTTACCAGTACCACCGTACAAAAGGGATTTCAACGAGAGGTCCTGCCACATCACCGATGTCCACTCCAACCACTTGCCTTGCACCTGAAGAGTCTTCAGCCTCAAAATCTGCTTCTGCACGTTGATCTCCTCAATTGTTTGAAGGAGATCCTTCCTCGGGGGTTTGGAATGCTGCTTCGGAGCATGAGCACCCAACCCTGCACGATGACTTGAAGATGATGGTGGACGGAGAGTCCCTGAACCTACTGATGCCTCTGCACACTACAGCTCTATTGTCGCCGCATATCGCTTTGTCAGCTTCGCATCCTTACTTCGACGCAGAGTGTACAGCGCCCTCATGCGCGCGACCCCACTCGATCGAAGAATGTGCCATTTGATGGACTGGCACCTTTTCCACACCGTAGGAAGGTAGTGGAGGCGTAAGCCAAAGCGGGGAGAGAGAGAGACACAGAGAGAGAGAGAAAGAGAGCGAGAGCGAGAAAGAGAGCGGGACAGACAGCGGGACAGACAGCGGGACAGAGAGCGGGAGAGAAAGTGAGAGCGAGATTGAAATAGAGAGCGAGAGGGAGAGCGAGAGAGCGAGAGAGAGAGCGAGAGGGAGAGCAAAAGCGAGAGAGAGAGAGAGAGAGAGAGAGAGAGAATGAGAGAGAAAGGAGAGAGAGAAAGGAGAGAGAGAAAGGAGAGAGAAAGAGAAAGAGAGGGAGAAAGAGAGAGAGAGAGAGCCGGCGGGGAGAGAGAGCCGGCAGGGAGAGAGAAAGAGAAAGAGAGAGGGAGAGAGAGAGAGAGAAAGAGAGAGAGAGAGTGAGAGAAAGAGAGAGACCGTGGAAGATCGTTTGGTATGTAAGAGTAGCTGATCGAGTTATAGCCTCCTCTAGATCTAGTGCATGTGGCAGAGCCCGGAATATTCGCTTTTCGCCTTCTGTTCTGACCCTGACTTGAGGAGCATTCAATCGGACACTTGTCGCGAACCGGATGGAGCGTCTCCCAAAGGGACCGCAGAGAAAAAGGACACTGAGCAGATTGGACTCCTGCCCTCGAGTTGCCAGAATGTTGCTTTGGACGCCAACTGGAGTGGTGCGTGTAAGCAGGGGGCTAGCTTTGTAGTGGAGGCACCGATGGACTAGTACCAGAAGCTTTTTTAGCAGTTGCAGTAGGCTGGAGACACCAAACAGGGATTGAAGAAAGCTGTGGGCACGAGATTACGCTGTTGGAGGGCTGCCCGCAGACCATTCTTGGAGAGTTTGCAGAATTGATCAAGAAGGGTCTTGGATATGCTGGATAGGAAGCAGTTGGAACCATATTATGCTAAATGTGACTGGATCATTGAAATGTACCAAATTCGCCTGGCCTTCAAGCTCAAATAACATCCATGCTGCCAAAGCTGACCAATCGCACTGGCTGTTCTCTTGGAAAGGTGACCGATATGGGGAGCCCAGAAGAGATCCTCATTAAGGCTGCGTTCACACGACAACGCTGGGGGTGAGAACGCAGCAAAATCCTTTCGGATGCATGGTTCATTTACACGGTAAGCGGAGCAAAACGTAAAAGTTGTACACCAAAACTAAAGAAAACCAAAACCCTGGCCAAGGTGGAAGAATTTGAAAACGGAAATGTTCTGCCGGATAAATTTGCGTGTAATTTATACGAAAGAGAAAGGCGGAGGGTGTGTTAACAGTCGAAACGATCTGCTGGCCTCGTTTTCCGTCACTTTTGTTCCGTTTTCAGCCGTTCACACGGATCCGGCAATCAAAAAAACTGTTTTTACAATTTTCGTCATGTGACGAGTATTGTCGTGTGGCCTGTTTTCAACTATTCCTAGAGTGTGATTGGTGCTTCCACAACAACACTTGGCACATGACGAACTTTGGCGGATCCTTTGCTCCCGTATAGACGCGTGAAAACGATACAAACCGACACCACCTCGGATCAGCTTTTATCGTGTAAAAGCACCAAAACGAAAAAAGAAATGCGGGACTGAAAACGGAAAACTGGCTGTGCGTTGTCGTGTAAACGCAGCCTAATAGTCACTCCAAGGTACTTGGCAGAGGTGGTGGTGGTCAAAGCTAGTCCATGGCAGTGAACATGACTGGTTACATGTGTTGCATCTCTGGGCTTGATAAAGAGCACCTGGGTGTTCTGCGCATTCAGTAGCAATCCAATACTGTCTAGCTAATCTGCTACCCTACTGATGGCCGCTGACAGTCCCTCGCACTCCACCCTGGAATCAGAGTGAGAGCAGTCTAGGATGGTGTCATGTAAGCACATGTATGTGTCTACTGTGTCCTGCCGCTACTCCGGCTTTGGCCGTGACCACGATTTGTCTCGCCATTTTCTCCTTTTTTAATATCCTTTCTTTTCTCTTTTTGCTGAGAGCTTTCTTCTCGCCGTGACCACGATTTATCTTTCCTTTTTTCTTCTTCTTTTTCTCCTTTATTTCTTTATTTCTTTCCTTCTTTTCTCTTCCTCCTTTGCTGAGAGCTTTTTGTTCCCATATTTTCTTTTCATCTGTGTCTGCTGTCGAGTTTCCCATTCCTGGGTTACTTGGGACCTAATTCGCTTCATTGTCATTGGACATGTTCAGTCCGTTCGGTTTGCGAATTCAAATAAGCACAACCATGTCATCAGCGAATTCCTAGTGTGAGACAAGGCCCGGTACTTCAGACTTCAAACTTGCTGTGTAGACGGCAATGAGCTGTGTTTCTAACACGCTGCCCTGAGCAACTCCTCGGGTGCAGGGCACTGCTTCGGACAGGTTACCGCCGACTCACACGCGTTGAGTCTGGTCATCTAAGTCACGGCAAAACCATATTAATGCAGTGCCAGCAATGCCGAGATGGGAAAGCAACCACGGATGGTCGATTTCAAAATTTCATAATTCACTCAGCAGCTTGTGATCTCCTCCATCCAAAGATAAAGACTAGACACTAAGCAGAAGCAACAGAAGCGCCTCCAAGTCCTTTGAGTGCAGCTCTATTGCACCTGAGCAGCATTAATTTCCTTCTGTTCATGACTTTTACACAACACAAAACAACGATTCCAAGTTCTTCGTGCTGCTGAAGCTCAAGAGGTCATCTTGGTACCCACTGCGCATGGCTTGCACTGGTATGAGTCATGGGGAAACCCCATGCGCAAACAATCTCTTCTCGAAAATTTCAAAAAATATTTCAGAAGAATGCAACCGCAATCCGATCTTCGTCGCTCGAGTATTTCGCATCGCCCTGCCACAAGTGACACACTGCTGGAAAGGTAATTTCCTTAGCTTTCTAACAAGCTATCATTTGTGAACATGAAAGAAAGAACAACGGAGATACAAAGATGTGTACACTGATCTATGCTCAAGACGTACACAGTGCGCGTTTGGACAAGTATACTCGTGCCTGGGAAATCACCAGGGACGAGTATACTGGTCCTTGGGCTTGAAAGGGTTAAAGCTTTTCAGTTTTCATGGGCACTGGAGTATGGAAACATGGTACACGTACAAACGACCAGTACAATGAAGTAGGTAACCACCCCTGCCCGTACACTTAAGTAGTCATTAACCGCTAGGCTCTGCCCACCCAATTCTTCCTCACTCGTTCTCCTTTCTTACACTATTATCTCTTATTGGCCACTGGCTATCGTGAGAATAAAGATTTGAAACAACATCAATGACCTGCTTACATATTACATGTAGTCGAAAGGTTTGTTGTGCTGTCATGGCACCTGGTACATCTGATATACATTCGTACAGTCCAGTGTATCTTTCGTCGAGAGTGGGGTGGTGGACAGTGTCCCATTCAACAATAGTACTAGTGGCACTGCCACTCTGATCAAACGGTTGGTTATGTTCACCAACAACCATATTATTGTCAGTGTTAATCAGTTTAATATTTGAACCAGTAGCACCCTGGGCCTCGCATGATGGTAAGTAGCTTACTCCAATATCTGCCGTACGTTGTACCCGTAGGTAGTAAGCTATGAACGGAGCGGTGCCTTGCCCAACAGCCTTCAGTGTAAGAACTTGACCTGTAGAAGACAAGCAGACAGAATAGAGGTGATTGTGCTGACCCGTCCATGCTGAAAGAAAACGGCAATTTGAGGAGAGGTGACAGTCCTGATCTGGAAAATCTACATCCAGATTTGTTTCCTGACCCAGCAGTACATATCATTGAGCAGCACAGAAGTAGGATTAATATTGGGTACGTGTATCACAATCAGGTTCATACAGGGTGCTGGAGGTATTGAACATTGGTGCGGACACGCAGAAGGGGGGGGGGGGGGGGTCCTCCTCTGGAAGAAGAATATGATTGACCAGAATTAGCACTTTGGGGAAGAATATAAAATTTATTGTTGGACTCGGATGGGGAGCGAAGGAAAAATTTACAGAAAATGAAAAGGACCCAGGAACTACAAGTTATGCTATAATGTCCACAAACACCACCAATCAGCGCATGTGATATCATTGCACGACACTGACCGACGGTACTGATGTTCTACAACTAACTGGCTAACAGCTCTAGCACTTCTTGGATTCGCACCCCAACAGCCTTCCAACTTGGAAGGTTCTAACTTATCTTCGCATCTTTTGAGCCACACAAAGTGTGTGGGATGTTCCTTTCCGTCCTTGAATCGTGGTTAGACGGTATTGTCCAATGGTCTTGCCAGTATCGTCATCGACATGCATGAACACAAGTCCTTCACAGCTGAGATTTTCAGCTCGTGCTTATTTTGGTTGCGCTCACCTTCCCCTCCTTATGTTATTTCTATAACTTAGAACCTTTACAAGTTGGAAGGCTGTTGGAGTGCGCATCCAAGATGTGCTAGAGATGTTAGCCAGTTAGAATGTCCATACTGTCGGTCAGTGTCGTGCAGTGTTATCGCATGAGCTGATTGTTTGGGAACTGGTGGTGTTAGGGGACATTAGGCCATGGTAAAAAATTAAGTTGATTCTCAGGTCATGAGCCTGTGAAAATCGGTGCGAGTGAGCGATTTATTTTATTTTATTCCCCACAATTATTTTAATTCCAAAGATAGGGTCACACATATGTACATGGTGACATGTTCGTTATTCAGACCAGGGAGTAGAAAAATATCGGTATTTTACTACTCCCTGATTCATGCCTTTCACATTGACCGTTTTCATGCGCGCATATGCATGCATAGAAAATAAAAAATTGTCGGTGCGCCGCCAAAAATCGGTGCGCGTGTACTAATCAAAGATAATTTTTACCATGACCTTATAGCGTAACTTGTAGTTCCTTGGTCCTTTCTATTTTCTATAAATTTATGGCTGGTCTGGCTATAATAGAGAGCATTGACTGTGGCACAACCTGTAGTCCTGTACAGACATATAGTCTTATGCAGGTGTGGGATACCCCTATACTTTTTAGGCGTGCAAAAATGCGTAGGAGGGATTTTCAGAATGTCCATTTCTGAAATCATTGGTGCCAATTTGGCCGCACCGATTCCGATGCCCCTGACATTACATCAACGATGACTGGCATTACCTAGAGAATAGCCCACCGCCACCCCTCCCGAGGGTTTGGAACTCCCATGTACTCTGATGCACTGGTGTGTACTCTTTTGAGTGATTGGAATCTTCCTGCACGGTTCATCCTTGAGTGTTATAACGCCTATCCGCCTGACTGTACAGTGCATGCTTAGATGACTTAACCCATTGAACGCTGATGACGTCTATAGACGTCATTGAAAATGCCCCCATTCGCGGGATGAACTATATAGATGTCATGGGATTTCTGGCACTGTCTGGTGTGTAAAAGCACTGTTAGTCGGTGCATCTGCCGCTAGGGTTTACCGGGTTTTAGCGGCCATCGTGAGTTCCCTTCGAGAATGGACATAATGATTTACTTTATTTGCTGGATTCCGTGCCTAATTTCCTAAAATTGGCAGACCCGATCTGAGCGGCTGATTTGCTCAATTGTTTTCCACTTCTGTAGAGTTTAACTGCTAGTGAAATTCTAGCCGTTGAGTGAAGAACATGCTTGTAATGTGCAGTGACAAGGATTGTCGGGTTCAATTTTCTTGTTATAGTGAGTAGATGTGCCCATTTTGCAGTGTTTGGCGTACTAGCGCCTGAAAAATTCAACAATGCCATGAGGTGCAGAGACTTACCATTGCAATATGGAACACAGGCGATAAGGGCAGCAACGAGAATCAAAAATCCTGTGAACAGACCGCATGTTCACGACCGGGAAATAAGGAACAAACAACTCGCACATACACACGCACATACTCACACATACACACACACACACACGCACATACTCGCGCACACACACGCGTGCACGTGCACACACACACACACATGTGTGCACGTGCACACACACACACACACACACACACACACAAACGCACAAATGCCCGTTAAAGGGGAACTGTCACAACAAAATTCTTTGTCTTACCTTGTAGTTCTTTGGCTCCTGATCACGATGATGTTATTCGTTTTTCTCTGCAATGACTGGAAGTGGGTGAAAACTTGAGAAGAAGGTTCCCAAAATTGTCCCAAAGTACCGAGTGACGTCACGCCGGACTTGACCTCCACGCGTACATTCATCGTCAAAAACGAAGTCCAGCCCGTATGCTGGTCGATCGAGCCAACTGTTCGATGTACGGTGCACGCTTGCCTTCTGGACTCGGACACTCGATGTGTACGTTGTACACAATGAGAATGCCAAAAAGGGACAAAATAAACAAAAAGTCGACAGCAGTTTGTCGCACTGGTAGTCTACTTCCTCCACGAAGCTCCAGCTCTTTGTTTTATTTGTGATTACAAAGGAGTGGAAGGATGTTTGTTTGCTGTTAGTGTGACACACATACCTGGTGCTTGAAAATGATGTTGTTGTATTGAAGCTAAAGGTAGCGGTGTTACCCACCCGGCTCTGAAATGAAAGACGTCGGAGTTTGTCATCTGCATCTTCAGCAACATTGCCAGATGAATCGCCTTCACGTACCTACATTGCGTTCCTTTGGGGCTCGGGTTGGTGATGTTATCGCCGGCCGGAGGAGTACTGTTTTCTGCATACACACTCATCATTGTGTTGTTCCTCACACGAAAAGTTCAAAACAACGACGTACTTCCATGCTCACAGAATAAAACTTAGATCCTCACAGAAGAAGTCAGAAAGGTGAAAGCTCAGCTGCATTTTATTTTTTGATTTGGCTGTGTAGCTGCACGTGGGTCTCTGACTCTTTGGCATTCTCCTTTGGTACGACGTACCCATCCGTGTTACAGTTCAAAAAGCACACATGCACCGTACATTGGAACAGCTAGCTCGATCGACCAGCACACGGGCTGGACTTCGTTTTTGACGACAAATGTACGCGTGGAGGTCAAGTCCGGCGTGATGTCACTCGGTACCTTGGGACAATTTTGGGCACCTTCTTTTCAAGTTTTCACCCACTTCAAGCCATCGCAGAGAAAACGGATAACACCATCGTGATCAGGAGCCAAAGAACTACAAGATAAGGGGTCGTCGCAAAAATTTGTTGTCGTCCTGAACGAACATGATTCATTTGGGGGGAGGGGGGGGGGGGTGCGAGTCGAAATCGCAAGTCGACTGACACTGTACATATGACATGCACATGCATGAGATTTTCGTCATCCAGCATAGCAAGCTGTGTTCGTTTCAGGGAAAGGGGGGGGGGGGGAGGGGTCCGAGTACGAAATGAACGATGTTCGTTTCAGGGACGACAGAAAACTTTTGCGACGACCCCTAAGACAAAGAAATTTTTGGTGACAGTTCCCCTTTAAAGGGGAAGTTAAGGCAAAAATCAAAATTTCACCAGTTTTAGTCTTCGGGGTGCGGAGTCGAATGGTCTTGGTCCGAGAAAGCTGAGACCCTCCCTTCCTACTTGAATCCCAATCGAACTCGCGCACTTGCACCGAAACTGGGTACCTGCGCCCTACTAGATGGGGATACGTACGCAAAATGTCACTAAAAGCGCCATTTCGTTCTTATAAAAGCACGGATGACCGCGATTGGCCCATATGTTGTAGTCTTTTGGACGCTGAGTCGACTGGTTTTGGTCCTAAACGGCTGCGATGCAGCGTTCCTCCTTTATTCCCAATCGAACATGGTTGAGCAAGCGGTCATGTGATCCTGCGTACACCAGTCATCTGGTCACCGTGCCTGCAGGGTACAACTTACTAGCCTGTTTGACCTTTTTTGGGTGCAGTCCTGTCACTCGAGTTGAACTCGAGTTGAACCTTGGTGTGAAAGTTGTTGCCTGTTGGCGTGGTGACCTGGTGATTTGGGCACCCAGGAGCACTTGACCACTTGTTCAACCATGTTCGATTGGGAATAAAGGAGGAACGCTGCATCGCAGCCTTTTCGGACCAAAACCAGTCGACTCAGCGTCCAAAAGACTACAATATGTGGGCCAATCGCGGTCATCCATGCATTTATTAGAAGGAACTGGCGCTTTTAGTGACATTTTGCCTACAAATCTCCATCTAGTAGGGCGCAGTCACCCAGTTTCGGTGCAAGTACGTGAGTTCGATTGGGATTCAAGTAGGAAGGGAGCGTCTCAGCTTTCTCGGACCAAGACTATTCGACTCAGCACCCCGAAGACTACAACTGGTGAGATTTTAATTTTTGCCTTAACTTCCCCGTTAACAATACGCACCTCACTATTGCAGCCAGATCTAGTGGGTGTACCCAAGACATGCAGAATTCCTGCACTAACTTTGACATACATCAATGTTTTCAAACAAATATATTTTCAGTATTGACCTACAGAATGACTTCATCAATTCTTTTGATGAAATATAATGTGTGAGCAGAATGACGTCATCAGTGCTCCAAACCGCATGGGCAGTGTGGCTCTCGCTGACTTAATCAATACCAGGTGCTATCTTATGACATACATATACAATGCTAATATCATCTTTCGCCTGAATCAAGCTCTGCTTCCCCTTACGGGAACGCTGGTGCCACAGATCACAGCAACACTCTTCCAGATCTCGTAAAAAAACTTGTTCTGGTCTATGTTCAAGTAAAGAAACCAAGTGGAATGTGAACTGGGAATTTCCCCTTCCAAATTTGACACTTGTCTGCCCCATCGAAATGATATGAAGCAGACCAGTACGCCTTTGAGTAGGCTGTGTGTTGCATGCATGTGTTACAGTTTCTGTTCCGGGTATGGATACCAGACCAGAGGAATGTTGACCAGTGCCAGAGAGGTAAGGCCCACAAACATAAATGAACCCATGGAGCTGGATCAAAGTAGATCAAAAAGTCAGCTTTGTCATGACCCAGGCATGGCTAGTAACTTGGTAAGGATACGTTCAACTTTGTATTCAACCTACACAGCTCTACACATTGATAGAAGCCAAAATGGACCTACCCGAACGATTGTTCATTGTCGCCATCTTTGAGTCCTTGAATACAGCCAAACCACAACAGTGGTGAAGAAACCTTGTGGCACTACAGAGAACAGCAAACACAAATGCAGGGGGAATTCATGAATGGAGGCAAATATATGCAGATCTGCACACAGACATGCACACAGACATGCACACACACACACACACACACACACACACACACACACACACACACACACACACACACACACACACACACACACACACACACACACACACACACACACACTGACATTCACACAAATACACACACTCACATACACCCATCAAAAAATACACTGGCACTTACAGTGTTGGTTTCCTTACTTGCTAGACTGATTTTATATGATTCTGGACTGATTTGAATCATATTATCTTCCTTATTGGCCATGGGCCATCGTGGAAATAAAGAATAATAATAAACCCACCCACCCAAACAACACATACACACAAACACACACACAACACATCCCCACACACAAACACACACATGCACACACCCAAGCACACACCTGCACACACACAACACATACACACAAACACACACATGCACATACACAAACACACACACACATAAACCTGCACACATGCCCAAATCTGAAGCGACGACAGCGAAAAAACTATGTTGGACATAGGAACGTGTTCTGCGATTCCACCATAAACCAGCTTACAAAGCTGATGAATTGACCGCCACTAATTTTTGCCTGTTCTACTTCACGCAGTTGATTGAACTACTTCACACGTCACACATCACACACACGCATGTGCACGCGCGCGCGCGCGCGAAAGCACCCTCACAAACACACATACACGCACACTTATACACGTGCATACACACATGCGAACACAACACACGTACACACAGATACACGTTCATGAACACACGCGAACACACACACACACACACACATTAACTACAACACACAACAGCTTGCGGTTTGGAGGGTGCTGGCCAGTGAGAGGCTACGGAGAGAGCAGGATCTTGGCGGAGCCAAGACGATAGTGACGTCTGAGGGACAAAGACAGAGAGCCCTGAGTAGCCGGAAATGGCCAACACCCGTTTGTTTTCTTTATCAGAAGCAAATAAGAGATGAGAGAAGGGAGGTGGGTGGGTGAAACACAACGATCTGACAAGAGTGATCCACACACAGAACGGATCGAAATATATAACTAGGCCAAATTTAGCATGCCACGATGCATGCCGCCTACGTTCAGCGTCGTGCATGAAGGAATGCCACGTTGAGTGTTATGTTGAATGACACGTAGAATGCCACAACGCATAGAGTACCATGGGAGCATGCACCAAGACGTTTGTCCGACATGGTTACCGTGATGCACAGTGCACGTGACCGTAGCCAGCAGCAAAGCATCAGCATGCAGTAAAAGCGCTAGCAATCGTAGCAGCATAGTGGCAGCAGGAAGCAGCCGCGTGCACCCATCAATCTGCATTATGACTATAATGCTGCACACACACACACACACACACACACACACACACACACACACACACACACACGCACACGCATACACACACGCAAACCCACACCCACACACACATTAGACGTCAAGAAACACATCACACCACATTTCAAAGCTTTGCCTGCGCCAACAACGTTTCCTCCGCTTCACAAACTAACATTACAGATGTCTCAAACTAAGCACACAACCTATTTCTGAAAACAGAACAAAAAACCCGCGTGCCTGATTAAAACAACAGCAACGCTCCTGATAACCACGTGACAACATTGAAAGTGTTACACTGTACTGGGTCTCTTTTACTGCTAAGGGTGACTTGAGGAGTGACAACATTGAAAGTGTTACACTGTACTGGGTCTCTTGTACTGCTAAGGGTGACTCGAGGAGTGACAACATTGAAAGTGTTATACTGTACTGGGTCTCTTGTACTGCTAAGGGTGACTTGAGGAGTGACAACATTGAAAGTGTTATACTGTACTGGGTCTCTTGTACTGCTAAGGGTGACTTGAGGAGTGACAACATTGAAAGTGTTATACTGTACTGGGTCTCTTGTACTGCTAAGGGTGACTTGAGGAGTGACAACATTGAAAGTGTTATACTGTACTGGGTCTCTTGTACTGCTAAGGGTGACTTGAGGAGTGACAACATTGAAAGTGTTATACTGTACTGGGTCTCTTGTACTGCTAAGGGTGACTTGAGGAGTGACAACATTGAAAGTGTTATACTGTACTGGGTCTCTTGTACTGCTAAGGGTGACTTGAGGAGTGACAACATTGAAAGTGTTATACTGTACTGGGTCTCTTGTACTGCTAAGGGTGACTTGAGGAGTGACAACATTGAAAGTGTTATACTGTACTGGGTCTCTTGTACTGCTGAGGGTGACTTGAGGAGTGACAACATTGAAAGTGTTATACTGCACTGGGTCTCTTGTACTGCTAAGGGTGACTTGAGGAGTGACAGCATTGAAAGTGTTATACTGTACTGGGTCCCTTGTACTGCTAAGGGCGATTTGAGGAGTGACAACATTGAAAGTGTTATACTGTACTGGGTCTCTTGTACTGCTAAGGGTGACTTGAGGAGTGACAACATTGAAAGTGTTATACTGTACTGGGTCTCTTGTACTGCTAAGGGTGACTTGAGGAGTGACAACATTGAAAGTGTTATACTGTACTGGGTCTCTTGTACTGCTAAGGGTGACTTGAGGAGTGACAACATTGAAAGTGTTATACTGTACTGGGTCTCTTGTACTGCTAAGGGTGATGTGAGGTGTGACAACATTGAAAGTGTTATACTGTACTGGGTCCCTTGTACTGCTAAGGGTGACTTGAGGAGTGACAACATTGAAATTGTTATTCTGTACTGGGTCTCTTGTACTGCTAAGGGTGACTTGAGGAGTGACAACATTGAAAGTGTTATACTGTACTGGGTCTCTTGTACTGCTAAGGGCGACTTGAGGCGACCAGAATGATTATGTGTCTACAAATATTTTCGTATCTCCGCCTCTAAAACACAGGATAGTTACAAATGACCAGTCTACGCGTTCAGGAGAACCTTGGCTATCGACTCATCACATCGTTTTGTGTGAAAGAATATAGATGTCGCCAGGGCGAAGCCTGAAGTGCGCCACTCGAACAAACAATTGTCGCGAGTAGAAAACATGAAGTATGAGCATCGCTGTTATCTTTTTTTTTCACGGCAATCGAAACATCGAGATTTTGAGTGGCTTTCAGGTCAACTTTATCCGCGCTGAAAGTTGACTGTGCTGCGCTCGATCGAGCGCGTGGGAAAGCGCAAATGCTACGAAAATGCAGAGCACAAACTTCGATCAGACATCCTCGCGAAGAAGACAATTTTCGCTGCATCTTCGCTTTCTAGTTGTCTACCTGGCCTTGATATCTTTCCACACAGCCAAATTTTGTAAAGATCCGTGGAGATCTAGCTGAGTTATGACACACTGATTCTCGCTCAATGGCACTTCGAGGGCTAAACACAAGTACATGACAAGCAACGAAAACAGACAGTGAAACCAGACAGCAGACTGACAACACTTTGTTATGTACTCAAGCTCACACATTCTTCTCGTGCTTTTCCCCACTGCCACTGGTAAAGATTTGAAATCTACAAAAATCGTCTATAAACATTTCAAGCAAGAGTACATAAACCAGAGTGTGCACCTCCATAAAACCACTCTCACAACGAAGTGAAGCATGGAAAGCCTTTATGTTATTGGGCCTAGTTCCTGTTTAACTGAATCACCGAGGCGATGAAGAGAAATTTGTGTGCGTGTTTCGTCTTTTGTACAACAAGCAGCAATGCGCACCCGAAGAAAAAAACCTTGGTGATACGGGGAAATAGCCACGTGAACCTGCGTGAGATCATGCTGATATGCAGCAAAAGTTTGTGCTTATGAGCTAAACAACAGCACTTCGAGGCGAGACGATTTCCCCCTCAGCATCACGCCCTGGATTACAAGTGACCACAATGCGCTGATCTCGCGACAAGAAATAAGCAAGAAAGTCAACTGTACATACTACATACAACTGTACTAGATACTAAGTGATTACGAGTTTCATACAGGTACAATGTAGTGTTTGGCGCATGGAGTTTACATGTGTCAGCAATTTCCACTCCTAATATCACAATTCACAATACTCTACTACAAGGAGCAATATGGAGAGGAGGATGAGTCCCTTTAACAATTTGCTCGACGATTCTCGCTGACCCCAGCCGACCAGGAACCCGCGCGCCTACAACCTCTGCCTGACACCCAGATACATGCCGACAGTTCTTGCAGACAGCGAGAACACATCAACACACGTCATATGGAATACAAGAATGACACCGGCATCATAGCTCACACAGCCATGGGGCCAACAGAAAATATAGCGTGTTGAAACGAAGCACAAGTACGATATATATCATGAGAGGGGGACTAACCACAGAAGCAGAAACTCACCGGGAGGAAGACGGAGGCTACGTTGACCAAAGTCCGCAAAGAGATCCAAAAAAGGTCTGCGAGCAGAGTAGAGAGACTGACTTAGCTAGAGACTGAACAACTATCACTAGCACTTGATACTTCGTGGAAAACAGCACTCACCACACACACGTTGGAGAAATGAAGACCAACAGAATCAAGACCAACAGATTCAAGACCAACGGATTGGGAAACTAACTACTTGCTCTAACAACCGGTACAGATAAGAGTGACGCTGTTGTTGTCAGTGGTCTCTTTTCTTCTCCTTGCGTAGCCCAGCTTTTGCATTGCGTCTTCCGGAAATCAAGGTTTGCAGGATTCCATCCGGAGAAACATGCCAAATTCCTGCACTTTTTCAGATTAATATCGGTTTCGCCCGATGTTTGGACCGATTTCTTTGGTGTGTTTGAACCAATTTTGTGAAGTTCCTGAGTTTCGTTGTCACATGATAATGTAGTGCATATTTGCACGGCGCACCGTATATCGGTAAGCCATATTGCCCAAGCAATAAGAACTTACCGTACTGGCTTTCCGCATTCACAATGGACTCTTGAACTCGGTCGTACCACATGTGCACAGCGTAGATCTACGTCGGACCAACGCTTTCGGTACCCCAGTTTGTACATGCGTCAGCTCTTTTGCATATTTGGCATGCGCATTGCGCACTGGATCAGATCTTGGACTTGCCCAGCATGCAGGCCGGGCCTAGGGATCTAGGGAGTACTAAAAATCGTTTTTTATTACTCCCTACAAAAAAAGCTAGCTGGACATGTCAAAAATAGACGGGCAGAATAATTTACCGCAGTCAGGGGGTACCGTAGTAAAATACCGGACTCCGTTAGCTCATCTGTGCACCTTCTGTATTGCCAGCAAACAATGTAGCCTATTGATCTCTGCATCAAGGTAGCCAATCTGCAAATTGAAAAAAACCCGGTATTTTACTACTCCCTGCTCCAAACTACATGTATAGTAGCTGTTGACCTGCCCTATGAATGTATGATGCGTGCATTTCCCTGTGTGTAGATCCACAAGTAAAACTGTTACTTGCATGGACATGGAGTAAAACGAACGGAAAATACATAGTCATGGGACATCACTCAGACCAGTAGCTACTGTAGTAGGAAGTTATGCTGAGATGGCGGACCCTACGAGTACAACTCCGTCGCAGCGCGAACAACATCAACCAAAAAAAGAATGTAGAAGAGCTCGTACCGTATGTACGCACCTTTAAGGTGGCTCGCGCCTATTTCTAAACTCGTCTTTTGCGCAGGTTCTCGCGCATCCTACGTTCGAGAAAAGACATGCAGAGTTGGCGTAGCGAGCTTTGTATGTAGCGCACTCCAGTTTCGAAGGGTCCAGCTCGAGCAGATGGCCTGAGTACGAAACTCTCGTACTCGAGTCTAGAGTGTGAGCTTTTTTCTTCTTTTTTTTCACTCCTTCACTTGGCTACTTTTTTTTAGGTGCATTTTTTACTTGTGGAAATTGTCACCTGTCAGAGAAGGATGTCCCTTCCAGCAGGCACGGCCCATGCCCATGGTCGGCTTCGGAAAAAGAGTAGAATAAAAGCGTTGGAGTCTATGTGGATGTCTTGGAAGGAATGGGGGACGGCACAGACGGGTACGTGAATGTGTAAAACCTGAGTATTTTGTATTTTCGTTGAATTGGTTCAAGTGACTTGGCGAGTCCCTTCCACAGTAGAACGCCATCCTTCGCAAAATTTGTCTGACTATTTTGTCAAGAATGGCCGTTCTATAATGATAAATCGACTCTGAAGCCAGTGGATTGTGGAGGTCGCCCTTGAATATAAATTGAAATGGTCACGAATGTACGAAAGTATTTTTGATTCGAACATGTACTGGACAACGTGGTTGCATTGTGTCAGTAGAGGGTACTACTGTAGTATCTCACCATTTCTTTATGGTAATCGCTGTCCACCAAGAACTCTACTATAGTTATTGCCACGGCTTGATCACAGCGGTACACTGAGTTTTTGTTGAGAAATTCCTTCAATTTATTGTCTTATCACTCTGACTAGACTCAGTGCTTCAGCGTTTTATTTAGGATGCATTTTTTAGAGATTGATATTATTTTACCAGTATGTGTTTCACATCACTCCTGACGAGAATACGCATTTGAAAGCAACACTGGCTGACAGCAATCATGCTCCCCAGGCTCAAGTGTGTGTGTGTGTGTGTGTGTGTGTGTGTGTGTGTGTGTGTGTGTGTGTGTGTGTGTGTGTGTGTGTGTGTGTGTGTGTTACAAGGGTGTGCATGGCAATTTGGTAGAGTATGTGTGAACACAAAGTCCACTATATATTCACAAACTCAAGTACATCGCAAAATTATGCCTTCGTATCGTATATTGTGCCTTCATAACTTTGACTAGCCCTAACCTGCTGTCTGACAGGTGTGTCATTGGTGAATGTACATGTATACTGTCTCCCTTCACAACTACGTGCATGTAACACAATATTTACAGTGCACTTGCAGTGTATATAGCTAGATCAATGCACAGTAATCAGTAAATTGTGGCTGCCTCTGTCACATTGTTATATTCACGCGACGTACATTCTAAATCATCGAAAATGCCCAAACCTATTTCTACGTGTGCAGAAGAAGATTGAACACATTCTTTCCTTGCATCTGCGCCTTGATCCTTGAAGGATGATGGCGTTCCTACGGATGCGGAAAACTCGGCCTCTAGCCGAGTCTGACGCGAACCGTGAATTTTTTTCCTTGACATTGGTTGATGGCATCAGTCACATCTAAGAGCGACACTCTATCTCAAACATATTTACGCAAAGAAGTAGTAATCTTATCTTCATTGGAGCGATGGTCTGCAGGCGTGCGATCATGTGTGTGCCTTGTGTGTGTGTGTGTGTGTGTGTGTGTGTTTAGTCACTGTTTACACGCACGTTTGTGCGTGTGTGTGGTGCGTGTGTGTGTGTCTGTCTGGCCTGGTATGAGGTTGCTCAGGATAGGTCTGCCTGGCGGGTGGACTGTCTTATCTGCCATCGGTCGTTTCGCCAGCCAGGTGACAAACAAGGCACAAATGTGGCGCAGAGCAAAGTCTCCCCATCCAGGACCAGCGTGGTGCTGTGCAGTGTGGTACATGCAGAAGGTGGTTTCACTCTCGTGGTGTCCGGCGCGTGCATCATTGTTTGCCCCTGGAACCATCGAAAGTGTCCGAGCCGGCATCATCTATTCCGCTCAGCGTCCATGCTTCTCTCTTGTGTTTGACATGCAATCGGCAATTCAAGTCAGTGCCTGGTTTCAGACGTCACATGTGCAACCGTGGCCATCGGGCAACCAAGTCTGACAGAGCGTCATATTGTGTCCGCTGTTCTCGCTGCAGCCGTCAGTTCTCCGTTTCTGCTCCTGACAATGACTCCGGCTTCTTTCGGAATGGTGTGGCCCTTGGGCAACCATGCTACAGTAGCAGTAGTAGTAGTAGTGTGTGTGTGTGTGTGTGTGTGCGTGTGTGTGTGTTCTGCCTCGCCTAATAGCTACTGTGTTGCCACACCTGCCGACATGTCAGTAGCCTGCTGATTTTGGAGGCATGTCACGACCTGCCGACAATTGGCCTTCTCCTGCCGACAGCAGCCATGATAATGTCCAATGTTGCCCTTCTGCTTGGTTTAGAAGTCATGATCCCGATTTTGTTGCCTACACTGGTCATCATGAGTGTTTCTGTAGCTCTTTCCTGCCCTACTAAGCAAGATCATCATCAGTCTTGGGAAAAGATGGAAACTCAGTCTGAGTCTCACTTAGAATCGCGAAAATTCTGGCGCCTGTATGCGTGTGTATACTGTGGTTACTATGATTGGGGGGTCTGGAGGCGAAGCCCCCAGATGATGCATTTTCTTTTTCTATCCTACTGATATTTGGCTAAAATGTTGTGGCAACACTGTAGCTATCATCGCCTTCGGCGATGGGCTTTCCAAAGGTCCAAAGGTGTGTGTGTGTGTGTGTGTGTGTGTGTGTGTGTGTGTGTGTGTGTGTGTGTGTGCGTGTGTGTGTGTGCGTGTGTGTGTCTGGAGCGCCACCGGGTGGCGTGCTCTTTCTCTCTCTCTCTCTCTCTCTCTCTCTCTCTCTCTCTCTCTCTCTCTCTCTCTCTCTCTCTCTCTCTCTCTCTCTCTCTCTCTCTCTCTCTCTCTCTCTCTCTCTCTCTCTCTCTCTCTCTCTCTCTCTCTCTCTCTCTCTCTCTCTCTCTCTCTCTGCTGCCCTTCCGGGGCCCACGTGACCCTAGTGGTAGTGGCTCGACAGGACAGGTGTGTGTGTGTGTTTGTTTGCATGTATGCGTGTGTGTGTTTGCATGTATGCGTGTGTGTGTGTGTGTTTGTGTGTGGTATGTGTGTGTACACTGGTGTAAATGTGTATTGCAGGGTTGGGGTGGGGCTAGTAGAGAAGAGTAGATGTATATGGACATGTACATGGGATATGTAGGTGTGCATCAGGGAGTCGTACTCAAACTAGGGAGGTGACACGGCACAGAAATCCGTGTCACAGGGGTTGACTCGCACCCGTGACCCCTCGTTGTTATTTTTGGAATAGTTCAGTCCAGTCCAGTCCGAAAGGTCATACTTGGATCGACTCGCCTTCTGTACTTCACCTCCAAGCGTGCAACGCAAGACCCGCAAAGTATGATTTTTCTGTGGGGAACGATTTTGCCATTGATCAAGTTTTTATTGGAGTGCTCAGGCATACTACGATTGTTGAGACGTCCCGAGCACGCTTGTTCAGGTTCTCTATTGTTGACGAGCCGGTCCTACAGCCCCCTACATTGTATCTAACGACGTAGGAGCTGACAATGTAAGAGGATTTCCCTGGAAATAATGATGATGGTGGTGTGACTGCTGCAGGAAAAATGCTGGCTGTTTGTGACAGTATGACTAGATGTACAATGTAGCTCTCTTGTATGGTACTTAACCCCTGCTATAAATGTGTTGTTTAGGAAGACTGGTGTATTATGCAAGTTATAAAGAAGAAATGGGGCAGATACACGACTTACAATTTTCAAAAACCAGCTTCGTGTTTTGTCTAATTTGTGTCAAAATTGTAGTATTTAGACATGACAATATCATTGGCTGTTCTTCTCTAATATGGTACATAACCCCTGCTATAAATGTGTTATTTAGGCAGACTGGACCATTGTGCAAGTCATAAAGAAGAAATGGGGCAGATACACGACTTCCATTTTTCAAAACCTGGCGACGTGTTATATGTAATTTGTGTCAAAATTGTAGTATTTCAACATGACAATATCAGTGGCTGTACTTCTCTTATATGGTACTTAACCCCTGCTAGAAATGTGTTGTTTAGGAAGACTGGTGTATTGTGCAAGTCATAAAGAAGAAATGGGGCAGATACACGACTTACAATTTTCAAAAACCAGCTTCGTGCAATGTGCAATTTGGGTCAATTTTTAGTATTCGGATTAACCTAGGATACGACTCTGAAAAGTTCTGAACAGTTACCGCAACACTACACGCCGTTTCATAACTGCTGCCGTTGCCATCACTGCTATCAAGTAGTTCGGACATGGCAGGAGCTAAAAAAATTGCTGGTAGTCTTTCAAAGAATACTGGCGAGTGATGGGCTGTAATATAAACGAAATGTGCTGCCTCAATAATTTCAAAAACTAGACACCCATGCGGCACGCTTGGAGGTGAAGTACAGAAGGCGAGTCGATCCGAGTATGACCTTTCGGACTGGACTGGACTGAACTATTCCAAAAATAACAACGAGGGGTCACGGGTGCGAGTCAACCCCTGTGACACGGATTTCTGTGCCGTGTCACCTCCCTAGTTTGAGTACGACTCCCTGGTGTGCATGTACATGTAGCAAAGCAAACTTATCAAAAAGGCATTCTGCGCCTATATGGCGAAATTGAGCATTGAAGCATATGTTTTTTATTTTCTCATTGGCATGTACACAGTTAGTCCATTCAATAACCAAAAAATGAGGAAGATTGTAAATCAGGTTCTTGATGAAATACCCTTCCGCTATACATCACAAATCCTGTACAAATTTGACAATTTAGTGAAATTGTCATCGCCTATATCTCAAAGGTTAGCATTGAGACCCCGTTTTTTTAACTCGCCATTTGCATACACTACCTAAGAGCAACCGCCCACCAAATTTTCAGAGCAATCGTTAATTTTTTTGAAATAGGCGTGAGCCACCTTAAAGCCATGGGGGGTATATTCGATTATAAAGTCAGTCTCAGTTATAAAGCCATAGGCTTCATAAATGAAAATTAATGACATTTGAAGTATATTTTGGAAAAATGAAGGAATAAATACTATGCTACCAGCCCAGCATGCAGGAAGGGTGAACAAGTAGATTTATATTGAAATTTCTGTGTGGACTTTGACTTTTATGGCATGGTGTAGTGGGTGAGTCATTTTGCATCTAAAATATCTAGGAAAGCAGCGGTGTTTCGAATATAAGACCATGGCTTTAAAGGCGCTGACATACGATAAAATGCATAAATGGGCATGCATACAAACAAGAAACCATAAACAGGTTCTTTATATGCACTCTTGATACAAGCCAATGCCTTGCGCCTGCATTGCCCTGCAATGGCGCTACGATATTGATCAAGGGTTCCCTACGTAGAGGATATAACCCGAGTCAGAGGGTTATACGGGCTGAATATAAATCCCGACTGCGATAGCAGGAGGGATTTATATGAGGGTACGGTATAACCCGACTACGAGGGTCATATCCTACTTATGCCAGGTACCCCTACGCATTTCCAGAACAACGAACCTATTAGGAGATCTCCTACATCATGCAGTACATGAACATCTTCTGATGGTTATCAGTTGTCAATTGAAAGAATGGTCGAGCAAGGTCAGAAGGAGATTCCTCCGTGGATGTTTGGCATAAGATTTCCTTTCAGTTCCAGTGCATATTGTAGCATCTTCATGATCTTGTCTTGAGTCGTGAGCGGTGCGGAAGGCGACTGAATTGCTGCGGTGCTGGAGTTTGTCGTTGAATCAAACTACCGTCACTAGTTAGATTACAGCTTGGACTCTTTGGGAGTAAGTGTTACTATAATTATGGTACAGTGCTGATTTTCACATGCTGCATCTTATAATCAGTTTTGCTTGCAAGTAGATGCATTTGCATACACTGTTTTGTATCACATTTCAATCCAATCTATTGTAGCCTTTTCCAATCGGGTTGAAGTACATGTAAACTGGTATTTGTACACTGGTATTTGTACACTGGTATTATAAACTTATTTACGAAGGAGACAGTCTGTTGATGATCTTCAACTCTTCGAAGTACAATGTACATTGCTGACCCATTCGGGATACTTCGTGGTTATTCGACGTTCTTTATCCTCAGATTCAGTATAACAGAATACTCTGTAGACGAATTCCAGGTCATTCTTCTTTTCCATTGTGTACTGTTCCTCGTCAGTGTGCCGTTCTGTGTGGAGTGTACACGTGCATGTGGTGTCCGTTGTGTCTGTTTATGTATGGTCCGTGCGCTGGAGTACTGCCGCCGTACAAGTAATAGTTCTCGCCCTCTGTCTCCGGTACGGGTGGACACCAGCACGCCTGCCATCAGGATGCGTCTGTGGCCATGGTAACTTTGACGTCACCCATGCCTTGTCCTGCAGTACTGGGGGATTCCCCAGTATTCGACACAATGAAATTCGAGACCTCACGGCTGATGTTCTGCGTCAGGTCACGCATGGTGTGTGCACAGAGCCGATGCTGCAGCCAGTCACCGGAGAGAAATTCCGGCTTCTGTCCACAACGACCGCTGATCAGGCTCGTCTTGATGTGGCCGCCAACGGAATCTGGGGTGGCCGATTTGAGCGCACCTTTCTTGATATAAGGGTTTTCAACCCCTACGCTGCCTCAAATCGCGCTGCCTCAGTTTCCTCAGTGTATGCACGTCATGAAAAGGAGAAACGCCGGAGATATGAGCAGCGTCTGCTTGAGGTTGACCGCGCCACGTTCGTGCCAGTAGTGCTGTCAGCCACTGGTGGCACTAGCAAGTGTGCATCGGCCCTGTTCAAGCGTCTTGCCAGCATGCTATCTGACAAGCTGAAGGAGCCGTACTCCGTGACGATGGCATGGCTTCGCTGCAAGCTAAGCTTTGCATTAGTCCGAGCTAGCGTGATGTGCCTTCGTGGGGCAAGATCATCATCCGCACACCGTGTCACCAGGGACCCCGCGTCTGTAGTGGTAGCCGAGGCACGTGTTTCCTTGCAGGACTGTTGAACTAAAGTCAGACATGTACATTTTTGTCTAGAGGTCTAGTCATGTACTTGTCATGATTCTTTTCTATTTTTATTCTTTTTACCAGGCGTGGGCCATCCCCTGGATTATCAAAATGGGTGCCTTATTCTTTTCTTCTTTTTTTTTCTTTTTCTGTTTATTCTTTTTACCAGGCGTGGGCCATCCCCTGGACTATCAAAATGGGTGCCTTATTATTTTTCTGAGTGCAATAAAGAGTTGTGTTACAGAAAAAAAAAAAAAAAAAAAAGTAATAGTTCACTGCCTTTCAGGCAGTGAACATGTACGGTGGCAGTGCCCTAGCGTACGTACCATGCACCGGGATTTATATTCTATATAAATCCCGCGCGGGATTTATACTGGCCAATATAACCATGGCTAGACGAGCGCTGATTGGCTGAAAACAGGCCCTCCGTACCGTACCATGGTATAAAAGTGGATTTAGTTTTGCTCGAATGTCAAGTCCGCTACAAATTTTACAACGGAGCCGAAATCTACCCTCATGCACACGAGCTGAAATAAAGGCAAGGCTGCTTTGAACATGTTGCAACCAGGTAGTAGTACAGTTACAGTTGTACTACTTCGAAGTACTATCTACCACACTATACTGTACTACAGTCCATTTCAAAACTATAGACGCGTACCTAGGCAAAAACCGTTATGCCAGCATCTATACCACATAAAATCTGTGATCACTTTGTGCATAAATTTTTCCAAATTGGGCGTCTGTTACCCAATCCTTTAGAAACTATATGAGAGTAATTGTGGAGCGATCCTGAGCAATATTCCGAAAACTATTCTCAAAAAGTTCCAGCCAAATTTGAAATATTTCAAAAACCCTACGCGTCTATAGTTTTGAAATGCACTGTAGTGCACTCGAGATCACCCAAAGAATAAACGATTGAATTAAAAATCAAAAAAATTGTTGGGGATCGTCTGAAGCATATTCAAGCGAGGTACAGTCGTCTGAAGCATATTCAAGCGAGGTACAGTCGGGCTTGATGACTGATCAAAGCCCTCGGGCTGGTCCCTTGGGCTTTGATCAGCCATCAATCCCTCTGTACCTCGCTTGATTATCTACTTGATGCCATTGTAGTTGCAAACAAGTAACTACAACAATTGCAGTACAATAGTCATGTAGTTTTTTGAATTAGTTATTTGAAAATGGTGAGCATCTTCATCTTCTTCCCGGTGCGCATGTACACATATTTTTGAATCTGTACGTGCTCCAAGCCAACTCACGTTCACCTCTGCTCAATTTTTTTTTTTTTACACTGAAAATTATTATTATCACACTCATACGTAATGACTGATAAAATGATACATTGTACACCTGTGAAGTAAAAGAAAAAAAGGCCCAACCCTGCCCTGCCAGCTATTTGCTATTTGGGCTTACGGGGGTCGCCATGGCAAATAATAATATTAAAGAACTAAAGACTATAAAATTAATGACGGGAAGTGCCAGCTTCGGCAGCAACTAGGGAGGCAGAAGAAGAGACAGGTGCATGTACAGCGAAAACAGAGCGGCTACCACGCAGGCACATGACACTCGCTCTGAGCAACGCAAAGCTAAGGCGGCAGCGGATGAATGACATAACAACCGAATACGGTTCGCCGCTTTTCTCAGCAATGAGAGATGCAATTCGCTTGTAAAGCGAGGCAGATTGCTTGCCCATGCCACCGGTTGTCGAGAAGACCAACGGGACAAATGAAGCATGCTCGATCTCCCGCAGCCTCTCTTCATACGATCTCTTCTTCGCTTTCTCATGGCGAACGTAGGTGGCAGAAATGGAGGAGGACTGGTTCGAAGACGCAAAAGGGTTGAACACCCGGACGTCGAAGAAGGTGCGTTCGAACCGCCCTCCCCACACTCCATTTGCTGCTACGTCCAAGCGAGCCTGGTCGTCGCGGATGGCGGTGCGATAGCGCAGCTGCTCCCCACTCAGGGGCTCCAGATGAGGCTCTACAGATACGTTGGTGGCAACACGCTTCAAGAAACCAGCGGTCACATCGCGGATCTCGTTATGCCTGATGGTAGGGTAACCGCCGGTGGGGCACGAGAGGGCATGGGCCACAGTAAACTGGCTTCCACAAACGCACCCTGATGGCATGCGCTGTGGTTGCCAGTTGTACCTTAGGTGCACTCCATCGCGAAACTCCGCTTTGGAGAGGGCAAATCCATGGCGCTTCAAGGGCCTGCAGGTCAGCAAACTGGAAGAGCCCTTCTCCGCAGCCAGGTCGATTACACGCTGCTTGGCCTCCGGCACACTGGAGCGGAGCAGCAGGGCGTGGGCTTTGACAGCATTCCATGCTGTTATCCTCACCTCCGCCTTGGCAGTACGAACGAGACTGGTTGCAGAGCCGAGCGCCATAGTCTGCAGCTTGATGTTGGTCTGCAAGGACTCAGTCACCCTTCGCGATGCATCATACTGGGATGCGAGATCCACGGGATTGCCCAGCCCGAGCCCTCCGTGACGACATGGCAGCGCAAGAATTGACCTTTCCTCCGAGTTGACAATATGGCCGGTTAGAGCGGGGATGAGCCTCTCCATTAGCAGCTTCTCCACAGGCGTCAGAGCAGCTGCAGCTGTTGGTGTGGTGCGGCAGAGGAAAGACCACTTATTCTGCAGGCCTTGAGTGAGTGCAGCGTATGCAGCCTGTGGTTGCGTTTCCGCATACGAGGACAACTTCTCCACGAGGTTGAGCCATCTTGTTGCCTTCTGCTCAACAAAGCTATCCAGGAACGCAGGCGTACCAATAGCCGAACCCAGGTACCGGCAACCATCGACGCGGATGTCAACTCCAGTGTCGGCGAACATCTCCACTGCTCGATCATAATGCTCCGGTTTAACCAGGAGAACCGACTTGGACGGGTTGAGATGATAGCCGTAGGCAGGACCTTGCTCTGTTAGGCTATGCCACCATGCACGCAAAGGCATCAGCTTGCCACCTGCTCCTGAGTCATCAGCAAACCAGGCTTGCACAGTATTTGCAGTAGAGACTGACTGCAGCAAAGGAAGAACACCGAGAGCATAGAGAGGCATTGCAATCGGGTCCCCCTGCGTGGTACCTTCGGAAGAGAGGATGACTTCTCCACCGACAAAGAGCTGTGCGGGTTGCCTGTAAGTGTTGATGACAACTGGTGACATGGCTGGACAAAGATGTTGGATGTTCTGCAGATATACAGCACGATTCAAGCAATTGAACGCGTTTGAGGCGTCTGCTAGAAGGAGGCCTTCCGTTTCGTCATCTGCGAAAACTTCTCTGATGGCATGAATAGCGGCTTCTACTCCACACTCGTGACCGGCACAAAGCTGTAGGCTGCCGGCTGCTTCCAGGATGTCGTCTCGCAGAAGGCTGAGGATGGCTTTGCCCACAATCCGCCTTAAACCCTCCCCTATGCCGATGGGCCTGACATCCGGTTTTTTGTCCAATGGGATTAGGCGACATGACGTGTAGGCTTGCAGTGACCAGGGATCTGCCATGGATGTCGCCAAGCGCCGTGCACATGAGGCCACCGCATCACAAAGGTCGTCTGACGCAACACCAAATCCGGTGCACATTCGTCTCCATGTGTCGGCATCCACTCCAGAGGGGCCTGCTGCGCCATGGGTGCTGAGTGCAGCCCGGCGAACAACATCTCGAGTGAGTGCTTCGAACCGTACGGGGTGTGGTGGTGCTGGAGGTGTGCCGGGAAGCACGGCGGCCGGTTGGGTTGGTTCGGCAAGGGGGTGCTTTTCCACTAGGATATCTCTGACTGGCCTGTCGCCAATCCTGTCATCCAGGTCAAGTATGCCTCCCGAGGTGTCATCATCCAGATATTGCAGTGCTGCACCCAGTTTGCCGTCGGTCACAAGCGAAGCAAACCGTCTGGCATTATCGGTGGTGATCCTGTCCCGTTGCGCCTGTTGCTTTTCCAGCTGGTTATGTATGGTGCGACATTCATGCAGGAGGTCTGAAAGCGCCCCTGCTCTCCACAGCTCCAGACGACGCTTCAGACACTTGGCATGCGAGGAGGTGGCAGCTTGAAACGGCTTCTGGAGGAGTAGCAGCTGGAACACCATGGCAACTTTCAGAGCCTGGCCTTCAAAGGGACTGGCATTGCCAAATACCAGCAGATACTGGCTGAGCTGGTTCACAAAATCTTTGCCCACACCGCCACTGGGGACATCGAAGGCATTCGGCCGAAAATGCACAGCTTCGTCGTATGTTCTGTTGATGGCATTGGCACATTCTTCTGCTGTCATGGTGCCCAGAACAAAGTTGATCCGTACTGTCTCGGTGTACACAGGCAAGTCAAATGTCGCAGGCCTCCCTGGTTGTGGGCAGTCGGGTTCATGTGGGCCTGGTACTGGCAGGTCATCCTGACTTTGATCGAGGTACGCCAGCAGCTGACTAGACGTGGACCTACCAATGGTACTGGACGGTGGCATGTCAGTTGCGGTGCGTGTAGACGGACTGGTTGAGCCCGGAACCTGCGCGTTCCCAATGAGTTGCTGGTCCAGAACGTCCCACGCCAACTGCTGAGACTCCGACACAGAATCGTTGGCGTTGTCGACTGTGATACCGGTAGTTCTACAGGCTGTGTCCTCTGTGGGCGAGCATTCTGAAGCAAGCACGTGCCGAACGGTTTGAACTTCTACGGGATGTGCAGTTGTACCGGTCCTGGTGACCGTTGGCGAATTTCGACACCTTTCCTTCCTCCCCGGCGTGCAGTTTTCACAAGCTCTGTTAGCCTGTGTTTACATGAGGCGTTTCAACCCGGGTTGAGTTCGACTCGGGTCAGATTTCAACCCGCCATGTGCACAAAGTGAATGGCGCGTTTACATGACGCATTGCGCTTGACCCGGGTTGAAATTTCGCCCCGGGTTGATTTCAACCCCCCCCCCCCCAAGGGGAGGGTTGAAACCAACCCGGGTCAAGAAAATCGTACAAACGTACTTCTGTGCGTATCTCGCGCCAGGTTTGAACAGCACTGCAGATGCAAATTTCGCGCGAACGGATTCACGTGACCATGCAGGACTGTAGAAGTGGACTTTTGGCGGCATATCAGTATTTGACCCGGGTCAACTGTCTTCATGTAAACGCTCACCTCTTTTGTTTGTCGTACAGACTTTCAACCCGGGCTGAACTCGACCCGGGTTGAAATTTCTCATGTAAACACAGCCTTAGATTCTCGGCATTTACAATTGGCTCCACACTTGGAGTTGCCACTACACTGGCAACACTGGCTCCCACCAGTTGCGGAGCTGCTCCCTTGGAGCATAGTGATGCGAAAGTCCGAACGTCTACCGTGCAAACATAGTCGCAAGACGGGTTCATGAAGGAGCGAAAAAAAACGCGAACTGTACTGTCGGCGATACTCCAGAAACTCTCTGCTCAAATCGACGGCGATTTATTTCGCGATTTTAGGTCGATCGCCACGGAAAACCACACCAAACGTTGACAAAACTCCACGTTTTTCACTGAAGACGCATTGGATGTCCTGATAAAACGGATGGAAAACCTCGTAATGGCTGCTGAAGAAGAAGAAATGGGTAGGACTAAAGGGACAAGCCCAACTTTTTTTGCAGTTTTCTGTCATAAAAAAATAAACGTCACAGGCTGCTCTTCGCAGGTGTCCGCGTCGGAGCGGTCCGGGCGAGCGACCGCATCTCAGTGGGACACTTGTCCGTGGCCGTTGTACTGGAAATCTGTGGCAGAACTTTGCCATGCCAGAGGCTACACACACCCGGGTACCGGGATAGACAAATCCTTGGTGTTGCTCCTTTCATTTTTATTTGTTCTTGCTGAGAAAGAAACGTTGCTGCTTGGATTGGAAAGCTTTCTGTTCACTCCAGCGACTTTCCTCTAGTAACGTTGCTCACTGATAATGATCATAGCTCGTGATACCAATGGTGAAGAGAAGCTGGGTTTCTTGCCATTTGCAACTTCCTGGCTCTGAAAATATAGCTTGAACAAATAAGAGCTCCAAGTATTTTAGTTTTAGATTTCGATGTGCCAGACCTATCGTTACGAGATGCAGAGATGAGGAGCAAGGGAGGCGTTGGATTAATGCCAATAATGGTGTTTATGGCCCAGACAACGCCAGCGATTTTCACTTGTCAAGAGGACAGTCAAGTTGGAGCAGGCAGATGACAGATTATTTGAGCATTTATAGCGGAGTGGGTGGTTTGCTAAAGAGAATCGTCTCAGTACCTCATGGTTACTAGTATCTGACAAATGCCTCTTATTGCTAGTCTACATTAGAGCATAGCAGAATTGATCATGTCACAAGTAGTGTCAAGACTTGATGTCCTACGATTATACTCAGATCATGTTGTAACTTCACGGGAATATCCGTCCTACCACTTTACGCTCTCCCAAAATTGCCTGCAGGAGTCACGTGCCTGTGCAAGGAACAATGCGTTTGCATTGCTTACGGATATCCGTCCTACCACTTTACGCTCTCCCAAAATTGCCTGCAGGAGTCACGTGCCTGTGCAAGGAACAATGCGTTTGCATTGCTTACGGATGCAAGCGGATGGAGTGTAGACCAGATGAGAAAAAGTGATCCGGATATTCAACTAGCTTGGACCGCCATTATAAATTTGCCTGATGCCTGGACTATCTGAACATTGCTCCAAACCAATCCACAGAAGCAATACCCTCACAGGAAGCCAAATGATAAACCCATTCATCAGCTTTCGAACCTTTCATCAAAACATAATGCAGTGCATGCCTACTACTACTCAAACGAGATCAACGGATGCCACATGCCACACAGATACAACGTGGAGGCTCAATATTTTCAAGACCCCGTGCAGTCTAGACAACTAGAACAACGAGGTTTGCACCTAATGTCCCTCGATTTGCTTGCCGTATTTAGTTCCTTGCAATTGAAGCAAGCCGTATCAGAGAACCGGTCACTGAGTTTGCAGTGTCGTCGTCGCGCGTATGTTGCCGTGGTGCTCTCTACCCTCCTGTACGGCGCGGAGACCTGGACAACGAAGGCTCCGGACCTACGACACCTCAACCTTTTCCACCATCAATGTGTCAGATCTATCGTTGGAGTGTCGCGACGGCAGCAATGGGAGACCCACGCAACGTCCTCAGCCCTTGCAAAGACCCTTGGAGTGCCTGAGGACATTGGTCACATCATACGGGAATGACGTTTGCGCTGGCTTGGACACGTGGCACGGAGGGAAGATCACCGGTTGCCGAAGTGTGTTCTCTTCGGTGAACTGCCTGCCCCGCGCCCCGCGTGTGATCCACGCAAGAGGTGGAGGGACGTTGTTATGCATGACTTTGCGTTGGTTGAGCCACCGGTACCAACATGTGGATGGTACGATGCAGCCCAGAACCATCCGGAGTGGCGTGCCATTGCCCGTCGACCACACAAGGCACCCTCTGCTGCTGGCTACGGTTGCGCCTGCGGCCGCATGTTCCGTCGAAGCGGTGACCTGAAACGCCATCAGTCATTCTGTCGTGGACTGGAGAAATAACAATGCGGTATCATTGCTACGCAATGGGCAAGGTCAAGGTGTGTTTATGGTGGTACAGGACATGCTATGTACGCCTCTTTGGTCGCTCACACATTATCCATTGCCGGCATTTGTTACACGTTATTATCAATTTGTTATGACCTTCGCTGGTCTGCACACCCACCCAATCTACTCTCTACTCTACTCTCTGAAGTTGAGACTTTCGTTTGCCATTTCATCCGGTAGTTTGACTCTCTGAGAATATCCCTGCTACATGTACATGTATAATATAATTTATACTTTACAATTATCCTTGTACGTGTCTATCTTCTTGACACCATGACTTTCTTTGAAGGTCTTGTAGCTATGAAATGTTATTTGCTGCAGGCCATGTGTGTGGTGTGGTGTGTGTGTGTGTGTGTGCATCCGTGAATGTCCCACGCTTGGCCCGTGGGTAAATATACAGTCATGTATATGTTATGTGCCACTCCAATTTCGCTCTCTGTATAATATTATGCAGCACAGTGGCAGGCATAGAGAGAGAGAGAGAGAGAGAGAGACGTTTTAATGTCTCTGATGTGAATTCTTCACTACTACATAATCTACATTGTACTTGTATGATCGAGCGTATGAGTGTGTGTGTGTGTGTGTGTGTACTTGTATGATCGAGCGTACAAGTGTGTGTGTGTGTGGGTGTGCATTTGCAGATTTGGTGCTTCTCTTGCGACGGGCGTATACATGGTGTGTGTGGGTGCATCCGTGAATGCCCCACGTGTGGGTAAATATACAGTCATGTACGTGTTCTGTGCCATTCAATTTCACTAACTGTATGTGCAGCACAGTGGCAGGCATAGAGAGAGAGAGAGAGATACGTTTTAATAATGTGTCTGAGGTGAATTCTTCACTACTACATGTACTTGTATGATCGAGCGTACGAATGTGTGTGCGTGTGAATGTCCCACTCATAGCCACGTGCGCGGTGCCACACAATTTCATTATGTGTAGAACAGCGGCTGGTAGAGAGATAGAGACAGACAGACAGACACAGAAAGACAGAAACGGAGGGATGCTGCGCATAAAGAGCGACAGACAGAGACACAGACTCAGAGAGAAAGAGACAGAGACAAAGCACAGACTGAGGAGAAAACATACAGAGACAGACAATCAGACACAGAAAGACCGAGACAGAAACAGAGGGACGCACATAATGAATGACAAAAGGAGAGACAGACACAAAGACTCAGAGAGCCAGAGACAGAGGGTCCTTAGGGAGAGACAGAGAGAAAAAAAACTGAGAAAGGGAGAGGCAGATCGAGAAGGAAGAAGACACAGAGACTGAGAGAGGGACAAAGAGAGACATAAGAAGAGAAGCAAACGGAGAAACAGCGACATAAGTACAGGGCCAAGAAGACAGACAAACATAGAGAGACAAGCAGAGACAGACCAAGACAGGGAGACAGCTGGGGAGTTACACAGACAAACACAGATAGGCAGACAGAAAGGCCGAGACGAAGATTCAGAGAAACACATAAAGAGAGAGAGAGAGAGAGAGAGAGAGAGAGAGAGAGAGAGAGAGAGAGAGAGAGAGAGAGAGAGAGAGAGAGAGAGAGAGAGAGAGAGAGAGAGAGAGAGAGAGAGAGAGAGAGAGAGAGAGAGAGAGAGAGAGAGAGAGAGAGAGAGAGAGAGAGAGAGAGAGAGAGAGAGAGAAGAGAGAGAAGAGAGAGAGAGAGAGAGAGAGAGAGAGAGAGAGAGAAGAAGAGAGAGAGAGAGAGAGAGAGAGAGAGAGAGAGAGAGAGAGAGAGAGAGAGAGAGAGAGAGAGAGAGAGAGAGAGAGAGAGGGAGAGAGAGAAGAAGAGAGAGAGAGAGAGAGAGAGAGAGAGAGAGAGAGAGAGAGAGAGAGAGAGAGAGAGAGAGACACGCGCACACGCACGCACACACACAGAAACAGAGAGAGAAAACTGAGAAAGAAAGAGACAGAGAAAAGTGACCGAGTGAGGGACAAAGAGAGACACACAGAGAAAGACTGAAGAAGAGAAGCAGACAGAGAAACAGAGACAGACAGATGGAGACAGAGAAACAGAAAGGAAGACAGACAGACAGACAGATGGACAGACAGACAGATAGGGACAGGCACACGGACAGAACGAGATAGGCAGACAGCTAGAGAATGACAAAGACAGGCATACAGAAAAACCAAGACACAGACAGAGACACATAGACACAGAGAGAGAGAGGGGCAGACAGATAGATAGATTAATAGAATAGAGAGACAGACAGACAGAGAAACATGTGGAGACACACAGATACTGTAAAAGCAGAAATTTTCGGTGGTGTTTTATTTTCGGTAACTTCGGTGCCGATAATTTTTACCGAAAATAAAACGCACCCAAATTTTCGGTACAACCGATACTGTATACATGTAGTACTAGTACACCTACCTGGAGAACGGGTTTCACCGAAAATTTCCCGCTACCGAACCGCCGATTTTGGCGAATACCGAAAATATTACACCGCCGAAAATTTCTGCTTTTACAGTACGAGAGATTTCGTTCGTTGGATTTCTAATACTGAAGTAGTATAATACAAGTAGGTAGCAGCATTAAGCGGGATTCACAGAAGCTTTTTTGCGATGCGACACGCGATGCGACAGACGCGAAACCGGGAAAACCCCAAATCGCAGCCATGTCGCACCCCACGCAACTGCCGCAACTGGGCCATCGCAGGCCATCGCAGAAGTTGAGCTTGGCTCAACTTTTGCGATGCGATGCGATGCGACAAGCGATTTGGTGTACGATTTTGACCTTTTCTACAGCAAAGTTGTACAAAGGTGCAAGAGTTGCCTTTAAATTTTTACAAGTTGTGTCAAACCGCGCGAATATCATGGTGACGTACCCAAATCAGCAAAACTTTGTCGCATCGCTGACTTCTTCTGTGAATGGTATTTCGCGAGTTCGCATCGCACGCATCCATCGCAGATCGCGTCGCATCGCGTGTCGCATCGCAAAAAAGCTTCTGTGAATCCCGCTTAATGCACACAGATCTAGAGTCCTGAGAGTTGTCGAATGCGGCGAAAGCAGAGTGTAGTAGACACTACTGTACAGGAGTGAAGCAAAGCTGATTTGTTGTAATGCTGCCTGACTGCTTGCCTGTGTGCAATAATGAGGTGAACTCATAAAACAGTGAGCCGAAAAAAATACGATTAAAAAGCCGATTCACAAACCAGGTAAAGACAGGAAGAGAAGGAAAGATATGTGCGCATATACCCTGCACCCGTGCACGCACACACACACACACACACACACACACACACACACACACACAGAAGGGAGTTGATAGGTGGAGAATTGCGAAAACAGGGGGCCCAGTGTGCCCTCAAGGAGATAAAGAGATAGAGATAGATAGAGAGATATTTTTGGCACAGTATATTCGGCCCTGGTTTAAATATGGCTTTGGAATTTATTTTTCATTGCAATCAGGTTCGGCCTCATTTCTCTGTGCTGTGCTAATGAGTCCACAAAGGACGAACAGTTCTGTCCCCAGATTGGATAGATAGATAGATATAGATAGATAGAGAGAGAGAGAGAGAGAGAGAGAGAGAGATAGATGAAGATAGAGAGAGAGATATATAGATGAAGATAGAGAGAGAGAGAGAGAGAGAGAGAGGGGGGGGGGAGAGAGAGAGAGGGGGGGGGGGGAGAGAGAGAGAGAGAGAGAGAGAGAGAGAGAGAGAGAGAGAGAGAGGGAAAGAGAGAGAGACATAGGCAGCTGTCTTGGTCATTATCATCCGATGTATTCCGTGTGGCGTAGACCAGGTGTGCATTGAGAATCCTTTCACAAGGCATCGCAATAATTATAATTACGGAATTGGGCAGTAATGGGGTGCTAGTCTTGATATGTTTCACTCAGGTCATGTCTGATATCGTTGGCATAAGAGAAAATCAGTGGGTGTACATCCACTGCACTTGCAAACTTGCGTGTCTCTCTTGCGACGAATGCACATGGTACTTGGTGTCTGTGTCAATTGGCTCATTCTGTGGGCGAGTGGTCACTGCCTGAGTTCAATGTCGGAAAAGGTAAGTAGCTCTAGAGTGCAGTATAGAGAAAATTATGCCAAATATGCGGTCATTAGGAGAGACTATACCAGCAACTTCGACTCATATACTTCAATATCTAATTGGATCTGTATAGAAGACGCTGCTCAGTGGTATTCGAGTTGTGGTTGATCAACAGCGTATCTTTTAGGTACATGTGGCATCCATTGGTCTTGTGTGAGTGACACTAGGCATGCAACCGGACAACGTTGGTGAAAGGTTTCATTACCAAAGAACTTGATTGGTTTGCCATGTAGCTTCCTGTGTGGCGTCACATCGTTTCCGTGGACTGGTTTAGATTCTTGCCCACGTTTCCAGGAGTCCAGCCAATTAATAGCAGCCGAAGCTATTTGAATAGCCAGATTATGTCTTCTTATCTGCTCTGCACTCCATCCGCTTGCATCAGTAAGCAATGCAAACACGTTGTCCCCTGCACAGGCACGTGACTTCTGCAGGGAATTCCGGGAGAGCGTAAAGTGGCAGGACGAATTACCGTGAAGTTGCCACATGATCTGAGTACAATCGTAGCACATCAAGTCTTGACACTACTAGTACTTGTGACATGATCAATTCTGCTATGCTCTAATGCAGACTAGCAATAAGAGGCATTTGTCAGATACTAGTAACCATGAGGTACTGAGATGATTCTCTTCGGCAAGCGGCTGAAGCCACCCACTCTGCAAAAAAATGCGCCAAAATTAATAATCTGTCATCTGCCTGCTCCAACTTGACTGTCCTCCTGACAAGTGAAAACCGCTGGCGTTGTCCGGCCATAAACACCATTATTGGCATCAATCCAACGCATTAATCCAACGCCTTCGTTGCTCCTCATCTCTGCAGCTCATACCAATAGGTCTGGCACGTCGAAAAACTAAAATACTCGGAGCTACAAGCTACATTTTCAGAGACAGGGAGTTGCAAATGGCAAGAAACCCAGCTTCCCTTCACCTTTGGCATCACGAGCAATGACCATTTATCAGCCAGCAATGTTTTACTAGAGCAAAGGCGCTGGCGGGAACAGAAACAGCAACGTTTCTTTCTCAGCAAAAACAAATACATTGTAAAATGGAAAGGAACAAAAAAGGATCAACACCAGGGATTCGTCCATACCCGGTAGATCTACCCAGGCCAGGTGTGTTCTACCCCTGGAAAGGCTCTCCCACAGATTGCGGTACAAAAGCCACGGCCAAGTGTCCCACTGAGGTGCGGTCGCTTGCCCGGACCGCTGGGACGCGGACACCTACGAAGAGCAGCCTGTGACGTTTATTTTTTATGACAGAAAATCCGCAAAAAAAGTTGGGCTTGTCCCTTTAGGGCCTGGTCAGACTGCGGCAAATTTTGGTTGCCTGACGAAAACAGAACAGCGTCCAGAATTTGAATCGCGATCACACTACACATGTGGGGAGAATGAAAATTCAAACTTCATTTCGAGCGTCAAGTGGTAGTCTCCACGAACGACGTCAAATTCCTTCACCTTGGGGATCGCCAACACCTTCAGTGCAATCCTTGCAACCATCCTTATGAGTTTTGTTGTTGTCCGTGGCCAATTAGCTCCTCGATATCGAGATGAAAAAATCAGTGATTATCAGCGTCAATGGCGTATCAGCGTCAAATCCTGTTTGGAGCGGAAAAGCGTGGTCCGTTCTTGCTTTTTTTTTGGAGCGTCAACTCTCGCTTTTGCCGCTCTGGCGGCAAGTTACTATGGAGATTCGGATTATAATCCTAGGATTATTTCGATTTTGCCGCAGTCTGACCAGGCCCTAAGCCTTTCGCAGAAGAAATTTGTCGAACTTCCAACAAGGCGCACTTCAAAAGGAGTGCAACAAAAAAAGTTTCGCCAGGGAAAGTAGGCAGGTCGGATTCAGTGATGCTTTTGCTATCGATTGATGTCAGTTCCAGGTGTTCGATTTGTAAGTGCAACAGGGGACTCACTTTGGCACCACTGGCTGATGGACTAGCACGCCAAATATGGAAATACAGTAACGACAAGATAATGATAGCACCCCTTTTGCATTGATTGCTGTGGGAAATGTTGGTGCTGTAGACAGACTTTTCCATGGTACTAGACCGCCTGAGAATAATTATCACTCCAGTGCCCCCTTGTGTGACGGTATCCATTCTGACCATACTGTCAAGTGTTTGGAGCTGGTTTTTCATTAAGAGTGCTTCTGGTAATGCCTATCGGTCGAGAGCATAGAGAAATAACATACCGTCGGTCAGTGTCGTGCAATGTTTTCGCACGAGCTGATTGTTTAGTAACTGGTGGTGTTAGTGGACAATAGCGTAACTTGGAGTTCCTTGGTCGTTCTTTTTTGTATAAATTATTATTATTTATTCATATTTTAATAGTGCAGTCCCCACCCACTCGAGGTCTTCTTACGGGGTACCCTAAATAGAGTCTACAACGAGTTTCGAGTTTACGGCTGCGCATGTTTTGGGTCCAGATTTCTACGCGAAGATGAGGTTCTCTACATTGTGGCACACACAGAGAAAATGCCTACAGATCTGCTGGCATCGATCAACTGCAGCAGGCCCAGACAGATTCTGCTCCGCTCGCCTCGATATTTTGGCGCAAAATGTTGCTGCGAAATCTTCGATATTTTGCCGAGCCTGGCACAACAAACTAGATATTTTGCTCCATTTTCTTCCGGAAAACGTTATCCTTTTCCCGTACAATCCCCTAAAACGTTCATAAAAATCGCAGGGTCAGTTTCTCAACACGAGTTTCCAAGCACGTGTCCCTGAGTTCTTCCAAAATCATGTCGATCCACAGTGAATCCCAGTGATATTTCGGTGACCTGATCTCGTCCTGGGCAGTGTGTCCTGCTGAACGGGTAAGAAACAAGGAAATCCAAGTATCAGGCATCGATTTTACCCGACATCTCGATATTTTGCCGAAAGAATTGCCGGCAGGATCTGTCTGGGCCTAAACTGCAGACAGAAACCGCCAAAATATGGAAGGGGAAATTCCCAGTACACATTCCACGTGATCTCTCCACTTGTCGTAGAGCAGAACAGATTTTCTTTACGTTACGGGAACGTGAAGAGAGTTCCCGGGATTCTTCGCGTCGTCGCATTCCCGTAATGTAGAGCAAAACCTCACTACAAGAAGCACAACACCCATGTACCATGATGTACGCACGAGACGAATAAGAGCAAGGTTCCGGAGTACGATTTTTCGTGCCAAAATCCGTAGCAGCGCTACGGATTTTTACGGCGCTACGGATTTTTGGGACGCACTACGGATTTTTATACCTCGTTTTGGAGCAGTGAAATGTTCCGGAGTACGAAACTTACGTGTTTGCGGTCATTGCCTAGGTTACGATCGCAAACATGTCACATTCTCGCGCTATGCCATGTTATTTTCAAAATTTGTACCGAAATCAAAGCTTCCGGCGAAAAATTGATGTTTCTCGTGCCAAATTTGTACGCGAAATATCTTTCTGCACGCGAAAACTCCCTACGAAACAATAACATGGTTCGTATGAAAGCCAGTCCACACGGATTCTCCATTCCGAAAAATTGTCTGGAGCACGCCTCGAAAAAATCCGTATCGCCCATACGGATTTTGGCATGGAAAATTGTACCCCTGAACCTCCCTATATGCTGACAATCACACTGCACTGCACAAGCCGCACATTGTTTTCTTGGTTGGTTGTGTGTATTTGAATTCGCAAACCGAACGAACTGAGCATGTCCAATGACAAGGAAGCGGATGAGGTCCAAGTAACCGAGACATGGGTAAGCTTGGAAAGGAGACACAGATGGAAAGAATATATGGATAAAGGAAGCTGTAAGCAAAAGAAAAAAAGAAAACAGAAATAAAGGAGAACAAAAGAAGAAAAAACTTTATAAATCGTGGTCACGGCGAAGAGAAAGCTCTATATTATTATTATTCACACATATCCGCCGGATGAGTACGCGTGGCCCATGTACCATGGGGACCCACGAATACAAACCAGCATATGTTCCCTCAGCAATACAAGCAAGCAAGCACGCAAAGATAAATGAGAGCCCAGGCAGCGAAAACAAAACGAAGAGAGATGAGGACATAGGCAACGAAAACAATTCCAAAGCATAGCCAGGGATTGAATGTGTGCATCTGGGTACGACAGTTAACACGGCTAGTGCAGCCGTACAGAGCGCAGCAGCATGAAAATACAAAAGTGCCACAGCAGCAGCAGCCAAGAGTGTACAAACACTAAAAAAGAAGATCAGTCCATGAAAAAATTGTTGTCGCCACAGGTAGACATCTCCGGCAAGAATGCATGCGTGCGCACAAGTAGGCAGGCAAGCATGTCAGATGTAATCGTATTATTATTATGGCCAGGCTAATTAACAGTGCTGTTTCGCAATGAATTCCATCGGCATTTATCATACGCCACCTTCCGAAGCTGGGCTAGGCCAGGTCGCGACAGAAGCACAAGCCCCAGCTTCTCCCGACAATCCAGTGAGAGAGTGGTTAGCAGTGTTGTTCTTGGTCTGCCTATCCTTCCCCGCAAGGCACCAGAAGCAGCAAAATCGAGAGCGACCTGTGGCGGTGCCCCTGATGGCATCCGGAGCACATGCCCCAGGAAGCTCCATCGCCTCGCCGCGATCTCCTTGGAGATGGGTTGGGTGCGACAGCGGTTGTAGAGTTCCGTGTTTTTGATTATATTTGGATACTTTATACGGAGTAGCGAGCGGAGGTGACGGCGGTGGCAAACGTCCAGAGACGTTCTGAGTGCCTCAGTGAGCTCTATAGCAAAATAGCAAAAAAAGAAAGGGGAAAAGGAGGAGATAAATGGTGGTCACGGCCGATGCCTGAGCAGCGGCAGGACACAGTACACACATACATCTACTAAGATTATGACAACAACAGGAACAAAAACAGGAACAACACCCCTGCCCGTACACTTAAGTAGTCATTAACCCCTAGGCCCTGCCCACCCAATTCTTCCTCACTCTTTCTCCTTTCTTACACTATTATCTCTTATTGGCCACTGGCTATCGTGAGAATAAAGATTTGAAACAACAGGAACAATCATGCATGAAGCATGGGCCATGCCAGCCTAGAAATGGGAGACAATGACAGGAAGACAGAAGAGCCTCTTCTGAAGAGAGATATCGAAGCAATGCACGCCCACCTATACATAAATGCATATACATGTACACACATACCCACTCACACAATGACACCCACACACACACACCTTGGACCTTGGACGCCCATCGCTAGTGCGATGATAGCGTGCGAGCTGAGCCATATGGGGAGTGACGTTTCAAGTCACTCGCCCGGCGAAATGTCCGTCCCCACATGCGCTGAAACTCTTCACTGGCTCTAACGGAGGAGGGCCAGGAGGACAAGACAACTTCCTCCACTCTCCCCTGTCTTGCGCCACATCTTACCGGTCCATTTCCAGGATCCCCGCCAGGGCCTGGTCAGATCTAGAGACACCACGCCATGTCTTCCTGGGGCCATGACTAAGGCGCAGACACACACACACACACACACACACACACACACACACACACACTCACACACACACACTCACACTCACACACACACCCACACACACACCACACACACACACACACACACACACACACACACACACACACTCACACACACTCACACACACACACACACACACACACACACACACACACACACACACACACACACACACACACACACACACACACACACACACACACACACACACACACACACACACACTAGTACTACTACTACTGCTGCTGCTGCTGCCGCCGCCGCCGCCGCCGCCACCGCCACCACGACCACCACCACCACCACCACCACCACCACTACTACCACTACTACTACTACCACTACTACCACTACTACCACTACTACCACTACTACCACTACTACCACTACTACCACTACTACCACTACTACCACTACTACCACTACTACCACTACTACTACTACTACTACTACTACTACTACTACTACTACTACTACTACTACTACTACTACTACTACTACTACTACTACTACTACTACTACTACTACTACTACTACTACTACTACTACTACTACTACTACTACTACTACTACTACTACTACTACTACTACTACTACTACTACTACTACTACTACTACTACTACTACTACTACTACTACTACTACTACTACTACTACTACTACTACTACTACTACTACTACTACTACTACTACTACTACTACTACTACTACTACTACTACTACTACTACTACTACTACTACTACTACTACTACTACTACTACTACTACTACTACTACTACTACTACTACTACTACTACTACTACTACTACTACTACTACTACTACTACTACTACTACTACTACTACTACTACTACTACTACTACTACTACTACTACTACTACTACTACTACTACTACTACTACTACTACTACTACTACTACTACTACTACTACTACTACTACTACTACTACTACTACTACTACTACTACTACTACTACTACTACTACTACTACTACTACTACTACTACTGTAGCTGGGTTGCCACAAGGGCCACACCACTCCGAAAGGAGCCAGAGTCACTGTCAGGAGCAGAAACGGAGATGACGACTCAGATCACTCTGTCGACGGAACTGACGGTTGCAGCGGGAACAGCGAACACCATACGACGCTCTATCAGACTTGGTTGCTCGATGGCCACGGTCGCACTTGTGACGTCTGAAACCAGGCACTAACTTGAATTGCCGATTGCATGTCACACACAAAAGAGAAGCTGGGACGTTGAGCGGAATAGGTGATGCCGGCGACGCTGCAGCAGCAGGAGACGCTTCGCGGCGTTTGTCACTCGCCTCGCGTGCCTTTGGATCGCTCCAGGATGTATTTGCTAATAGTGATCTTTCACTCAATGTGAAGCGCCGATTGTATAACGCCTGTGTGATGACAGTGCTACTGTATGCTTCGGAGTGCTGGTGCCCTTTGCAGGGTGACCTCCGGCGCCTGGATAGCTTCCACCACCAATGCATCCGAAGCATCTTGTGTGTTTCGCGAACACAACAGTGGGAGGAACGCATCAACAATGAGCAGCTCCAAGAGATGTAGGGTGATCCATCGCTATTGTCCTCCCGGCTTCGGAAGCGGAGGCTTGAATGGCTTGGCCATGTGGCCCGCATGTCGGATGTTCGTGTGCCCAAGCAGCTGTTGTTTGGCTTTCTACCATCGCCTCGGCCTGCGTGTGGTCCCCGTCGTCGCTGGAGGGATGTGATTTTGGCTGATCTTCGGCACATCGGCATTGAACATCTGGGTTGGTATGGGATTGCTCAGGATCGGTCTGCCTGGCGGGTGTCTGCCGTTGGGCCGAGCCTCGGCGGTCCTTCCCATGACCAATCTCAACGGGTGGACTGTCTTATCTGCCACCGTTCGTTTCGTGGACAGGTGACGAAGCAAGACACAAGTGTAGAGTACACACACACACACGCACACCTACATACCCACACGCATACACCCTCCCCCAACCACACACCCACACACACACATACACAAACGCACCTTCCTTCCTTCCTTCCTTCGCCCACTGCCACGATTGGCTATGTGTCCCCAAACGGGGCGACTTGAAGGAGTGCTGTCTCCGGGACGCGGCATGAGGCCCTGCGAGTCCGGCGGGACGTGAACGGCTGTTTCACTGTTTGTTTTTTGCTTTTGCGGAGCGACGGGAGGTGCAACTATGTCTAGCAATGTCTTGAGGACGGCTGAAACGGCGTGTGCAGACCATACACAGGAGTGGTTTCACGGCAGGTTGTACACGAGAGCATACCACACTGTAGACTCCATCCTGACACCTGGTTCTCCACTCAGACCTATCATCTGCTGTTTCAAGCCACTCATTCATGCCAATGGACACCGCCGTCAGGTCATGTTTGATTGGGTCTTTCCACCTCTTCCGGGGGCCATGTGGAGGTCGTTTAGACGGCAAGGCACCAAAGAGCAATTGGCGGGGAATACGGTCATCCATGCGAGCCAGGTACACACACGCACATACACACACACACACACATACACATACATACCCATACACATACACGCACTCCCTCCCCAACCCACACACCCACATGCGCACACACACGCACACACACACACGTGCACACGCACACGCACACACACACGCACACACACACACACACACACACACACACACACACACACACTCACACACTCACAAGCACGCACGCACGCACGCACCCACACCACACAAACCACCCACACACACACAAACACACACACACACGCTCACACGCACACACGCATGCATGCACGCACCCACACCACACACACCACACACACCACACATGCACCACACGCAACACACACACACCACACACACTACACACACCACCCACACCACACACACCACACACACCACACACACCACCCACACCACCTACCACACCACACACGCAACACACGCCACCCACGCCACACACACCACGCACATCACACCAGGGGCGTAGGAGGGGTTTTGGAAGTGGTACAACCGAATTTCGGCGCGGCCGAAGGCCGTTTTGTAATGGGGTCCGGGGCACGTCCCCTCGGGAAAATTTTGTAAAAAAGACACAAAATTCTGCGTTCTGGGAGTGTTCAGTGTGCAGTCGAGTCGAGTACACTAGGGCATAGTATAGTGTAGAGTACTAAGTATGACTCCAGATGCATGGCAGATCTACGAGTATGACTGCAGATGCATGGCAGATCTACAAGTATGCCTGCAGATGCATGGCAGATCTACAAGTATGACTGCAGATGCATGGCAGATCTACAAGTATGACTGCAGATGCATGGCAGATCTACAAGTATGACTGCAGATGCATGGCAGATCTACAAGTATGCCTGCAGATGCATGGCAGATCTACAAGTATGACTGCAGATGCATGGCAGATCTACAAGTATGACTGCAGATGCATGGCAGATCTACAAGTATGACTGCAGATGCATGGCAGATCTACAAGTATGACTGCAGATGCATGGCAGATCTACGAGTATGACTGCAGATGCATGGCAGATCTACGAGTATTACTGCAGATGCATGGTAGATCTACAAGTATGACTGCAGATGCATGGCAGATCTACGAGTATTACTGCAGATGCATGGTAGATCTACGAGTATGACTGCAGATGCATGGCAGATCTACGAGTATGACTGCAGATGCATGGCAGATCTACAAGTATGCCTGCAGATGCATGGCAGATCTACAAGTATGACTGCAGATGCATGGCAGATCTACAAGTATGACTGCAGATGCATGGCAGATCTACGAGTATGACTGCAGATGCATGGCAGATCTACGAGTATGACTGCAGATGCATGGCAGGTCTACGAGTATGACTGCAGATGCATGGCAGATCTACGAGTACAACTGCAGATGCATGGTAGATCTACAAGTATGACTGCAGATGCATGGCAGATCTACGAGTATGACTGCAGATGCATGGCAGATCTACAAGTATGACTGCAGATGCATGGCAGATCTACGAGTATGACTGCAGATGCATGGCAGATCTACAAGTATGACTGCAGATGCATGGCATATCTACAAGTATGACTGCAGATGCATGGCAGATCTACAAGTATGACTGCAGATGCATGGCAGATCTACAAGTATGACTGCAGATGCATGGCAGATCTACAAGTATGACTGCAGATGCATGGCAGATCTACAAGTATGACTGCAGATGCATGGCAGATGTACAAGTATGCCTGCAGATGCATGGCAGATCTACAAGTATGACTGCAGATGCATGGCAGATCTACAAGTATGACTGCAGATGCATGGCAGATCTACGAGTATGACTGCAGATGCATGGCAGATCTACGAGTATGACTGCAGATGCATGGCAGGTCTACGAGTATGACTGCAGATGCATGGCAGATCTACGAGTACAACTGCAGATGCATGGTAGATCTACAAGTATGCCTGCAGATGCATGGCAGATCTACGAGTATGACTGCAGATGCATGGCAGATCTACAAGTATGACTGCAGATGCATGGCAGATCTACGAGTATGACTGCAGATGCATGGCAGATCTACAAGTATGACTGCAGTTGATTGGCAGATCTACAAGTATGACTGCAGATGCATGGCAGATCTACGAGTATGACTGCAGATGCATGGCAGATCTACAAGTATGCCTGCAGTTGATTGGTATATCTACGAGTAGGTCTACAGTCTACAGTAGAAAAAGGTCTGATTCGCATATGCAACCATGTAACCATGGATACTGATCTTTTTATTACGGTTTTGCACGTTCCGGGCGGACCACCCTTTTCGAAAAGTGGTACGGCCATGGTCGTACCAGTCGTAGCGGGTGCTACGCCCCTGCACCCACACCACACCCACCACCCACACCACACACACCGCAAGCACAACACACACAAAACACAACACACACACCACCCACACCACCCACACTACACACACGACCCACACCACACACCACGCACACCACACACACCACCCACACCACACACACCACACACACACCGCCCACACCACACACACCACACACATGCCACACACACCCCACACACCCCACACACCCCACACATGCCACACACACCGCCTACACCACACACCACACACACCACCGACACCACACACACCACCGACACCACAAACACCACGCACACCATCCACACTACACACACCACACACACCACACACGAAACACACACACACACACCTCACACACCACACACACCACCCACACCACACACACCACACACACACACCACACACGCCACACACACACCATACACACCACACACACACACCACCCACACCACACACGAAACACACACACACACGAAACACACACCACACACACCTCACACACCACACACACCAGACACACCACAAACACCACACACACCATTAACTACAACACACAGCAGCTTGCGGTTAGGAGGGTGCTGGCCAGCGAAGTGAGAGGCTACAGAGAGAGCAGGATCTTGGCGGAGCCAAGAGGATAGTCACGTCCAAGGGACGAAGACCGAGAGCCCTGAGTAGCCGGAAATGAGCATGGCCCATTGTGGCCAGCAAGCCTCGTACCGAAGCAGCCGTGAGCGGGGTTAAAGACATAGACACTGCCGGAGCAGGAGAGAGAGAGAGAGAGGTCAGAGAGAGGTCACTGCCGGCGCAGGAGGGATCCCTGCCAGAGCAGGATCTTGGCGGGAAACCACCAGCCACGGTGGGCCACCGGGTAGTTGAGATGGTGTTGGAGCTGAACGTGTCCGAGAACGTCTTGGAAATGCCGGTGGCAATTGTGCACGTTGCCCCGCTGTAGCCACTGTCACATTAGCAGCCTTGCTCGCATTCGGCCTTCGACTGCTTGAGTTTGGCAATGATTTATGTGTCATTGATATGGAGACGAGGCAAGGAAATAGAAAGGCAGATAGACACAGAAGCAGACAGAAAAGCAGACAAACAGGCACAAAACAGACAGACAGACAAACACACAAACAGACAGAGGATTCAGGGTCAGCCGGTAGACACTGCCGAAGCAGAATGTTGGCGGAGCCAAGTATCTACAAGAGTCTGCATCCGAGGGACGGCGACCGAGGGCCCTGAGTAAAGAGAGGGGTCACTGCCGGTGCAGGATCTTGGCAGGGCCAAGAGAGAGGTCAGACAAGAGTAATACGTAGCCACTGCCGGAGCAGAATGTTGGCGGAGCCAAGTGTCTACGAGAGAGGATTCAGGGTCGGCCGGGTAGACACTGCCGAAGCAGAATGTTGGCGGAGCCAAGTATCTACAAGAGTCTGCGTCCGAGGGACGGCGACCGAGGGCCCTGAGTAAAGAGAGGGGTCACTGCCGGAGCAGGATCTTGGCAGGGCCAAGGGAGAGGTCCGACAAGAGTAATACGTAGACACTGCCGGAGCAGAATGTTGGCGGAGCCAAGTATCTACGAGAGAGGATTCAGGGTCGGCCGGGTAGACACTGCCGAAGCAGAATGTTGGCGGAGCCAAGTATCCACAAGAGTCTGCGTCCGAGGGACGGCGACCAAGGGCCCTGTGTAAAGAGAGGGGTCACTGCCGGAGCAGGATCTTGGCAGGGCCAAGAGAGAGGTCAGACAAGAGATATACGTAGACACTGCCGGAGCAGAATGTTGGCGGAGCCAATTATCTACGAGAGAGGATTCAGGGTCGGCCGGGTAGACACTGCCGAAGCAGAATGTTGGAGGAGCCAAGTATCTACAAGAGTCTGCGTCCGAGGGACGGCGACCGAGGGCCCTGAGTAAAGAGAGGGATCACTGCCGGAGCAGGATCTTGGCAGGGCCAAGAGAGAGGTCAGAGAGGGGTCACTGCCGGAGCAGGATCTTGGCGGAGCCAAGGGAGGAGACAGAGAGGGGGCACTGCATAGAGAGATCTTGGCGCAGCCCCCCTCTCCTGGCGGAGCCAAGAGAGGGACGAGGACAAAAAGCCCCCTGGGTAGCTAGGCATTAAATGTTTGTGCATTGAGACAGCATGTGGTAAAGAGGATACCGACAAGAGTTCAAGCAACACGGATGAGAACCAGTAAGACAGTTACCTTGATGATCACCTTGGCGGTGTCCCTCATTCCATGCCGGATAAATGCTCGTGCAGCAAAGGGAGCTTGCCCAAATAGAAGGACGAACTTTGCTGCGGTGATTGGCTAGACCATGGTGTCAGGTCGCTCCGCAGCTGTGGGAGCAAAGGTTCTGGAGTCATCCAACTTGGTCCGGGCAGAGCATCGATGGTATTGGAGGTGACTGGCAGGGGTGATGCTCAAAACAGTAAGTAGTACTGGACACAAGTAGAGGGTGCAGATGAGTGCCATGACCGGCTTGTGCCAACCTTCAATACGTTGACAGAGTCTGGTGCCACCGGCTGAGGGTCGTCCTTGACCGAGGTTGAGAGGTGCAGCATTCTGTGAGATGAACTCAGATGTGGCCTTGACAAGGTCAGACAGGCAGGGCATAATAACGTACGGGTGGGTAGCGAATGTGAGTTGGCCTAGAAGGCAGGCGAGTTCGTGCTGGAGGACGCAACGCCTGTCAGTGTGGCAGAGACTAAATGACGTCGGGGCAGAGACTAAATGACGTCGGGCCAGAGAGGTTGAGGTTAAACTGGAAAACTACATAAATGGTTGGACAAGAGTGGCCCAAGCAAATCTGCTGTTGGACTGAACACTTGAATACGTGCAACACGTCAATTGCTGGTTATACACACTGGTTGGGATGGCAGTGTGAACTGCAACAGTGCTAACCCCCATACTAACTAGAGGAGACTGCAACAGCATGACCATAGGCCAGCCTGTGAGTACGTGGGTGGTGCACCTCGAAAGTGACAGGCAGTAGCACCAAATTGATTGATGCACTATGGATGTGTGTGTGTGTGTGTGTGGGAGTTCCTTACCCCACCAATGACAAGTAGACCAAGTAATAGTAGTACTTGATGGATTGATGACAGGAGCTGAAGAGGTGAGATTCGGGGCTACTACAGTCTAACGACAGAGAAACCGTAAGCAAGGCCGTTGCATACATAATTGACGAATTGCTGATCAGGATGTAAAGCAAGCATGGACGCAAAACGGGAAACGTGCAGAGGCGTATGAACAGAATGTACAGTATTATGCAGTGTGCGGTGGATGGTGGCCTTAGTGTCGCTCTGGACACTGAAGGCTGGCATGATGTTGGCAGCCCTATTGCTTGGGTTTACCACCCGCCCCCGAGCTGGTGGTGTTACCCTTACAGTGGGAAGCTGGGTGGCGACCCCGGCAGATTTGGCAGATGTGGGACCTGGAGCAAGGGTCGAAGCACCGACCCACATTGAAATTGCGGCAGACCGACTGTCCTGGGGAGGCTGAGCCCTTGAAGTTACTAGCGAAGCCAGAAAACTGTTGGTAGGACTGTTGGTAGGGACGAAAAGGACAGCGTCCATTAGCAGAAGGCGGATGTGCAGCGCCGCATGCCATGCAGGCAGACCGAGCGCGTCCTGTTGTCGCCAGCTGCCACAGGTTTGGGTCGATAATGTCCCACTTCAGCGACGAGTCGGCAGCAGCCTTGATGCGGAACTTCCTGTCATACTCCAACCACCCTTCAGGCGTGAATCTGCGATTAGCCTCTAGGATGAGGCCCTGGTAACACAGCAACTCCGCTGACCTGTGCGGGGCCACGTCGACAATAACCTGGCTCATGATCGTGTAGGCTTCCACCCACGTCGCAAGGTCGTGAACGTGCCTGCTCTTGACGCGGGCAGCGCCGTCCTCGACCACCCGCAACGGGCCCCCATCCGACGACTCAAAACGGAGCACGTTCTGTGTGCGGGCGTGCGGCACAGAGCAAGACACAGAGGGCAAGAGCTCACTCAATTCCACGAGCTCACCCATCAAAATCCGCTCGCGATGTTTAGCTCCCAGGTGGGCGGCAAACGACTTGCTGCTACCTGAGCTGGCTGGGAGAGGAGTCGAGTTCGTATGACTATGAGGCAGAGAATCGGGAACCATGGCCGCCAGAAGTGTTGGCAAAGTCTCCGACACCACCGATATTATGGTGGAGCGGATTGTGTCGGGAGTTATCGCCGACGTCGGAGGCACAGACGGCGCCAACGGCTCGCGTTCTCTGTTGCCTGCTCCGCTCGCCGTGCTCGCTGCAGACTCGCAGGGATCAGCGTGATGAACTTGGGCCTGAATCAGGCGATCAACGAGGGCAGCCTTCCGGCCCGAAGTATCCAAACCCAACAGCGAGAGTTTGCTGCAGAGACGCGGAACAGTCATGGCGCGGATTTCATCGTCAGTATAGGCAGCCATGGCGTCGCGAAGACAAGGCGGCGAGGAGCGAATAAACTCACAAACTGTGAAACACTACGAGCGAGCAAGAAACTCACGAACTCTAAAGCACTACGAGCAAGCAAGAAACTCACAAACGAGTCAAAGCTCACTGAAACACAATGAACTGACAAGAGTGATCCGCACACAGAACGAATCGAAATATATAATACTACGAGCAAGGAAGAATGATCATCGCACAGAACGGATCGAAAATATATAGCAGAGCAAACTCTAGCAAGACATGCAACGATGCATGCCACCCACGTTGAGTTACAAGCAAGCGCCATCATAACACCGCCAAACCCACCCACGTTAAGCTACGAGCTAGCATCATCAGAACGCCGCCACACGCCTTCCACATCGGAGGCGAGCGACACGCATGAATGCCAAACTTTAGTATGACACGTTGAGTGCCTACGACGCATGCCGCCTACGTTGAGCGTCGCGCATGAATGAATGTCGCGTTGAGTGTCACGTTGTATGACACATAGAATGCCACGATGCATAGAGTACCATGTGAGCACGTACAGCGCACGTTCATAGCAGCATAGTTTGAGTGGTGGCACGAAGCAGCCGCGTGCACCCATTAATCTGCATTATTACTATAATGCTACACACACACACACCACACACACACCACACACACCACACACACCACACACACCACACACGAAACACACACCACACACGCCACACACCACACACACCACACACACCACGCACACCATCCACACTACACACACCACACATACCACAGATGCACACACACGCACCCACGCACGCGGAAACACACGCCCGCACGCCCCCCCCCCCCCCCCCACATATACACACAGTCACATACACAGACACACAGACTCACATAAAGACATACATACACACACACCACACACACCACACACACCACACACCACACACACCACACACACCACACACACCACACACACCACACACACCACACACCACACACACCACACACACCACACACACCACACACACCACACACACCACACACACACACACACACACACACACACGACCCACACCACACACCACACACACCACACACACCACACACACCACACACACACACACACACACACACGACCCACACCACACACCACACACACCACACACACCACACACACCACACACCACACACACCACACACACCACACACACCACACACACCACACACACCACACACACCACACACCACACACACCACACACCACACACACCACACACACCACACACACCACACACACCACACACACCACACACACCACACACACCACACACACCACACACACCACACACACCACACACACCACACACACACACACACACACACACACGACCCACACCACACACCACACACACCACACACACCACACACACCACACACACACACACACACGACCCACACCACACACCACACACACCACACACCACACACACCACACACACCACACACACCACACACCACACACACCACACACACCACACACACCACACACACCACACACACCACACACACCACACACACCACACACCACACACACCACACACACCACACACCACACACACCACACACACCACACACACCACACACACCACACACACCACACACACCACACACACCACACACACCACACACACCACACACACCACACACACCACACACACCACACACACCACACACACCACACACACCACACACCACACACACCACACACACCACACACACCACACACACCACACACACCACACACACCACACACACACACACACACACACACACACACACACACGACCCACACCACACACCACACACACCACACACACCACACACACCACACACACACACACACACACACACACGACCCACACCACACACCACACACACCACACACACCACACACCACACACACCACACACACCACACACACCACACACACCACACACCACACACACCACACACACCACACACCACACACACACCACACACACCACACACACCACACACACCACACACACCACACACACCACACACACCACACACACCACACACACCACACACACCACACACACCACACACACCACACACACCACACACACCACACACACCACACACACACACACACACACACACACACACACGACCCACACCACACACCACACACACCACACACACCACACACACCACACACACCACACACACACACACACACGACCCACACCACACACCACACACACCACACACACCACACACACCACACACACCACACACCACACACACCACACACACCACACACACCACACACACCACACACACCACATACACCACACACACCACACACCACACACACCACACACACCACACACCACACACACCACACACACCACACACACCACACACACCACACACACCACACACACCACACACACCACACACACCACACACACCACACACACCACACACACCACACACACCACACACACCACACACACCACACACACCACACACACCACACACACCACACACCACACACACCACACACACCACACACACCACACACACCACACACACCACACACACCACACACACACACACACACACACACACACACACACACGACCCACACCACACACCACACACACCACACACACCACACACACCACACACACCACACACACACACACACACACACACACACACACGACCCACACCACACACCACACACACCACACACCACACACACCACACACACCACACACACCACACACACCACACACACCACACACCACACACACCACACACACCACACACCACACACACACCACACACACCACACACACCACACACACCACACACACCACACACACCACACACACCACACACACCACACACACCACACACACCACACACACCACACACACCACACACACCACACACACCACACACACCACACACACCACACACACCACACACACACACACACACACACACACACGACCCACACCACACACCACACACACCACACACCACACACCACACACACACACACACACACACACACGACCCACACCACACACCACACACACCACACACACCACACACACCACACACACCACACACCACACACACCACACACACCACACACACCACACACACCACACACACCACACACACCACATACACCACACACACCACACACCACACACACCACACACACCACACACCACACACACCACACACACCACACACACCACACACACCACACACACCACACACACCACACACACCACACACACCACACACACCACACACACCACACACACCACACACACCACACACACCACACACACCACACACACCACACACACCACACACACCACACACACCACACACACCACACACACCACACACACCACACACACCACACACACCACACACACCACACACACACACACACACACACACACACACACGACCCACACCACACACCACACACACCACACACACCACACACACACACACACACACACACACACGACCCACACCACACACCACACACACCACACACACCACACACACCACACACACCACACACCACACACCACACACACCACACACACCACACACACCACACACCACACACACCACACACACCACACACACCACACACACACACACACACACACGACCCACACCACACACCACACACACCACACACACCACACACACCACACACACCACACACACCACACACACCACACACACCACACACACCACACACACCACACACACCACACACACCACACACACCACACACACCACACACACCACACACCACACACACCACACACACCACACACACCACACACACCACACACACCACACACACCACACACACCACACACACCACACACACCACACACACACACACACACACACACACACACACACACGACCCACACCACACACCACACACACCACACACACCACACACACCACACACACACACACACACACACACACACACGACCCACACCACACACCACACACACCACACACACCACACACACCACACACACACACACACACACACACGACCCACACCACACACCACACACACACCACACACACCTCACACACCACAAACATCACACACACCACACACACCACACACACACCGCCCACACCACACACACCACACACATGCCACACACACACCACCCACACCACACACACCGCCCACACCACACCCACCACACACAACACACACATCACACACACCACACACACCTCACACACCACACACCACACACACCACACACACCACACACACCACACACACCACACACACACACACCACACACACCACACACACCACACACACCACACACACCACACACACCACACACACACACACACACACACACACACGACCCACACCACACACCACACACACACCACACACACCACACACACCACACACACCACACACACCACCGACACCACACACCACACACACCACACACACCACACACACCACACACACACACACACACACACCACACACACCACACACACACACACACACACACACACACACGACCCACACCACACACCACACACACACCACACACACCACACACACCACACACACCACACACACACACGACCCACACCACACACCACACACACACACCACACACACCACACACACCACACACACCACACACACCACCGACACCACAAACATCACACACACCACACACACCACACACACACCGCCCACACCACACACACCACACACATGCCACACACACCACCCACACCACACACACCGCCCACACCACACCAACCACACACAACACACACATCACACACACACCACACACACCACGCACACCATCCACACTACACACACCACACACACCACACACCCACCACACACGAAACTCACACCACACACACCTCACACACCACACGCACCACACACACCACACACACACCACACACACCACACACACACCACACACACCACATTAACTACAACACACAGCAGCTTGCGGTTAGGAGGGTGCTGGCCAGCGAAGTGAGAGGCTACAGAGAGAGCAGGATCTTGGCGGAGCCAAGAGGATAGTCACGTCCAAGGGACGAAGACCGAGAGCCCTGAGTAGCCGGAAACGAGCATGGCCAACACCCCTTTATTTACTTTATCAAAGTAAATGAGAGATGAGAAATGGGAAGTGGGTGGGTGAACCACAATGAACTGACAAGAGTGATCCGCACTCAGAACGAATCGAAATATATAACACTACGAGCAAGGAAGAATGATCCTCGCACAGAACGGATCGAAAATATATAGCAGAGCAAACTCTAGCAAGACATGCAATGATGCATGCCACCCACGTTGAGTTACAAGCAAGCGCCATCATAACACCGCCAAACCCACCCACGTTAAGTTACGAGCAAGCGTCATCATAACGCCGCCACACGCCTTCCACATCGGAGGCGAGCGACACGCATGAATGCCAAACTTTAGTATGACACGTTGAGTGCCTACGACGCATGCCACCTACGTTGAGCGTCGCGCATGAATGAATGTCGCGTTGAGTGTCACGTTGTATGACACATAGAATGCCACGATGCATAGAGTACCATGTGAGCACGTACAGCGCACGTTCATAGCAGCATAGTTTGAGTGGTAGCACGAAGCAGCCGCGTGCACCCATTAATCTGCATTATTACTATAATGCTACATTAACTACAACACACAGCAGCTTGCGGTTAGGAGGGTGCTGGCCAGCGAAGTGAGAGGCTACAGAGAGAGCAGGATCTTGGCGGAGCCAAGAGGATAGTCACGTCCAAGGGACGAAGACCGAGAGCCCTGAGTAGCCGGAAATGAGCATGGCCCATTGTGGCCAGCAAGCCTCATACCGAAGCAGCCGTGAGCGGGGTTAAAGACATAGACACTGCCGGAGCAGGATCTTGGCGGAGCCAAGAGAGAGGTCAGAGAGAGGTCACTGCCGGAGCAGGAGGGATCACTGCCAGAGCAGGATCTTGGCGGGTAACCACCAGCCACGGTGGGCCACCGGGTAGTTGAGATGGTGGTGGAGCTGAACGTGTCCGAGAACGTCTTGGAATTGCCGGTGGCAATCGTGCACGTTGCCCCGCTGTAGCCACTGTCACATTGACAGCCTTGCTAGCGTTGGGCCTTCGACTGCTTGAGTGTGGCAATGATTCATGTCTCATTGATATGGAGACGAGGCAAGGAAATAGAAAGGCAGATAGACACAGAAACAGACAGAAAAGCAGACAAACAGACAAACACACAAACAGACAGAGGATTCAGGGTCAGCCGGGTAGACACTGCCGAAGCAGAATGTTGGCGGAGCCAAGTATCTACAAGAGTCTGCGTCCGAGGGACGGCGACCTAAGGCCCTGAGTAAAGAGAGGGGTCACTGCCGGAGCAGGATCTTGGCAGGGCCAAGAAAGAGGTCAGACAAGAGTAAGACGTAGACACTGCCGGAGCAGAATGTTGGCGGAGCCAAGTATCTACGAGAGAGGATTAAGGGTCGGCCGGGTAGACACTGCCGAAGCAGAATGTTGGCGGAGCCAAGTATCTACAAGAGTCTGCGTCCGAGGGACGGCGACCGAGGGCCCTGAGTAAAGAGAGGGGTCACTGCCGGAGCAGGATCTTGGCAGGGCCAAGAGAGAGGTCAGACAAGAGTAATACGTAGACACTGCCGGAGCAGAATGTTGGCGGAGCCAAGTATCTACGAGAGAGGATTCAGGGTCGGCCGGGTAGACACTGCCAAAGCAGAATGTTGGCGGAGCCAAGTACTCTTGACATTATCAACAGTGAAACCCGTGCAAATTCGAGTAAACCAGCGTGACGAAAAGTCTCAAAATTCTCAATACTAAAGTCGCACTGCGCGCTTTTCAAATTGCCGCGATCGCGGCTCAACTTACGAGTGATTTATCTCAGGAACCGTTGCTCGCAGCGCTTCGCGGATTGTTTCTCCCGACAGGTGAGAGTTTTCTCTTCGCCCTGGATATTTCGATCACTGGATTTGAGCGAGATTGGACTGAGTTACGGTCTTTTGAAGTTTTGCATTTGAATGCGTCGTTTACGACGCATTCAAGTATGGGCGGCTCTTAAAGGGTTATTTATTATTCTCAGGTTGTATGTTGATACCGCATTATGATTCGCAATTGATTCGTGTCTCATAATAATATTATGGCAATGAAGGCTCCAAATAAAATGAATGTCATCCGTACATTTGCCCATGTACACAACTTCACAGGCAGTTACAATCGTACATGGTCCTCCTAGTGCTACATGTATTTTGATACATGTACGCAAATCAACTGCAGATCGATGTGATTCAAGCAATGCAAGGACAGAGTAGTTTAGCAAAACTTCCGTGATCTCGCGCAATCCTATTTGCTATGTTCGCAGAGAACTGGTACTCTTCGCATTCAGAAGAATCAGATGTTCGCACCCAAAGCTAGCTGGGGTGCCTGACACAGCTGATGTGCTGCTGGCCAGCTAGCTGTTAGTGCTAGCTCGCTGAACTCGTGAAACGAATCTTCACAAATCCGTAATCTTGTATGCAATATTTCGAACTACTTTCCAACTAAGCCAAGCTCGTCGATTGAAGGAACAAACTACAACCATGAGTATCATAGCTACCACCTACGGACCTCACCGTGTATGACACTCCGACTGGTCACTCAGCCTGGTGACACTAGTTCATCTTCAAGTACTGTGGCAGGTTCGATGTCGGAGAACCATCGTAACTTTCTAGCAACTTAGCTGCTTAGTTTAAAGTCTTGCATTTTCTCACATCACGATCAAGAACCTTCAGTACGAGGATTTTTACTTGCACTAGAGTGGAGAGAACGACTGTCTTTCAGCCTGCTCCTGCCTGACAAAGTCGAAAGCGGGAATGCAAAGGAAAAGAGTATCCGCACTCCTATATTGAGTCTTGACATACGATAATAATATTATAGGATCATCGAAATCCCACTTTTTTCTTTCTTTTTTTACAAACGGGTAAACGTGATTTCTTCATTCCTCTTGCAGTAAAATCCAAAAACTACACGCAAAAATTCAGTCACTTTTGCATCAACTGTTGCAACGAAAAATGTTGGTGGCGCAAGGAGAAGCTTGTCGTTTGGAGTGACAAGTGATCACCGCTGCTTTTCCTTGTCAGAGTCAACAATACACTTTGTTCTGCAGCGTTGGGAGTGGTGTTGGAGTAGAAATTGCTGACTAGACGTCGCGGAGGCCGAGCTTTCCTGCGCAGGTATGAGTTTGGACGTATTT
>NC_088645.1:31295016-31387516 GCF_964019385.1 Sycon ciliatum
ATTATGCCATACCCCACCATTGGAAAATCAATGTGTTATGCACAGACATACAATTATGCCATACCCCACCATTGGAAAATCAATGTGTTATGCACAGACATACAATTATGCCATACCCCACCATTGGAAAATCAATGTGTTATGCACAGACATACAATTATGCCATGCCCCACCATTGGAAAATCAATGTGTTATGCACAGACATACAATTATGCCATGCCCCACCATTGGAAAATCAATGTGTTATGCACAGACATACAATTATGCCATACCCCACCATTGGAAAATCAATGTGTTATGCACAGACATACAATTATGCCATACCCCACCATTGGAAAATCAATGTGTTATGCACAGACATACAATTATGCCATACCCCACCATTGGAAAATCAATGTGTTATGCACAGACATACAATTATGCCATACCCCACCATTGGAAAATCAATGCAACTGCGTTTATATAGAATACTTTTTTTCTTTTCTTTTTCTATTTTTCGGACATACTTTTTGTATGTGCAATGACGGAGACTCAATCGATTTAGGCTAAGGCCTGTGGAGAATCCATAAATACAATTGAAGGGCTCCAATTCAAAACGCTATAAAGACCAAACCGGAGCTTTTGCGTTTTTTTGTAATGGAAGAATTCATTATCACCCCGCGGACGTCTGTGTGTGTCGGTTTTACGGGTCAAAATGAGATACATCCCAGTTAAAATGATGCCTAAAGTTTGTTTTCTTCTGCAAAACACGATAAAGGTCAGTGCTGCTGCAGTGGAAAGTTCAGGAACTGGAAAAACTGCAGTTCCTGAACTTTCCATAAAACCGATTTACATCGTTTTGAATCGGAGCCCTTCAATTGCAAATGCGATGCAGAGGTGGATCGTACTCAAATCCGAACACAAAAACGGACGCATCGATGTTGATCAAAAATTGCAGAGTTTTAATTGATCCTATCGGACTATTGTCAAAGTGAGATGTTGAGACTTGGGCAGTTATTGTAGAAGAAGGTGGCTGCTCCAGACGTTGGACCTACTCAGCTTACTCCAGTTCAGCTGATGAGTCAGTGATGACGAGAGGGGAATTCCCCGAAACACTGTGTGTTGAGCAGAGAGTGGTGCTTTCTTGCAGGCTTCACGAGTGGACCGCCTCACGTACTTCTCATGTGCTCACACGGCAGTCGTGAGTCAGTCGTCTGGGCAGGAAGCGCAAGTTCAAACGTTTGTAGCAGCCATCTTCTTGGACTATTGCTAGTGCCGAAAAATGGAGAGAATTGAAACACTCCTTCATAGATAGTAGCAGCCTGAAACTTGGGAATCTGAAAAAAAATAGATTGTTGTAGGTGACCTTCATGCAAAACAGATTTTTGCCAAAATGTAGGTAACATTCCAATTCTCCATTTCTACCTTGTTCGCTCACACACAATGCAACCAGGCGAAATTGTTTCTGTGCGCATTTCTCCACCGTACAGGGTTTTCTCATTGGAAAGGCAGGTCAACATGTAACTGCTGGTGGCACTTCGGATGTAGGTAATTTCCAGAGCCACTAGCCATGCTTCATATCCTATGAGCGTATACACGTAAGTAGCGTAAAGTACAGCGAGTACGGCGCGTCCTTTTCTGGTCGTATTGTGGACGTGGTGTCCTGCCTGTAGGTCATACCACACGAACCGTGTATACACATTTCACGTTGTGCAGTCAATCCGTATACACGTTAACTTTTGGCGGACACGAGCTGCACACAAAAACCTAAGTGTGACTTTAGTACACTAAGGCTCTCACATCGCACACAATCTATTGCACTCTGCCATAGGATTATGTGTTTTTCCCTGGCTGTGAAATCAAGGTGGGGTGCTCTGGTGGTAATTTACAGTAGAGACCAAGAGCAAACAGTACACAAGCCGCCACACCAGTATAAACTAGAAATTTATAGTAAGATCCTACCTGTGAACCTTCTTGATCTTGAAGGTGAGAAGGATGGCACATGCCACTGTCACGATGCTTACTACACTAGCAATGCCAACGATAGCTGCAGTTGATACACGCTGCTTTGTAGAATCATCGGCAGTGGAAGGCGGATGCAAGGATCGTGTTCCACTTGACATAGCTGATTTTAAGATGTAGGAGGTAGCGAGTTTGTTTGAAGTAGTCGTGGCGTCGTGGGCAGAAGCGCCGATGAAGTGGTAGTTGAACCGTAGGTTGTGACATTTTGGGCCACAAAAGGACATAAACAGAAACGAGGCATTCAGTACGAGATGTCGAGCAGCAACTAGTTACTTCTGACACACTGAGTGGTGTGGTACAGGCATACTGGGCCTACACACAGTACACACCGAACCTACCATGAAAGACACATACATTCTTGCTCGCCTAGACGTATACAGCGTGCACACCGAGCCACCATGAAAGACACATACATCTTTGCACGGCTAGAAACAATTCTGCCACAAGTCTTTCTAGTACATGCTGAAGAAAGTTGTTGTCACTGCTCTAATGGTCACTTCTGCACCAGTAGATGCAACACAGTGGTCATAAAGTGTTTTCAAAACCCATTGCAGTGCTTGATGCACTCACTGAAAGTGCAAGGCAAGGAGAAACAGAAAAGAACGTACCACTGGTGTCATGACTTGTAGGAGAGACTTCTAAATAGAACACAGCAAAATACACGCACATATATTATACCAGCGATTTTTAGGGTAACAAAAGGACATAAACGAAAACGAGGAATTCAGTACCAGAGGTCGAGCAGCAACTAGTTACTTCCGACATGCTCTGTGGTGTGGTACAGACGTACTAGTTGTATACGGAGCACACACCGAGACTGCCAAGAAAGACACATACATCTTAGCACGGCTAATTGCATACAGAGCACACACCGAGACTACCATGAAAGACACATACATCTTAGCACGGCTAGTTGTACACAGAGCACACACCGAGACTACCATGAAAGACAAATACATCTTAGCACGGCTAGTTGTATACGGAGTACACAACGAGCCTACCATTAAAGACACATACATTTTTGCACGACTTGTCGTATAGAGAGTACACAACGAGCCTACCATTAAAGACACATACATCTTTGCGCGGCTAGAAACAATTCTGCCACAAGTCTTTCTAGTACTTGCTGCAGAAAGTTGTTGTCACTGCTCTAATGGCCATTTCTGCACCAGTAGATGCAACACAGTGGTCATAAAGTGTTTTCAAAACCCATTGCAGTGCTTGATGCACTCACTGAAAGTGCAAGGCAAGGAGAAACAGAATAGAACGTACCACTGGTATCATGACTTGTAGAAGAGACTACTGAATAGAACACAGCAAAATACACGCACACAGATACGCACACAGATACCAGCGATTTTAGGGTAGCAAAAGGACAGAAACGAAAACGAGGAATTCAGGACCTGAGCTAGAGGTCGAGCAGCAACTAGTTACTTCTGACATGCTCTGTGGTGTGGTACAGACATACTAGCAGTGTCTGCTCTAGGATTGTAGGACAGCCGGGTACACGTGTACCTGGCGCAACCATTTCAACCGGGTCGGAGCCGGGTACACATGTGCCTGGCGCTGTCTCACCAGCCGAGTCACATGCGAAGTCTGTGGATTCGCCTCTTCGCTGGAGGCTCAAAGCAACACCTCAAACGATCAAGCTCAAACTGAGCACTTGCACACACCGGATACTGACTACTTTCACTTCGATGCGCGCCTCTGCATGATCTGTCACACATACAAGCCAAGTAGTCAATCCCTTCAAAGTTCGAGCGTGTAAAGTACCAACCGGGTCACAGGTGACCCGGTACTATATTTTCAACCGGGTCCAAGCGCCGTCCAACCGGGTCGATTACCCGGCTCACCCGGCTCTGGAGCAGACACTGACTAGTCGTATACGGAGTACACACCGAGCCTACCATGAAAAACACATACATTTTTGCACGACTTGTCGTATAGAGAGTACACACCGAGCCTACCATGAAAAACACATACATCTTTGCGCGGCTAGAAACAATTCTGCCACAAGTCTTTCTAGTACATGCTGCAGAAAGTTGTTGTCCCTGCTCTAATGGCCATTTCTGCACCAGTAGATGCAACACAGTGGTCATACAGTATTGTTGAAATGAGCGTATCTATAACAAACGAGCGATCGGTTCCACTAACGAGCAAGCTATCGAGCGAGCTAACGAGTTTCATTGATGTGGCAAATATGTTTTTTGAATATTTTTTCTAAGTTAGATTTTATTCAGCTGGTTCAAATCATCACCACCGGCATTTGGGATTGCTGCTTCTTCACTTCATTCTGCTGTTTGGTGTCAAGATGTCTTTTCAGCGCCGTCGTTGAGTAGCCTTGGTAAGAATAGACCGTTTTGCAAAGATTGCAAAGAGCCCTGGTCTTCGCTGCTTAGCGGGAGAAAATTTCCAAACGACTGAGCGTAACTTTCACTCGAATGGAGAGGTGACCGAAGCATATCCTGCGACAGGTCAGCAGATGCGGAACAAGACATCAGTAGAGTCCACCAAAGCTGCAACGGCAACTGAAACAACTCAAGTGTCGTGCAGACATACAGTCAACGCAACTGCGAGTGATTTTCACTTTGCGCGGGACTGGACTCTCGATCGACCAGGGAGTTGGAAAATATTTTACGACTCCCCAGTCAACATGTACTGTCATGTGTACGGAGTACGGTGTGCGGTGTTCGTTAGTGCAAACGAGCTGGCCGCACAAACGAGCCGAGTTTCTGGCGAGCGAGCTAACGAGTATCCGGTGAGATCGTTTCAACACTATCATACAGTGTTTTCAAAACCCATTGCAGTGCTTGATGCACTCACTGAAAGTACAAGGCAAGGAGAAACAGAATAGAACGTACCACTGGTAACAGGACTTGTAGGAGAGACTACTAAATAGAACACAGCAAAATACACACAGATAGATACCAGCGCATTTAGGGTAACAAAAGGACATAAACGAAAACGAGGAATTCAGTACCAGGGGTCGAGCAGCAACTAATTACTTCTAACATGTTCTGTGGTGTGATACAGACAAACTAGTTGTATACAGAGCACACACTGAGACTCCCAAGAAAGACACATACATCTTAGCACGGCCAGTCGTATACGTAGTACACACCAAGCCTACCATGAAACACACATCAGTGGCGGATCCAGGATTTGGCCGAAGAGGGGGCCCAAGGTATCCGTCCCGGATGCCCCCTGCCCCCCCCCCCCCCCCCCCCTGGATCCGCCACTGCACATACATCTTTGCACGGCTAGAAACAATTCTGCCACAAGTCTTTCTAGTACACGTTGCAGAAAGTTGTTGTCACTGCTCTAATGGCCATTTCTGCACCAGTAGATGCAACACAGTGGTCATGCAGTGTTTTCAAAACCCATTGCAGTGCTTGATGCACTCACTGAAAGTGCAAGGCAAGGAGAAACAGAATAGAACGTACCACTGGTAACAGGAATGGTAGGAGAGACTACTAAATAGAACACAGCAAAATACACGCACATATATACCGACACACAAGCATATGCGTTACACACAGAAAGGCAGAGATGGAAAGAAGCAAGTGAAAACCTAGATTGCAGCTACTAGTGATCCCCATGTGAAGTACACATAGGTTTTGCCATACAGGAGTGTGCACTCAAACATTGCCAGTGACATTAGTGTTCAGCGCCTGTCTCTGTCTCACCCAAGCATGAACCATGGCACAATTCACAACACATCAATGTGAAGTTGTGTGATGCATAGCACATAAGGCACTTACCCACACACTTGCTCCCTGCCCATATATAGTTTAGTTTACAAATACAGTTGACAGTGCCTTGTCCCATCACGTGATTACAGGATTCAACATTGATGTCATCGGAACATCTAACTCTGCAACCTGGAATGGAAATAGAAGAGAACGGGTGCAAAAAGTGTGCCATTTACCGGTATTATTATAGACCAGCATGTTTGTGTGTTTGCTTGGAACTAGGTCTATTTTAGACGTTAGTTTTATTACGCAAGTCGTCATTGTCGGCAAAAACGGATAGTGAGCGTGAAATTGTGTGCTAGAGTGATCACTATATTTAGATAAGCATAGCAAGTAGAATGTGACCTCCATCACCAGTTAGTAACACTTCGAGACACCAATGACCGGTGCACAACTTCACGGCCATTTGAAACCGCTTTCCAACTGTTCTCGTTCGGCAACTCGACAGACCCAGATAAAGCTGGAAAAATAACTCACTGCTTCACACTCTTAAAACCCCGAAAAAACCCTCATCACTAGTAGTGTGGAAACGATCTCACCGAGTACTCGTTAGCTCGCTCGCCAGAAACTCGGTTCGTTTGTGCGGCCAGCTCATGTGCACTAACGAACACCGTACTCCGTACACATGGCGGTATATATCGACCGGGGAGTCGTAAATATTTTACGACTCCCTGGTACGAAGAGTCCAGTCCCACGCAAAAAGAAAATCACTCGCAGTTACAGTGACCGTATGCCTGCACAACGCGAATGTGTTTCAGTTGTCGTTGCAGCTTTGGTGGCCTCCACTGATGTCTTGTTCCGCATCTGCTGATCTGTCGCAGGACATGCTTCTGTCAACTTTCCATTCGAGTGAAAGTTAGTCCCAGTCATTTGGAAGTTTTCTCGCGCGATGCAGCGAAGAACAGGGCTACTTGCGATCGTTGCAAAACGGTCTATTCTTACAAAGGCTGCTCAACGACTGCGCTGAAACGACATCTCGGCACCAAACAGTAGTCCGAAGTGAAGCAGAAGCAACCCCAAATACCAGCAGTGATAATTATTTGAACCAGCTGAATTGAATAAGAAATCGAGCTTAGAAAAAAATACGTAAAAAATCATATTGCCACATCAATGAAACTCGTTAGCTCTCTCGATAGCTTGCTCGTTAGTGGAACTGTTCACTGGTTTGTTAACCCCTTTAGCGCAAGCGTCGTACTGGTACGACGCACATGAGTTGCATGCCCCACGGCCGTCGTACTAGTACGACGCGCGCTGTACACTGTACAGTGAACCTGCATCTCATAGTTGTGGGGTCCGTGTTGAGTCCATAGCGACTTATTCAAACTATCGTAACTCACCCACTACTTGGTCGATTCTCACAATCGAAACCTGTATCTGCACGTGAAAACTCTCAGTTAGCGATAGAAACAATCGCCGATGCATTACGACTACCGGTTGTTGAGATATGCGACTCGACACGGCAAATTTCAACTAGATTTTTTCGTGCAGTCTGCAGAACGCGTATTTTCCATTGTGGATCATTTTTGCGCTACTTGCTGCCATGGAAACAGGATTCAAATGATGGTGGTAGATACCGTGAGTCTTGACAAAACATTTGAGCTCGATACGAGCAAGGAGACCGAAATGGCAGCTGAATATTTGACCCCGGTTAGTCTTGGCCGTACTCGAGTCTGTCGAGCACGTTGATGAAGTTTGCCAGACTGTAGCACGGGGTTTTGGTTTCGCTCCGAGCTGGGTTTGCCACCAGTTTGTTCCTCGGCTCAAGACCTTTCCACGAAGCTCAAGATCGTGGAATTCGTCCAACGGAAGGTAAAGTTATCGATCCTTGAACAGGTAGTACTTTCACGGGAAAATACGATTTTTACAGGTGTTGACGTTTGGGCGCGTTCAGGTAGCGTCGTGCTAAAGATACGCTTGTTTCAACACCAATAATAACTAGTGTACCGACTTACTTTCACATGCTGGTGGTCTTGGGTTCCATACTCCGCCACTCTGGCATGTAGAATAGGTCACATCCAGACTGGTGTTAGCAAGAAACCCCGTTTGACACTGTACTGATATGTTCGTACCAATCGCCCTGCTAAAATCAGTAATGGGTTTGAAGTTGTGTTTTGCAAAAATGAGATCTGGACAAAGTTCTGGAAACAAAGAAGAGAACATTCAAGCCGGTTGTAGGTTTTGTGGTAGCAAGTCTTCAGTGTGCAATAATGGATAGAGTGAAGACTTGAGAAATAAACCATGATCGGAATTTCAAAATTTGGGACTTGATGGAGAGTTGCAAAGTATTAGGAAAATAGACCAGGTTCCTCGTACTGCTCTTTTTCTCTCCGAAACTCAACACTTGCTAATCAGATACGAAAGAAAGAAAAACCTCCTCAGTCACACCACCAGGACTCGAACCAGGGATGTTCGCGAGAAAGGTCCCTGGTTCGAGTTAGTCCCATATAGTCCCATATTAGCTGCAGTATGTGAAAGTGAACAAGCGCCCTACATCAGAGCATCCGGACACGAGTCCGTGTATGGAAGGTGTGGGGGAAAGCATACGGGGTGCAGTGACAGACGTACAGCCAGCATGCAACACAGAGTGTGCATAAACCATGAGCGGAAATCACGTATTATTCATGCCGAAATGTGAATATAGGTCATGCACAAGTTCTACCAAACTAGGCTATTGTTCCTTGGAATATAAATACTCCAACATAGTCGGAGACCAGGTTCTAGATGCGCCTATGAAAGGACGAGAAAAACTGGTCGGATCGATAAGGTTACCGGAGACTCAAGTTTCACTGTGCAGGAACGTAGTGTTATTTTGTATCACGCATGTGCAATAGTCAGGTGTACACACACACACATGTGCAATAGTCAGGTGTACACACACACACATGTGCAATAGTCAGGTGTACACACACACACATGTGCAATAGTCAGGTGTACACACACACACACACATGTGTACAATAGTCAGGTGTACACACACACACACACACATGTGCAATAGTCAGGTGCACACACACACACACACACACACACACACACACACACACACACACACACACACACACACACACACACACACACACACACACACACACACACACACACACACACACACACACACACACACACACACACACACACACATGTGTACATACACGTAATATTGCGAGTGAGACACACAGCTAATAAATCATTTCTTAATTTTATTCTCCTTTCTACTCCAGTAACCATGCTGTACAGTACACAGTCAGTTATTGAGAGATTATTGCACAGAAAATAGGAAATGGTTTCAAACTTACCTACAATGTTGAGTTGATATGTTTGTGTTGAGTTGTTATCCACTGTTCTGCAATGGTACAGTCCAGTGTATGAAGTGTCCAGTATAGGATGTACTGTGGCGTTCACCTGTACAATAGTACCTCCTGAGAAGGCACCTGTCTCAGCCAACACTAGACTACCATCAGTCTTCTCTAGTCGAATGAAGGGTCCTGATCCACTGATCACAACACATGCAGGTAAGTAACTGGTAACATTGGCTGTAGGTTGTCCATCACCAAATGTCACGCGGAATGCTGTTGTTGATTGTCGTGTACCAGCAGCATTTAGACTGACATGTTGACCTGTATGAAGGTACACATGTGGAACAGTGTGACAATGCTAACTCAATACATCACTACCGGTAATGACAATGACCTGACAATACTATCACAATGCTACCTAAATACATCACTACCAGCAATGACAATGACCTGACAATACTATCATAATGCTAACTCAATACATCACTACCAGCAATGACAATGACCTGACAATACTATCATAATGCTAACTCAATACATCACCACCAGCAATGACAATGACCTGACAATACTATCACAATGCTAACTTAATACATCACTACCAGCAATGACAATGACCTGACAATACTATCATAATGCTAACTCAATACATCACCACCAGCAATGACAATGACCTGACAATACTATCATAATGCTAATTCAATACATCACTACCAGCAATGACAATGACCTGACAATACTATCACAATGCTAACTTAATACATCACTACCAGCAATGACAATGACCTGACAATACTATCATAATGCTAACTCAATACATCACTACCAGCAATGACAATGACCTGACAATACTATCATAATGCTAACTCAATACATCACTACCAGCAATGACAATGACCTGACAATACTATCATAATGCTAACTCAATACATCACTACCAGCAATGACAATGACCTGACAATACTATCATAATGCTAGCTCAATACATCACTACCAGCAATGACAATGACCTGACAATACTATCATAATGTTAACTCAATACATCACTACCAGCAATGACAATGACCTGACAATACTATCATAATGTTAACTCAATACATCACTACCAGCAATGACAATGACCTGACAATACTATCATAATGCTAACTCAATACATCACTACCAGCAATGACAATGACCTGACAATACTATCATAATGTTAACTCAATACATCACTACCAGCAATGACAATGACCTGACAACACTATCATAATGTTAACTCAATACATCACTACCAGCAATGACAATGACCTGACAATACTATCACAATGCTAACTTAATACATCACTACCAGCAATGACAATGACCTGACAATACTATCATAATGCTAGCTCAATACATCACTACCAGCAATGACAATGACCTGACAATACTAGCACAATGCTGCAGTTGCATTAGCCTTCACACAAACATCAGGGAAGCGAACAACATTGTCATCTGACACACATGAAAATAATGACATTGCCAGAACCAAATTCATCCACCACAATATATCTTACCATTGCAGCCTGTCAGCAACAGGGGACAGAAGAGAAGCAAGCAGCCAATCAGGACACCTTCACAGTGGGACACACAAAGAGAAAATGAGAACAGAGATCTAAATTTTAAAAATGACACTAATGTTGGGTATGACTAGTATGGAAAGGACGGGAAGCTAAATGAATCGCACACGAAACTAAAAACCTTGCAATCTTTGTTGGGTATGAGTATGGAAAGGACGGGAAGCTAAATGAATTGCACACGAAACTAAAAACCTTGCAATCTTTGTTGGGTATGAGTATGGAAAGGACGGGAAGCTAAATGAATTGCACACGAAACTAAAAACCTTGCACCCTTTGTTGGGTATACATGCATTGAATGGGTTGAATCCAACCAATTCCATTTGCATGCAAACCCATGCCTGGTAAGATGTGAACCATCAACCCACAAGGAAATCCTGATACCCACAGGCCCCGGTGCATTGCCAAAGCATGATTTTGACAATAGCTGAAGAGGTCTAAAAGGGGGTGCATTTCACTTTGCTCAGAAATGCGCCGTTGAAAAGCAACAGAAGTGTACACGCGCCCTCATTACAGGAAGCTTCCGTAAAAAGGCTCACGAACTGAAAATTTTATTTGTGCTTCGAGGCCGACTTGCTCTCCCATCACTTCTGTGAGGATGAAACAGTCCTTTGTTCTGGAAAGGAAAGGAGAAGATAAGTATACTAGGGTGGAAAGGGGTGATCCGAGTACCCGAGTAGCCGTCTGTTTACCTGCTGATCCGTTAGCAAACGAGTACCCGTTAGTCATGTACGACGTTCCGGTACGGTATTGTTAGCTGGCTTCTACAGTCGTACAGTTCGCTGTAAAGTTTGAATGTGTTGTTGCTGGTTGGATCCTGCTACATATGACAACTCCTCGGACTGTTTTGCATGCTAGGGATGTAAGTGTGCATGCTCTGCTTGTCGCCATGCAGTGCACTTGCTGTCAAGTGCATGACTTTGCTTGTCGCCATGCAGTGCACTTGCTGTCAAGTGCATGACTTTGCTTGTCGCCATGCAGTGCACTTGCTGTCAAGTGCATGACTTTGCTTGTCGCCATGCAGTGCACTTGCTGTGAAGTGCATGACTTTGCTTGTCGCCATGCAGTGCACTTGCTGTCAAGTGCATGACTTTGCTTGCCGCCATGCAGTGCACTTGCTGTCAAGTGCATGACTTTGCTTGTCGCCATGCAGTGCACTTGCTGTGAAGTGCATGACTTTGCTTGTCGCCATGCAGTGCACTTGCTGTCAAGTGCATGACTTTGCTTGTCGCCATGCAGTGCACTTGCTGTCAAGTGCATGACTTTGCTTGTCGCCATGCAGTGCACTTGCTGTCAAGTGCATGACTTTGCTTGTCGCCATGCAGTGCACTTGCTGTCAAGTGCATGACTTTGCTTGTCGCCATGCAGTGCACTTGCTGTCAAGTGCATGACTTTGCTTGTCGCCATGCAGTGCACTTGCTGTCAAGTGCATGACTTTGCTTGTCGCCATGCAGTGCACTTGCTGTCAAGTGCATGACTTTGCTTGTCGCCATGCAGTGCACTTGCTGTCAAGTGCATGACTTTGCTTGTCGCCATGCAGTGCACTTGCTGTCAAGTGCATGACTTTGCTTGTCGCCATGCAGTGCACTTGCTGTCAAGTGCATGACTTTGCTTGTCGCCATGCAGTGCACTTGCTGTCAAGTGCATGACTTTGCTTGTCGCCATGCAGAGCACTTGCTGTGAAGTGCATGACTTTTCTTGTCGCCATGCAGTGCACTTGCTGTCAAGTGCATGACTTTGCTTGTCGCCATGCAGTGCACTTGCTGTCAAGTACATGACTTTGCTTGTCGCCATGCAGTGCACTTGCTGTGAAGTGCATGACTTTGCTTGTCGCCATGCAGTGCACTTGCTGTCAAGTGCATGACTTTGCTTGTCGCCATGCAGTGCACTTGCTGTCAAGTGCATGACTTTGCTTGTCGCCATGCAGTGCACTTGCTGTCAAGTGCATGACTTTGCTTGTCGCCATGCAGTGCACTTGCTGTCAAGTGCATGACTTTGCTTGTCGCCATGCAGTGCACTTGCTGTCAAGTGCATGACTTTGCTTGTCGTCATGCAGAGCACTTGCTGTCAAGTGCATGACTTTGCTTGTCGCCATGCAGTGCACTTGCTGTCAAGTGCATGACTTTGCTTGTCGCCATGCAGTGCACTTGCTGTCAAGTGCATGACTTTGCTTGTCGCCATGCAGTGCACTTGCTGTGAAGTGCATGACTTTGCTTGTCGCCATGCAGTGCACTTGCTGTCAAGTGCATGACTTTGCTTGTGGCCATGCAGTGCACTTGCTGTGAAGTGCATGACTTTGCATGTCGTCATGCAGTGCACTTGCTGTGAAGTGCATGACTTTGCTTGTCACCATGCAGTGCACTTGCTGTGAAGTGCATGACTTTTCTTGTCGCCATGCAGTGCACTTGCTGTCAAGTGCATGACTTTGCTTGTCGCCATGCAGTGCACTTGCTGTCAAGTGCATGACTTTGCTTGTCGCCATGCAGTGCACTTGCTGTCAAGTGCATGACTTTGCTTGTCGCCATGCAGTGCACTTGCTGTGAAGTGCATGACTTTTCTTGTCGCCATGCAGTGCACTTGCTGTGAAGTGCATGACTTTTCTTGTCGCCATGCAGTGCACTTGCTGTGAAGTGCATGACTTTGCTTGTCGCCATGCAGTACACTTCCTGTGAAGTGCATAACTTTGCTTGTCGCCATGCAGTGCACTTGCTGTCAAGTGCATGACTTTGCTTGTCGCCATGCAGTGCACTTGCTGTCAAGTGCATGACTTTGCTTGTCGCCATGCAGTGCACTTGCTGTCAAGTGCATGACTTTGCTTGTCGCCATGCAGTGCACTTGCTGTGAAGTGCATGACTTTTCTTGTCGCCATGCAGTGCACTTGCTGTGAAGTGCATGACTTTTCTTGTCGCCATGCAGTGCACTTGCTGTGAAGTGCATGACTTTGCTTGTCGCCATGCAGTACACTTCCTGTGAAGTGCACTTGCTGTGAAGTGCATGACTTTGCTTGTCGCCATGCAGTACACTTGCTGTGATGTGCACTTGCTGTGAAGTGCATGACTTTTCTTGTCGCCATGCAGTACACTTCCTGTGAAGTGCATAACTTTGCATGTCTGCAGTTCTGGTATGAAATGTGGAAGGCTATTGTATAGTCACTGTTTAAAGGGTAACCGGGTAACTATTTGGACTCAGCTCAGGGGTGTCGGAACGTAATTTAGTGTGCTACGGTCAGCTATCTGAAGTACAATTTACGCGTGAGGGAGGGGTGGCGGAGCCGAAAATGTTTGGAAATTTAGAGCCCAAATCAGCACATTTTATTGATTCACAGGGTACTTGCGGCAAATAGTGGTAGGGTCAATACCATAGTGACCGTAGCGTGTCCGACGCCCCTGCAGCTATTTAGTTTCAGCTGTACGGCACCAACCCGAAATGCCGAAATTAAAACGCTGAGGAAAATTTTCAAATCGGCTTTGGTGATGTAGTAGCATTCACCGCGTGCCGAAAAATAAATTGCTGTTAAAATGTCGAAAATCATGAAATGCCGGAATTTTGTCTATGCACAGGAGCAGTTCTAAAATTGGTCCATGGAGCCAGATCCCAAGCTGGACGCCCAAGCTGGACCCCAAGCTGGAAACCAAGCTGGATCCCAAGCTGGACCCCAAGCTGGAAACAAAGCCGGATACCAAGCTGGATATCAAGCCAGATCCGAAGCTGGACCCCCAAGCTGGAAACCAAGCTGGAAACCAAGCCGGATGCCAAGCCGGATCCCAAGCAAGATCCCAAGCCGGATCCCAAGACGGACCCCAAGCTGGATCCCAGGCCGGATACCAAGCTGGATCCCAAGCCAGATCTCAAGCCGGATCCCAAGCCGGATCCCAAGCCGGACACCAAGCCGCATACCGAACCGGATCCCAAGCCGGATCCAAATCCGCATCCCCAAGCCGCATCCCACTGATGCCGGCAAAGTCAAAAAAGGCAGACCTGAGTGTGGCCTTCACCAGAGCAGGGATCAAGCTATTGGACAACATCAAGGGAATAATAATAATAATATTCTCGGGATCCGCGTCGGCATCGCTTGAATGTTCAGAAACACACAAACCAGCCTTCGCATCCGCAGGCCACCACTATGCCTGTTCACCTTAGTTGCGGATGCAGACCTCACAAGTGAGTCAGGGGAGAGGAGGTTAATCTCTCAACCAATCGGGCGTGTAACAGCCCATAACCCTGTAAACTGCATCCTTGTTATTCTCACTCCGAGCTGTGAGTACCCAGTTGACCGTGGGTATCGGCACAGTTCAACACGCGTAATAAAAAGTCTTTTTACGCGCTCCCTGCTACCAGCGCGGGTCTTGAACTCGGGACCTGATGATTCGCAGGCAGGCCTGCAAACCAATCGGCCATATGCGTTGGTCCTCAAGAGAATAGCAACCGTAAGGGAGATAAAACTGTCACTTGTTGAGTTTGTCTTGAAAAGTAGAATGTTTGCTTAAACCGCAAGAAGTGCAAGCAAAAACTGTATATCCACCTATGGTTGGTGATTATTTGTACGAGATGTGTGCAAGTCCACGCACTAGCGCTAGTTCGATAAGCGGGGTGCAGTATACTCGCAATGTTGATAAGGTGAAGGTGTACCTATCGAGTTTACAATTAGAGCAACACGCAGGTAAGGACGCTGATCGCGTACCGGCACACGGCCCTGTCCCGAGCGGGCACCATATGCAGCAAAAAGAAAATCCGAAGTATCTCGACACGGGCAAAGGTGTTATATCTTTTGAACTCGTCAGCTTCAGCCGTGGTCGCAGCCATTGTTTCGCAGCCGTCATCGCAGCCATTTTGTCGCAGACGTGGTCCCAGCCATTTTCGCAGAAGTGGTCGCAGCCATTTTTTCGCAGAAGTGGTCACAGTCATTTTCGCAGCCGTGGTCGCAGTCATTTTCGCAGCCGTGGTCGCAGCCATTATTGCAGCCGTGTCGCAGCCATTTTCGCAGCCGTGGGCGCAGCCATTTTGTCGCAGCCGCGGTCGCAGCCATTTTTGCTGCCGTGGTCGCAGCCATTATTTCGCAGCCGTCGTCGCAGTAACTTTCGCAGCGGTGGTCGCAGCCTTTTTCGCAGCCGTGGTTGCAGCCATTTTTTCGGAGCCGTGATCGCACCCATTTTTTCCGCAGCCGTGGTCGCAGCCATTTTCGCTGCCACTTTCTGTGTCGCAGTCATCGTCTCAGTCTGTGCCTCCTCCGTTGTCACAACCGGTTTCTGTGTAGCAGTTATCGTCGCAGTCTGTGCCGCCTCCGTTGTCGCAACCGTTTTCTGTGTTGCAGTCATCGTCGCAGTGCCGCCTCCGTTGTCACAACCATGTTCTGTGTCACAGTCGTCGGTGCAGTCTGTGCCCCCTCCGTTGGCACAACCGTTTTCTGTGTCGCAGTCGTCGTGGCAGTCTGTCCCGCCACCGATGTAACAACCATTTTCTGTGTCGCAGTCTGTGCCGCCTCCGTTGTCGCAACCGTTTTCTGTGTTGCAGTCATCGTCGCAGTCTGCGCCGCCTCCGTTGTCACAACCGTTTTCTGTGTCGCAGTCGTCGTCTCAGTCCGTGCCTCCTCCGTTGTCGCAACCGTTTTCTATGTCACGGTCATCGTCGCAGTCTGTGCCGCCTCCATTGTCGCAACCGTTTTCTGTGTTGCGGTCATCGTCGCAGTCTGCGCCACCTCCGTTGTCACAACCATTTTCTGTGTCACAGACGTCGGCGCAGTCTGTGCCCCTTCCATTGGCACAACCGTTTTCTGTGTCGCAGTCGTCGTGGCAGTCTGTGCCGCCTCCGATGTAACAACCATTTTCTGTGTCGCAGTCGTCGTCGCAGTCTGTGCCGCGTCCGTTGTCACAACCGTTTTCTGTGTCGCAGTCGTCGTCGCAGTCTGTGCCGCCTCCGTTGTCACAACCGTTTCTGTGTCGCAGTCTGTGACGCCTCCGTTGTCGCATTTGCTGCCTACATGTATGTCACAACCGCTGTTTGCAACGCAGACATTTTTTCGCAGCCTTCGTCTCAGCCATTTTCGCAGCCGTCGTCGCAGTCATTTTTTTCGCAGCCGTGGTCGCGGCCACTTTCGCCAGCTGTGGTCACAGCCCTTTTCGCAGTCGTTGTCTCGAACATTTGTTCGCAGCCGTGGTCGCAGTCATTTTCGCAGCCTTGGTCGCAGCCATTGTTTCGCAGCCGTCGTCGCAGCAATTTTGTCGCAGCCGTGGTCGCAGCCATTTTCGGAGCCGTGGTCGCAGCCATTTTTTCGCAGCCGTGGTCGCAGTCATTTTCGCAGCCTTGGTCGCAGCTATTTTCGCAGCCGTGGTAGCAGCAATTTTTGCAGCCGTGGTCGCAGCCATTTTCGCAGCCGTGGTCGAAGCTATTTTTCGCAGCCGTGGTCGCAGCCATTTTCGCGGCCGTAGTCGTAACCATTTTCGCAGCCGTGGTCGCAGCCATTTTCGCAGCCGTGGTCGAAGCCATTATCGATACGCAACTACTGCCTGCATCGCATTCATTTTCACAGCCGTTATTTGTGCTCAGTCGTTGTCTGTGTCGCAACCGCTGCCGTGGTCGCAGCCATTGTTTCGCAGCCAGCGTCGCAGCCATTATGTCGCAGCCATTTTCGCAGCCGCGGTCGCAGCCATTGTTTCGCAGCCGTCGTCGCAGCCATTTTCGCAGCAGTGGTCGCACCAATTTTTTCGCAGCCATGGTCGCAGCCATTTTTGCAGCAGTGTCGCAGCCATTTTCGCAGCCGTGGTCTCAGCCATTTTTACGCAGCCGTCTACGCAGCCATTTTCGCAGTCGTGGGCGCAGCCGTATTACGCAGCCGTGGTTGCAGCCATTTTCGCAGCCATGTTTGCAGCCATTTTTTAGAAGCCGTGGTCGAAGCCATTTTTCGCAGCCATTTTGTCGCAGCCGTGGTCGCAGCCATTTTGCAGCCGTGGTCGCAGCCATTTTCGCAGCCGTGGTCTCAGCCATTTTTCGCAGCCGTGGTCGCAGCTATTTTCGCGGCCGTAGTCGCAGCAATTTTCGCAGCCGTGGTCGCAGCCATTTTCGCAGCCATGGTCGCAGCCATTATCGATACGCAACTACTCCCTGCGTCGCAGTCATTTTTACAGCCGTTATTTGTGCTCAGTCGTTTGTGTCGCAACCGCAGCCGTGGTCGCAGCCATTGTTTCGCAGCCGTCGTCGCAGCCATTTTGTCGCAGCCGTGGTCGCAGCCATTTTCGCAGCCGTGGTCGCAGCCATTGTTTCGCAGCCGTCGTCGCAGCCATTTACGCAGTCGTGGCCGCACCCATTTTTTCGCAGCCATGGTCGCAGCTATTTTCGCAGCCGTGTCGCAGCCATTTTCGCCGCCGTGGTCCCAGCCATTTTTTCGCAGCCGTCGACGTAGCCATTTTCGTAGTCGTGGTCGCAGCCATATTACACGGCCGTGGTTGCAACCATTTTCACAGCCGTGGTTGCAGCCATTTTTTAGAAGCCGTGGTCGCAGCCATTTTTTTCGCAGCCATGGTCGCAGCCATTTTCGCAGCCGTGGTCGCAGCCATTATCGCAGCCGTGGTCGCAGCCGTTGTCGCAAACATTTTTTCGCAGCCGTGGTCTCAGTCATTTTCGCAGCTGTGGTCGCAGCCATTTTTGCAGCCGTGGTCGTAGCTATTTTCGCAACCGTGGCCGAAACCATTGTTTCGCAGCCGTAGTCGCAGCCATTTTGTCGCAGCCGGGGTCGCAGCCATTTTCGCAGCCGTGGTCGCAGCCATTTTTTTCGCAGCCGTGGTCGCAGCCATTTTTTTCGCAGCCGTGGTCGCAGCCATTTTCACAGCCGTGGTCGCAGCCATTATCGCAGCCGTGGTCGCAGCTATTTTTGCAGCCGTTGTCGCAAACATTTTTTCGCAGCCGTGGTCGCAGTCATTTTCGCAGCCGTGATCGCAGCCCATTTTTCGCAGCTGTGGTCGCAGCCATTTTTGCAGCCGTGGTCGTAGCTTTTTTCGCAGCCGTGGCCGCAGCCATTGTTTCGCAGCCGTCGTCGCAACCATTTTGTCGCAGCCGTGGTCGCAGCCATTTTCGCGGCCGTGATCGCAGCCATTGTTTCGCAGCCTTCGTCGCAGCCATTTTCACAGGCGTGGTCGTACCCATTTTTTCGCAGCCATTTTCGCAGCCGTGTCGCAGCCGTGGTCCAAGCTTTTTTTACAGCCGTCGACGCAGCCATTTTCGTAGTCGTGGTCGCAGGGATATTATGCAGCCGTGGTTGCAGCCATTTTTTAGAAGCCGTTGTCGCAGCTATTTTTAGCAGCCGTGGTCGCAGCCATTTTTTCGCAGCAGTGGTCGCAGCCATTTTCGCATCCGTGGTCGCAGCCATTATCGCAGCCGTCGTCGCAGCTGTTGTCGCAAACATTTTTTCGCAGCCGTGGTCGCAGTCATTTTCGCAGCCGTGATCGCAGCCCATTTTTCGCAGCTGTGGTCGCAGCCATTTTCGCAGCTGTGGTCGCAGCCATTTTCGCAGCCGTTGTCGCAGCCATTATCGATACGCAACTGCTGCCTGCGTTGAAGTCATTTTCACAGGCGTTATTTGTGCTCAGTCGTTGTCTGTGTCGCAACCGCAGCCGTGATCGCAGCCATTGTTTCTCAGCTGTCGTCGCAGCCATTTTTTCGCAGCCATGGTCGCAGACTTTTTCGCAGCCGTGGTCGCGGCCATTTTCGCCAGCTGTGGTCGCAGCCCTTTTGGCAGCCGTTCTCGCGAACATTTTTTCGCAGCCGTGATCGCAGTCATTTTCGCAGCCTTGGTCCCAGCCCTTTTTTCGCAGCCGTGGTCGCAGCCGTGGTCGCAGCCATTATTTCGCAGCCGTTGTCGCAGCCATTTTATCACAGCCGTGGTCGCAGTCATTTTCACAGCCGTGATCACAGCCCATTTTTCGCAGCTGTGGTTGCAGCCATTTTTGCAGGCGTGGTCGCAGGTATTTTCGCAGCCGTGGCCGAAGCCATTGTTTCGCAGCCCGTCGTCGCAGCCATTTTGTCGCAGCCGGGGTCGCAGCCATTTTCGCAGCCGTGGTCGCAGCCATTTTTTCGCAGCCGTGGTCGCAGCCATTTTCGCAGCCGTGGTCGCAGCCATTATCGCAGCCGTGGTCGCAGCTATTTTTGCAGCCGTTGTCGCAAACATTTTTTCGCAGCCGTGGTCGCAGTCATTTTCGCAGCCGTGATCGCAGCCCATTTTTCGCAGCTGTGGTCGCAGCCATTTTTGCAGCCGTGGTCGTAGCTATTTTCGCAGCCGTGGTCGTAGCTATTTTCGCAGCCGTAGCCGCAGCCATTGTTTCGCAGCCGTCATCGCAATCATTTTGTCGCAGCCGTCGTCGCAGCCATTTTCGCGGCCGTGATCGCAGCCATTGTTTCACAGCCGTCGTCGCAGCCATTTTCACAGCCGTGGTCGCACCCATTTTTTCGCAGCCATTTTCGCAGCCGTGTCGCAGCCGTGGTCCAAGCCATTTTTTTGCAGCCGTCGACGCAGCCATTTTCGTAGTCGTGGTCGCATCGATATTACGCAGCCAAGGTTGCAGCCATTTTCGCAGCCATGGTTACAGCCATTTTTTAGAAGCCGTTGTCGCAGCAATTTTTAGCAGCCGTGGTCGCAGCCATTCTTTCGCAGCCAAGGTCGCAGCCATTTTCGCATCCGTGGTCGCAGCCATTATCGCAGCCGTGGTCGCAGCCGTTGTCGCAAACATTTTTTCGCAGCCGTGGTCACAGTCATTTTCGCAGCCGTGATCGCAGCCCATTTTTCGCAGCTGTGGTCGCAGCCATTTTTGCAGCTGTGGTCGCAGCCATTTTCGCAGCCGTTGTCGCAGCCATTATCGATACGCAACTGCTGCCTGCGTTGAAGTTATTTTCACAGGCGTTATTTGTGCTCAGTCGTTGTCTGTGTCGCAACCGCAGCCGTGATCTCAGCCATTGTTTCGCAGCCGTGGTCGCAGCCATTTTGTCGCAGCCGTGGTCGCAGCCATTTTCGCAGACGTGGTCGCAGCCATTGTTTCGCAGCCGTCGTCGCAGACATTTTCGCAGCCGTGGTCGCACCCATTTTTTCGCAGCCATGGTCGCAGCCATTTTCGCGGCCGTGTCGCAGCCATTTTCGCAGCCGTGGTCCCAGCCATTTTTTCGCAGCCGTCGACGTAGACATTTTCGTAGTCGTCGTCGCAGCCATTTTGTCGCAGCCGTGGTCGCAGCCATTTTCGCAGCCGTGGTCGCAGCCATTGTTTCGCAGCCGTCGTCGCAGCCATTTTCGCAGCCGTATTTCGCAGCCGTCGTCGCAGCCATTTTGTCGCAGCTGTGGTCGCAGCCATTGTTTCGCAGCCGTCGTCGCAGCCATTTTCGCAGCCGTGGTCGCACCCATTTTTTCGCAGCCATGTTCGCAGCCATTTTCGCGGCCGTGTCACAGCCATTTTCGCAGCCGTGGTCCCAGCCATTTTTTCGCAGCCGTCGACATAGCCATTTTCGTAGTCCTGGTCGCAGCCATATTACGCAGCCGTGGTTGCAGCCATTTTCACAGCCGTGGTTGCAGCCATTTTTTAGAAGCCGTGGCCGCAGCCATTTTTCGCAGCTGTGGTCGCAGCCATTTTGTTCGCAGCCGTGGTCGCAGCCATTTTTGCAGCCGTGGTCGCAGCCATTTTTCGCAGCCGTGGTCGCAGCTCTTTTCGCGGCCGTAGTCGCAGCTATTTTCGCAGCCGTGGTCGCAGCCATTTTCGCAGCCATTATCGATACGCAACTACTCCCTGCGTCGCAGTCATTTTTACAGCCGTTATTTGTGCTCAGTCGTTGTCTGTGTCGCAACCGCAGCCGTCGTCGCAGCCATTGTTTCGCAGCCGTCGTCGCAGCCATTTTCGTAGTCGTGGTCGCAGCCATATTACGCAGCCGTGGTTGCAGCCATTTTCACAGCCGTGGTTGCAGCCATTTTTTAGAAGCCGTGGTCGCAGCCATTATCGCAGCCGAGGTCGCAGCCATTTTCGCAGCCGTTGTCGCAAACATTTTTTCGCAGCCGTGATCGCAGTCATTTTCGCAGCCGTGATCGCAGCCCATTTTTCCCAGCTGTGGTAGCAGCCATTTTTGCAGACGTGGTCGTAGCTATTTTTGCAGCCGTGGCCGCAGCCATTGTTTCGCAGCCGTCGTCGCAACCATTTTGTCGCAGCTGTGGTCGCAGCCATTTTCGCAGCCGTGATCGCAGCAATTGTTTCGCAGCCGTCGTCGCAGCCATTTTCACAGCCGTGGTCGCACCCAATTTTTCGCAGCCATTTTCGCAGCCGTGGTTCAAGCCATTTTTTCGCAGCCGTCGACGCAGCCATTTTCGTAGTCGTGGTCGCAGCGATATTACGCAGCCGTGGTTGCAGCCATTTTCGCAGCCGTGGTTGCAGCCATTTTTTCGAAGCCGTTGTCGCAGCCATTTTTCGCAGCCGTGGTCGCAGCCATATTTTCGCAGCCGTGGTCACAGCCATTTTCGCATCCGTGGTCGCAGCCATTATCGCAGCCGTGGTCGCAGCCATTTTCGCAGCTGGTGTCGCAAACATTTTTTCGCAGCCGTGGTCGCAGTCATTTTCGCAGCCGTGATCGCAGCCCATTTTCGCAGCTGTGGTCGCAGCCATTCTCGCAGCTGTGGTCGCAGCACTTTTCGCAGAAGTTGTCGCAGCCATTATCGATACGCATCGATATCATTTTCACAGGCGTTATTTGTGCTCAGTCGTTGTCTGTGTCGCAACCGCAGCCGTGGTCGCAGCCATTGTTTCTCAGATGTCGTCGCAGCCATTTTGTCGCAGCCGTGGTCGCAGTCATTTTTGCAGCCGTGATCGCAGCCCATTTTTCGCAGCTGTGGTCGCAGCCATTTTCGCAGCTGTGGTCGCAGCCATTTTCGCAGCCGTTGTCGCAGCCATTATCGATACGCAACTGCTGCCTGCGTTGAAGTCATTTTCACAGGCGTTATTTGTGCTCAGTCGTTGTCTGTGTCGCAACCGCAGCCGTGATCGCAGCCATTGTTTCGCAGCAGTCGTCGCAGCCATTTTGTCGCAGCCGTGGTCGCAGCCATTTTCGCAGACGTGGTCGCAGCCATTGTTTCGCAGCCGTCGTCGCAGACATTTTCGCAGCCGTGGTCGTACCCATTTTTTCGCAGCCATGGTCGCAGCCATTTTCGCGGCCGTGTCGCAGCCATTTTCGCAGCCGTGGTCCCAGCCATTTTTTCGCAGCCGTCGACGTAGACATTTTCGTAGTCGTCGTCGCAGCCATTTTGTCGCAGCCGTGGTCGCAGCCATTTTCGCAGCCGTGGTCGCAGCCATTGTTTCGCAGCCGTCGTCGCAGCCATTTTCGCAGCCGTGTTTCGCAGCCGTCGTCGCAGCCATTTTGTCGCAGCTGTGGTCGCAGCCATTGTTTCGCAGCCGTCTTCGCAGCCATTTTCGCAGCCGTGGTCGCACCCATTTTTTCGCAGCCATGGTCGCAGCCATTTTCGCGGCCGTGTCACAGCCATTTTCGCAGCCGTGGTCCCAGCCATTTTTTCGCAGCCGTCGACATAGCCATTTTCGTAGTCCTGGTCGCAGCCATATTACGCAGCCGTGGTTGCAGCCATTTTCACAGCCGTGGTTGCAGCCATTTTTTAGAAGCCGTGGCCGCAGCCATTTTTCGCAGCTGTGGTCGCAGCCATTTTGTTCGCAGCCGTGGTCGCAGCCATTTTCGCAGCCGTGGTCGCAGCTCTTTTCGCGGCCGAAGTCGCAGCTATTTTCGCAGCCGTGGTCGCAGCCATTTTCGCAGCCATTATCGATACGCAACTACTCCCTGCGTCGCAGTCATTTTTACAGCCGTTATTTGTGCTCAGTCGTTGTCTGTGTCGCAACCGCAGCCGTCGTCGCAGCCATTGTTTCGCAGCCGTCGTCGCAGCCATTTTCGTAGTCGTGGTCGCAGCCATATTACGCAGCTGTGGATGCAGCCATTTTCACAGCCGTGGTTGCAGCCATTTTTTAGAAGCCGTGGTCGCAGCCATTTTTCGCAGCCGTGGTCGCAGTCATTTTTTTCGCAGCCGTGGTCGCAGCCATTTTCGCAGCCGTGGTCGCAGCCATTATCGCAGCCGAGGTCGCAGCCATTTTCGCAGCCGTTGTCGCAAACATTTTTTCGCAGCCGTGGTCGCAGTCATTTTCGCAGCCGTGATCGCAGCCCATTTTTCCCAGCTGTGGTCGCAGCCATTTTTGCAGCCGTGGTCGTAGCTATTTTCGCAGCCGTGGCCGCAGCCATTGTTTCGCAGCCGTCGTCGCAACTATTTTGTCGCAGCCGTGGTCGCAGCCATTTTCGCAGCCGTGATCGCAGCAATTGTTTCGCAGCCGTCGTCGCAGCCATTTTCACAGCCGTGGTCGCACCCAATTTTTCGCAGCCATTTTCGCAGCCGTGGTCCAAGCCATTTTTTCGCAGCCGTCGACGCAGCCATTTTCGTAGTCGTGGTCGCAGCGATATTACGCAGCCGTGGTTGCAGCCATTTTCGCAGCCGTGGTTGCAGCCATTTTTTAGAAGCCGTTGTCGCAGCCATTATTTCGCAGCCGTGGTCGCAGCCATATTTTCGCAGCCGTGGTCACAGCCATTTTCGCATCCGTGGTCGCAGCCATTATCGCAGCCGTGGTCGCAGCCATTTTCGCAGCCGTTGTCGCAAACATTTTTTCACAGCCGTGGTCGCAGTCATTTTCGCAGCCGTGATCGCATCCCATTTTCGCAGCTGTGGTCGCAGCCATTCTCGCAGCTGTGGTCGCAGCACTTTTCGCAGCCGTTGTCGCAGCCATTATCGATACGCATCGATATCATTTTCACAGGCGTTATTTGTGCTCAGTCGTTGTCTGTGTCGCAACCGCAGCCGTGGTCGCAGCCATTGTTTCTCAGAATTTCGTCGCAGCCATTTTGTCGCAGCCGTGGTCGCAGCCATTTTCGCAGCCGTGGTCGCGGCCATTTTCGCCAGCTGTGGTCGCAGCCCTTTTCGCAGCCGTTGTCGCGAACATTTTTTTGCAGCCATTGTCGCAGTCATTTTCGCAGCCTTAGTCGCAGCCCTTTTTCCGCAGCCGTGGTCACAGTCATTGTTTCGCAGCCGTCGTCGCAACCATTTTGTGGCAGCCGTGGTCGCAGCCATTTTCGTAGCCGTGATCGCAGCCATTTTTCGCAGCCGTGGTCGCAGTCATTTTCGCAGCCTTGGTCGCAGCTAATTTTGCAGCCGTGGTAGCAGCCATTTTTGCAGCCGTGGTGGCAGCCATTTTCGCAGCTGTGGTCGCAGCCATTATCGATACGCAACTACTGCCTGCGTCGCATTCATTTTCACAGGCGTTGTTAGTGCTCAGTCGTTGTCTGTGTCGCAACCGCTGCCGTGGTCGCAGCCATTGTTTCGCAGCCAACGTCGCAGCCATTTTGTCGCAGCCGTGGTCGCAGCCATTTTCGCAGCCGTAGCCTCAGCCATTGTTTCGCAGCCGTCACCGCAGCCATTTTCGCAGCCGTAGTCGCACCCATTTTTCGCAGCCATGGTCGCAGCCATTTTCGCAGCCGTGTCGCAGCCATTTTCGGAACCGTGGTCCCAGCCATCTTTTCGCAGCCGTCGACGTAGCCATTTTCGTATTCGTGGTCGCGGCCATATTACGCAGCCGTGGTTGCAGCCATTTTCGCAGCCGTGGTTGCGGCCATTTTTTAGAAGCCGTGGTCGCTGCCATTTTTCGCAGCGGTGGTCGCAGCCAGTTTTCGCAGCCGTGGTCGCAGCAATTTTTGCGGCCGTAGTTGCAGCCATTTTCGCAGCCGTGGTCGCAGCCGTGGTCGCAGCCATTTTCGCAGCCGTGGTTGCAGCTATTTTCGCAGCCGTGCTCGCAGCCATTTTCGCAGCCGTGGTCGCAGCCATTTTCGCAGCCGTTGTCGCAGTCATTATCGATACGCAATTGCCGCCTGCGTCGCAGTCATTTTCACAGCCGTTATTTGTGCTCAGTCGTGGTCTGTGTCGCAACCGCAGCCGTGGTCGCAGCCATTGTTTCGTAGCCGTCGTCGCAGCCATTTTGTCGCAGCCGTGGTCGCAGCCATTTTCGCAGCCGTGGTCGCAGTCATTTTCACAGCCGTGGTCGGCAGCTATTTTCGCGGCAGTGGTAGCAAGCCATTTTTGCAGCCGTGGTCGCAGCCATTTTCCCAGTCGTGGTCGCAGCCATTTTTCGCAGCCGTGGTCGCAGCCATTTTCGCATCCGTGGTCGCAGCCATTATCGCAGCCGTGGTCGCAGCCATTTTCGCAGCCGTGGTCGCAGCCATTTTCGCAGCCGTCGTCGCAGCCATTTTGTCGCAGTCTGTGCCGCCTCCGTTGTCGCCACCAGTTTCTGTGTAGCAGTTATCGTCGCAGTCTGTGCCGCCTTCGTTGTCGCAACCGTTTTCTGTGTCGCAGTCATCGTCGCAGTCTGTGCCACCTCCGTTGTCCCAACCGTTTTCTGTGTCGCAGTCTGTGCCGCCTCCGTTGTCACAACCATTTTCTGTGTCGCAGTCATCGTCGCAGTCTGTGCCGCCTCCGTTGTCACAACCGTTTTCTGTGTCGCAGTCGTCGTGGCAGTCTGTGCCGCCTCTGTTCTCGGCACCATTTTCTGTGTCGCAGTCGTCGTCGCAGTCTGTGCCGCCTCCGTTGTCACAACCGTTTCTGTGTCGCAGTCGTCGTGGCAGTCTGTGCCGCCTCTGTTCTCGGCACCATTTTCTGTGTCGCAGTCGTCGTTGCAGTCTGTGCCGCCTCCGTTGTCACATTTGCTGCCTACATGTATGTCACAACCGCTGTTTGCAACGCAGACATTTTTTCGCAGCCGTCGTCGACGCCATTTTTTCGCAGCCTTCGTCGCAGCCATTTTCGCAGCTTTTTTTTCGCAGCCGTGGTCGCAGCCATTTTCGCAGCCGTTGTCGCAAACATTTTACCGCAGCCGTGGTCGGAGTCATTTTCGCAGCCGTGGTCGCAGCCCTTTTTTCGCAACCGTGGGCGCAGCCATTTTTGCAGCCCTGGTCGTAGCCATTTTCGCAGCCGTGGTCGCAGCCATTATTTCGCAGCCGTGGTCGCAGCCATTATGTCGCAGCCGTGGTCGCAGCCATTTTCGCAGCCGTGGTCGCAGCCATTTTTCCCAGCCGTGTTCGCAGTCATTTTTGCAGCCGTGGTCACAGCTATTTTCGCAGCCGTGGTAGCAGCCATTTTTGTAGCGGTGGTCGCAGCTATTTTCGCAGCCGTGGTCGGAGCCATTTTTCGCAGCCGTGGTCGCAGACATTTTCGCGGCCGTAGTCGCAGCCATTTTCGCAGGAGTGGTTGCAGCTATTTTCGCAGCCGTGGTCGCAGCAATTTTCGCAGCCGTGGTCACAGCCATTTTCGCAGCCGTTGTCGCAGCCATTATCGATACGCAACTGCTGCCTGCGTCGCAGTCATTTTCACAGCCTTTATTTGTGCTCAGTCGTTGTCTGTGTCGCAACCGCAGCCGTGGTCGCAGCCATTGTTTCGCAGTCGTCGTCGCAGCCATTTTGTCGCAGCCGTGGTCGCAGCCATTTTCGCAGCCGTGGTCGCAGCCATTTTTCGGAGCCGTGGTCGCAGTCATTTTCGCAGCCGTGGTCGCAGCTATTTTCGCAGCCGTGGTAGCAGCCATTTTTGTAGCCATGGTCGCAGCCATTTTCGCAGCCGTGGTCGCAGCCATTTTTCGCAGCCGTGGTCGCAGCCATTTTCGCGGCCGTAGTCACAGGCATTTTCGCAGCCGTGGTCGCAGCCATTTTCGCAGCCGTGGTCGCAGCTATTTTCGCAGCCGTGGTCACAGCCGTGGTTGCAGCTATTTTTGCAGCCGTGGTCGCAGCCATTTTCGCAGCCGTTGTCGCAGCCATTATCGATACGCAACTGCTGCCTGCGTTGCAGTCATTTTCACAGCCGTTATTTTTGCTCAGTCGTTGTCTGTGTCACAACCGCTGCCTGTGCCGCAGTTGTATTCGCAGCCTTTGTCGGCGTCTCGGTCATTGTCGCAACCGTTGCCCGCATCTCAGTCGCTGTTGCAGCAGTTGTCTGCGTCACAATCCTTGCCTGTGTCTCGGTCGGTGTCACATCTGTTGCCGGTGTCGCTTTCATTGTCTGCACCACAGTCGATGTCAAAGCCGTTGTCTATGTCGTTGTCTAAGCCTCTACTGTTTTCTATGCTGCCGACATTGCCAGCACCACCTTCCATGGCAGCAGAGTATGAGAAGCCGGCCGTTGATAAGCAGTTTCATGCAGCATGGGCACCAAGCAAGACGCCTGCACTCGGTTAGCAATCCTGACCGGTGATAATGTATTAGGCGAATTTCCAAAATGTCATTTCCAATGCATACTAAGGGCAGAAGGAGAGTAGTATTTCTAAAAGTATGTCAAAATGTTCGAAATTATTTATTTTTAGCATCCCCCCACCTCACAACAGAGCAACCGAGTTTTTGCTGGGAGTGCCGATTCGAGCAACTGGTATGATGGCTCTGCTTGGAGCCGCTAGATGGCTCGCAGCTGAGCCAGCAAATGACTCCGCTTGGAGCAGGAGAATGACTCCGCATGGAGCCGGCAAATGACTTCGCATGGAGCCGGCGAATGACTCCGTATGGTGCCGGCAAATGACTCTGCATGGCGCCGGCGAATGACTCCGCATGGAGCCGGCAAATGACTCCGCATGGAGCCGGCGAATGACTCCGCATGGAGCCGGCGAATGACTCTGCATCTAGCCGGCGAATGACTCCGTATGGAGCCGGCGAATGACTCCGCATGGAGCCGCCAAATTACTCCGCATGGAGCCGCCAATTACTCTGCAATGAGCCGCCGAATGACTCCGCATGGAGCCGTCAATGCCTCCGCATGGAGCCGCCAATGACTCTGAGTAGAGCTGCCAAATGCTAAATATATAGAGATGCATAACCAGTTGAGAGCATATTATATTCTCATGGACTATACAGATACCGTCATGTGTGCGCCAGAAACATGAGATGAGCAAGTGGGTGGGAGGGTGGGAAGGAAACCGTTTGGGAACACATGTTCCGCAAGTTTCACGCTCGAAAGTCCAAACAGCAATGACATGCAAGAGACATTGTAGGGCGTGTGCCCACGTGACATGCGCATGCGTGCAGGTTGGGCCAGCTCGCTGGGCTGGCTGCTAACTCGCGTTAGCATGCTAACGCTCATCGCTCAGAAAATGTACGTGTTTAGCACCCCCCACCCCCCCCCCCCAAAAAAACACAGGCTTAGGGCGCGTTCAGACTGGTGTAAAAAGCAAGCGGAATGTGAAAGTTGTCACGGTGAATCGGTTCCCGCCAGCGCAAACACGGAAAAGGTTTCCCACCACCAAGGTTTCCCACCACCAAGGTTTCCCACCACCAAGGTTTCCCACCACCAAGGTTTCCCACCACCAAGGTTTCCCACCACCAAGGTTTCCCACCACCAAGGTTTCCCACCACCAAGGTTTCCCACCAACAAGGTTTCCCACCACCAAGGTTTCCCACCACCAAGGTTTCCCACCACCAAGGTTTCCCACCACCAAGGTTTCCCACCACCAAGGTTTCCCACCACCAAGGTTTCCCACCACCAAGGTTTCCCACCACCAAGGTTTCCCACCACCAAGGTTTCCCACCACCAAGGTTTCCCACCACCAAGGTTTCCCACCACCAAGGTTTCCCACCAACAAGGTTTCCCACCACCAAGGTTTCCCACCACCAAGGTTTCCCACCACCAAGGTTTCCCACCACCAAGGTTTCCCACCACCAAGGGCACCACTGTGCAGCCCGGTGGGATGCAGATTGCAGCGGAACACGGCGGGAGCACTTTTGATTATTTTGAGTTTTGACTTCTAGACTGCCAACTTCTTCCATAATGCCGAATGTTCGGCTCAGCAATGGAGAGGGAGCGCATGGAGCTGTACGTGGTGATTTTTGAGGGCTCTGCAGGGAAACCGTTGACTGCAAACGAGAGGCATACTCTGATCGCTGAGCGGATGAATGCCACCCAAGCAGCACACACTCTGGAAATCGTGTTCTTTCCGTAGACAAGCACAAGCCAAAGGACAATGATCCAGTATCTCAACAGACTGAATTAGTTCATGTTGATGTCCCCTGAACTCAAGCTCACTCAAATCAAACTATTCCGATGTCAATTGATTATGTAAAGAGCGTGTCAAAGTTTGCACTTCCTCCGTTAACAAAAACTTCGTGATGGATTTTCGATGGATATGAAAACGCTTAGAACAGGTCAAGAACAGTTTGCATCGACTGTAAATAACTCGACGAAGGTGGTTCAGCCTATGTACAGTGTCCTTACAAGAGAAACTGTTGGCGGAATGAGCAGAGAGCTCAGTTTGCGTCGCTTTCGCTCGACTCATGTTTGACCCTGTGTCGCTGTCGTCATCCGCTGCACGCGAGTCGTCATCTCTCTCGAGTTGCTGTTCAGCTGCGGCGTTGGGAGTGGTGTTGGAGTAGAAGTTGCTGAGGAGACGTCGCGGAGGGGCGAGCTTTCCTGCGGAGGTATGACTTTGGCCGTATTTCAGCATGGTCGAGTGGAAAAATTCAAAAAGGTTTCTTTCAAGAAAAACCCAAAAGGAAGACGGGGGGCGTGTCCTCAGCGCTCGAAGAGATGTTCTACTATCTGCCGGTGTATAGTTCTTGCCAATTGAGGATGTAGCTGGCTGTTTTGCCAGCGCTTGTAAATTGGCTATTTTCAAGACGATTATTTGTTGCGCCAGGGGGTGATTGCCCTCGTCTTCTGAGGTCCTGGCTTGGCTAAGAGGTACTGCTCCAGACACTCTTCTAAGGTGAGGCAATGTTGGCTTGATGTAGGGAGTTCAGTTCCGGTCGCTGAAAAGCGAAAAATGCAGTCACAGCTCGCCTGTACAAAGTGAATGGGCGCCTCGTGGCTGCAGTTCGAGATGCAGTTCGAGGCCCAAGTATCTTCTCCCGCGGCCTTTTCGGCCGTGTCGATGCTATTTTTAGGGAGCTAAGGTCATTACCTTCACAATGGTGCCACACATGCCATGCTTCCAAAAATAATGCCTCTGAGCTTGGCACGGATGCACTTAGAAGTACTAATTTTGACCAGATCCGTACTCGGCCCCGTGAGGAACACCCGATTTTCGTTTTCAGCGGCCTCAAATTAGCCTAACCCAAGAGGATTCAAGAACATTGAGGCTCACGCCTTATCGCGGTAGAAGGAAAATGATCACAGAAACCAGCCCACGGCGATTTCCTGGTGGTAGACGAAAAAAATCAAGTGAACTGCGCGCACACTGTAAAAGCAGTGACGGTGAAAACATGTGACTTGTGCAAGTAGGCGCGCACGGCCTGCGTGCACACTGCATGCATGCACACATCCTGTATCGCAATGTATGCACCAGATAGTGCAGTGCTGGACGGAAACCACACGGCTCACATACATACTTGCATTTCCTGGCGTGGTCGCCAATTTCGTGCACCAGCACATCTTCTCCAGGCGTCAGGGGCCCAGCCTCCCCGCCCATCCGACTCGCCACACACAACAGCGCAACTGAACTAAAAGTTCTACATAATATCTGGACAAGACGAAGACGGACAGACGAGAAGACTGGACACGACGAGGTAAAACTGATAACTGAAGAAAAGGACAAACATTGCGGCAGCATATAATGAGCATGCGCGCAAAATAATGTTGCACGCGCGACAATGACGTAAGTGTTCCATGGTGTAGACATGTACAGAAGACTGCACATGCAACCAAAACAATGCAACAAAGTCAAGTCTAAACCACTACGAAATAAAACTAAAGAACAACATAAATAAGCCATGAAAAGTCTTTCACTCTAGACCCGTTGCGCAACATACTCCCCGCCAAAGACCTTTTCAAGGCTCAAGGAGGCTACAAACTGTACTATAATCTATACGCTGCGCGCATAGATAATCTAAACTCACAAACGGCAAAATAAATAATAACAAATGAACGATCAATGGGCCAACAGAAAATACAAACGGAAGTCTGCTTCCGAACTGTCACCAGGCACCAGCAAATCAAGGCAATAAACTACAGTCAACATCCGACCCATCACCAGGCCAGGCGCAAACAAATAACCTACAGAGCCAACAATACATCCGACTTATCACCAGGCCAGGCACCAACAAATCGAGTACAGATCAAACAAATCGAGCAAGTCAAAACTACAAACTTGTACAACAAATCAAAGCGGGAGCACCTTCTAAACTCCTTCACACACACATGGCGGGTTATTTGTTCACGATGCGTTTTCCTTCGCACCCTCCATGTCCTTCTTCTTGTCGTCGAGAGCAGCGCCCCGCAGGGTTCCTCCACTGTGGGCGACCGTACCGTGGGTTATTTGATTTCGATGCGTTTTCCTTCGCACCGTCCTTGTCGTCGGATTCAAGCAGCTCCCTCGGAGGTCACCCAATCCCAGGTACAAACTGCGGACAGCGGCGCAGCTCCCTCGTTGGTCACTCATCCAGTCTGGCACGGTGCAAACTGCCTCCCAACGACGTAGACGTACAAATGGTTATTTGATTTCGATGCGTTTTCCTTCGCACCGTCCTTGTCGTCAGACTCAAGCAGCTCCCTCGGAGGTCACACAATCCCAGGTACAAACTGCGGACAGCGGCGCAGCTCCCTCGTTGGTCACTCGTCCACTCGTGCACGGTGCAAACTGCCTCCCAACGACGTAGACGTACTAATGGTTATTTGTTCTCGATGCGTTTTCCTTCGCACCGGAGTTCCTGCAAGTTCCTCGTCTTCCTGACAATCCTGGCGTGGTCGCCAATTTCGTGCACCAGCACATCTTCTCCAGGCGTCAGGGGCCCAGCCTCCCCGCCCATCCGACTCGCCACACACAACAGCGCAACTGAACTAAAAGTTCTACATAATATCTGGACAAGACGAAGACGGACAGACGAGAAGACTGGACACGACGAGGTAAAACTGATAACTGAAGAAAAGGACAAACATTGCGGCAGCATATAATGAGCATGCGCGCAAAATAATGTTGCACGCGCGACAATGACGTAAGTGTTCCATGGTGTAGACATGTACAGAAGACTGCACATGCAACCAAAACAATGCAACAAAGTCAAGTCTAAACCACTACGAAATAAAACTAAAGAACAACATAAATAAGCCATGAAAAGTCTTTCACTCTAGACCCGTTGCGCAACAACTTCCGTGACTAATTTCTCCCCCGTTTTCCGATCTTCAATCGACTATAACTCTAGATTGTCTTGGAATTTAGGGTTCCGGTTGTTTCTCACATCTTCAAGGTGTAGAAAACTAGTGTTTTATGCGAAACTCGCGAATTTGGTTTTTCAATTGAAGTCCCTACTTGATGGAGTATTGTTCGTAGCTTGTTCGTATACGCTGTGGTGTGACTCATTTGTACACCCATAAATAATGTGATATTTAGGCCATTTCGATTGGTCCGTATGTTGTAGTCTTTTGGCCGCTGAGTCGACTGGTTTTGGTCCGAAAAGGCTGCGATGCAGCGTTCGGCCCTTATTCCCAATCGAACACAGTTGAGTAAGCGGTCACGTGCTCATGCGTACACCAGTTGCCTGGTCACCGTGCCTGCACTGGCTGCAGGCTACAATTTTCACATCAAGGTTCAACTCAAAGGTTCAAAGCAGGGAGTCGTAAGAGGCTTTTACGACTCCCTGGTTCAAAGGTTCAACTCGAGTGACATAAACGGGCCCAAATGTAAATGAGCACGTGACCACTTACTCAACCGTGTTCGATTGAGAATAAGGGCCGAACGCTGCATCGCAGCCTTTTCGAACCAAAACCAGTTGACTCAGCCGCCAAACGACTACAACATACGAACCAATCGCAGTCATCCGCGCTTTTATAAGAACGAAACGGCGTTTTTAGTGACTTTTCCATACTAATCCCTATCTAGTAGGGCGCAGTCACCCAGTTTCGGTGGAAGTGCGCGAGTTCGATTGGGAATACAGGAGGAAGGGAGAGTCTCAGCTTCCTCGGACAAACACCATTCGACTCAGCACCCCGAGGACTACAACTGGTGAAAATTTGATTTTAGGGTATACTGTGTATTGAGCAGGGAGTGGTGCTTTCTTACAGGTTTGCCGAGTCGAAGGTTCGATGGACTTCTCGTGTGCTCTGGATGGCAGTCGTGAGTCAGTCAAGTGTCAAGTAAAGTCGGCGGAATATCGCGAGCTCCGGTGTGGGGAGCAAACCATTTCTTGGTATACTTCCCCTTTAAGTTTTTTTGGACCTTGGCGGATCCAAAGGATCCACTCAAACGATCAGGATCCGGATCCAACCAAACGAACATGCCCTAAGCGAGTTCAACGTTACGTCCAACCTCATACCTGCGCTGGGAAGCTGGCCTCTCCGCGACATCTAGCCAGCAATTTCTAATCCAACACTACTCCCATCGCTGCAGAGAAAACTATACTGAGGAACGGTTTCAAATTCAAAAAAATGCGGGCAAAACCTCAGTCAGTTTGGCATCAACTGGCGCACCAGAAAATGTTGGGGTTGGAAGGAGAATCTTGTCATTTGGAGTGACAAGTGATCACCTCTGCTTTTCCCTGTATACTTTGTTGTGCAGCGTAAGGAGCAGTGTTGGAGTAGAAATTGCTGACTAGACCAGCTTTCCAGAGCAGGTGTGAGTTTGTACGTATGTCAGCATGGTAGTGTAGAACAAAACTAAAATTATACTTCAAGAAAAGCCAAACAGGATGATCGGGGACATTTCCTCAGTACCGGAAAAGGTGTTCTTCTATCTGCCGATATATAGTTCGTGCTAATTGCAGACGTAGCTTGCTGTTTTATCATCGCTTGTATATCGGCTGTTTTCGACATTATTACTTGTTACGTCAGGGGTGCTGGCTCTAGTCTTCTTTGATGCTGGCGTGGCCAAGCGATGCTACTTCCCGGACCCCTTCTAAGGTGAGGAGGTAATGTTAGCTTGATTTAGTTTTGTTGATAGTTTATTTTGTGTACGCGACTGTGGTGTGGTTTGGTTCTACACACATACACATACATTATGGGATTTTAGGTACGCCATTTTTCAGGGGTACGCCATTTTCAAGGGATTTTCTTAACACCTGAAAAGGAAACTTAACTGCAACATTAGAGCGAAAGAGGAGAGATCAACTTGCACACTTGTTCTGGTTTTCTCAGACATGCAGTTTCGTAATAGTTGCACCTTCTGTGTTTAAAGTACTGCTTACCCAAGCAAAGTCCTGAACAGGCCATACCACTCCTTTGCCCTGTCAGCAAAACATCGCACAAATACAAAAGAACGTACTTTGATAGAACGTTATGTAGAACCAAAGCTTGCACACATACATACGTACACCTGACCACACACTACACACACTCATGTATTCAGACACAAATATCCCAGGCCCGTCGCATCGACTTTGTAGGTGGGGGTGACCATGGAAAGGGGGGGGGGGGATGCGGCCTCCCCGGCAAAAAGATTTCAACAATTGAAGCCTATTGCAAGAATTTCCGGGCATTTGGTGCCATTTCAGTGGAACTACAATGAACGGCCTTTTGATTCGGCAACAAACCAAGAAGACGCTACGATCGGGGACAATAATTTCTTCTTTATCCTCCCCGGGAAAATATTTCAAAAATTGAAGCCAATTGCAAGCATTTTCAGGCATTTGGTGCCATTTCAGTGTAACTGCAATGAATGACTTTTTGATTCTGAAACAAACCACGATAGGGGACAAGGATTCTTCATTATTTGCCACGGTTGCACTGAGCTGCGGATATTGCGCTTTGTTGCACATAGCCAGCAATCGCATGTCATCACGAACATTCAAAATCAACATAATTTTGCGAATCGACCTTTTTTCAGCATCACTTTTCAAAGAGGACGAAGCAAAGTCGGCCGAAAGAAGCCCAGAGGAAGAAAATCACCCTCTCCACTTCGCCATCACGATACTGACATAGATACGAGACGAAACAACTAAAAAATCCACAAGAAAACTGATCGGCCATCATCGCACTGACTTTGGTCTGAGAATTTCTATCACGATCAAAAATGTACGAGGAGCACTCAAAATAAGCTACAGATGTACCTTTATCACTCTCTACTCCTTTTTCAAGACACAAAAGTCGACTCTCCACTTTCAAACCAAGAACCAGACATACCGGTGGTCCTTTTCAGCTGCTCCACGAGCGCAGGAAATGTTCACCAAGGGGCGCAGAGCAGCATCCATTCCAGAAAAAGAGCTAAAATACGAGTGAGACTGCATGCCTGAGTACATGCATGAGTACATGCAGAAAATAGTCAATTTCAGCGTTTCTGCTCCAAACAGCAACTTGCTTCGACTAGCTACAAAGATTACACCAAAGGATCAAACAACCGTGTTCTTCATTTTTTGACAGGTGGGATCCTTGTGCTTGGCCCAGCACGCCAAAAAACACACCTCGGAGGAGTACAAAAATTACAACTCCCAGATGTCCTCGATTGCTGGCCATGAGTGTGCTCCGAGAAAAATACTGGCGAAAAAGTGGGGTGGCTGTGACGGCCTTGTCACATCCATCCATGCACAGGCATGCATACACAGAATCGATTCTGCTCCATTCATTTCGCAACCGGAATCGGATCTGCACTCAACAAACGCAGTCGCGTGCATCAAACAAACGCACCCGAACCAAAACACGGCGGAAGGACTTTGGAATGTTGTCGGAATGACACCGAACAAACGCAACCTCATCTTCTCTACAGAAAAATGGAACAGATTACCTAGAGACGTCCGCTCCAGCACAACGCTGGACTTTCAAGGCTGCAGTGGTACCTTACACTATTGGTCACAGACTGTGCCTGTTGTATTCCTTGCTCAATACCGGCAACAGCAGCTAATTCCATGTTTGACAATGGATCAATACTATTGATCTCCAGCTGACTATCACATTTTTTCTCTTTTTTATTCCCACTTCACTACCTTCTTTTTAGGAAGAAATGCCCATTGGGATTTGCAAAATACAACAAAGTCAAAAAAAGAATTAGCCTGGTATACACCACACGGCTGGTTGACGTGGCTTTTCTGGCCAGTGAATGCTCTCTCTCTCTCTCTCTCTCTCTCTCTCTCTCTCTCTCTCTCTCTCTCTCTCTCTCTCTCTCTCTCTCTCTCTCTCGCGCGCGCGCGCGCGCGCGCGCACACACACAAACGCACAGATCAACGCACGCGCACACGCACACCACCCCCACCCCCCCCCCACATACACATATCTATATGTTGCGAAATACGATTCAATTATTATTTACGCACGTTGTCGTATATGGCTCTTGTCTTGTAGAATCCAGTGTCTGACGTCATGGTCTAGTCTATATGTGAGTATAGTAGGATGTGTGCCGTGTATTGTATGAGGTGCATGCAAGAGTGTGTATAGTCAGAGACTGACTTGCATTAGTAGTGCTAGCTTGGTCAGAGAGCGAGGGTGATCAGTGGTGCGTCCGTGGTCTGGTTGTCTTGGTCTGGGTCATGTGGTCTGTACGTATTCGTCCCTGATTGGTCTTCGCATCATATCAGTGTGTACCCCCATGAAGTTGAAGTACTCGACATGACTCCCAACCAGGGTACAAGCAACCCGGTGTTCCTCTTCCAAACGGGTCCAAATCCCCCCCCCCCCGCAACGGGTCACTGACCCCCGCTTGACCCGGCTCTGGAGCAGACACTACCGCGGACTATGGATGGAGTGCATGGAACATACAGTATACAGCACACAAGGCTGACAGCAGAGAGCCAGACCAGAACTAACAATTACCATGACAACATCACGCATATAGCGTACAGCAATCAAAAGCAAAGCGCATTCATACATGCCCTTCCTACCTGATGGTGGAGCTTGTCAACCAGATCCACATTCCTTGAATTCGCTGACGACTATCTTTGCTATTGACGTATTGTCGCTCTGTCTATCCTCTCACCTTTCTTCAACCCTCAAGTCTTCTGTAGAACTTCTTTCCAGTCGGTCTCTCTGCTCTTCTCTCTACGCTTCATCTCAACAACGTTTCTCTTCTCCATTTCTTCGTTCCTGTACTTCTCTAAACTTCTCTACTACCTGTATCTTTCATTAGTTAGTTCTCTTCGTTTGAATGATTTTCTTCAACATGATCATGATGATCATTATGACTATAATGACTATGTAGTCGACTGTGTTTTTGCACTTTGAGCTTGAGCTTGATTTTCTTTCATGTCTTTTTTGCCGAATGTACAGTGCGCTAGTACTATTAGTACTACGCTGTCGACATGCCTATCATCCTGGTCATGTCGTGCACTACACACATGCACTCAGTCTGTCTGTCTAGCTACGTCTACAATCTAGTCGGTGCATGTGCGCACGTCACGTGCGCTGTGTGTGAATACTGTAATGCATGCAGCGCAGCTACTGTTGTAGACATGGAAATCCGGTCGCACGTCTAGCGGCCCCAGGGCGCTGGCCATGCAGCCGCGGACAAGCTGCACCCACATGCGCTGCATGCAGCGCAAGCGCGCTCGTTGCATCGGATCAACATGTGCACTGCACGCAGCGTTCTGTACGCGCGCTGAGGTCGCCGGCCCCGCGTCAATCGACTGGATTTCCATGTCCGCTACAGTACATGACATACATGTACATGTACTTACATACATACATGTGATTGTAGCCATCATGGTCATCATGGTCATTGTAGCTATCTAGCCATGCGCTTTCTTTGATAGTTGCTGTTTCTGTGAGACGCGTGAGGGCGAAATGCTATGCCTCCATTTTCGTACATGATCTCGCCTCTTGGTGCGCGAGGCGCCGAGCCCATCTCCTGTCTTTTTTTTTTGTTCAGAGGTTTTCAGAATGGCTAGTACCAAGAGTAAATGCCCCCTCCCCCCCCCCCCCCCCCACCGTGAAAAGTGCAACAAGTATTTGCTGCAGGTTGAACTGGCAAACAGCCACCGAGTCACCGACGCCCTATAAAACGGTATAGAACAGCGCCTCGCTAGCGTCTTCCCTCCCTCCTCTCCTCTCTCATTCTGCATCTCTCATGCACGACCATCTAGCATCTACCCATTGTCCCTTTTCCTTTCTATTATTTTTATTAATCTGTTTTTCTTCTTGAACTCTGTTACTCTTTCACGAATGCTTGATATTTCTGTGAGTGGGAGATCCCCTGGACAGGCCTAGAGCCTCTGGGTGATCCTTTTAAAACTTCAATAAATTGGTGTTTGTGCTTGGTGGGAAGTATATCTACACATACTACATTCCATTTATCAATGGGGCAAGGCATTTTACATTCATTTTTCATTTATATCCAGAGACCGTTTGTCAGTCTTCTTCTTCGTCCCTTTGAGAGTAGTCTCCATTTCCGTCTTGTCAAAAATATAATGTTAAACACCAAAACAAATGCAACCACCATTCATTACCTCTTTCTCCTTCCCTCCTTCTTATCAACCACCACACCACACCGCTGCGCTCTCCGGCTGACCTCAATGCTGCTACTTACCCCTCTTGATCCTTCCGTCCTCATAAAGTAAAAATAAAATATACGGCCATGGGCTGGTGGTGTGTGTGTGTGTGTGTGTGTGGTGTGTGTGTGGGGGGGGGGGGGATGTAGTCCTACTGGCCCAAGTTTAACAACAAAAATGTATGACATGTACCACGACTTGTTTTTTGCTGCTACATGTACATGTTGTGGAAGAAGAAGGACATACACTGGCATTGACACAGGGATATTCATGGCTTACAGCTTGCCTTGCCGGCATGCCGTCTACACACATACATGTAGTGATGTAGGTTTAGCTGATCGATCCTCTTCAATTTTCCCCTCCATTTAGCTCAAATTTCGTAGTGCGGACGAAGGAGTGGTTTTCCGTACAGATACGGAAAATGCTGAAGGTTATCGTTTCCAAGAATTCACTCGAATGGAGAGCCAAGGATAAATTTATAGAAAAGAAAAAAGACCAATGAACTACAAGTTACGCTATAATGTCCACTCGTGCTTGTCTGCGTTGCGCTCACCATCCCCTCCTGTTGTTTTTTCTATAACTTTGAACCTTCCAAGTTGGAAGGCTGTTGGAGTGCACATCCAAGATGTGCGAGAGCTGTTAGCCAGTTAGTTGTAGAACGCCAGCACCGTCGGTCAGTGTCGTGCAATGTTATCGCATGAGCTGATTCTTTAGTAACTGGTGGTGTTAGTGGACATTATAGCGTAGCTTTTAGTTCCTTGGTCCTTTTTCTTTTCTATAAAGTTATCTTTTCCGTTCCCAAAGCGAACTCACGACGGCGGCTGAACACCGGGCAACCTGATATTGTGATAACCCCCTAGCGGCAGATGCAGCGCCTAACGGTGGGTGTGAGGGGATACCAATAAGTCTCACAACCACTGCAGGCACAAGTGCTGATCCGCATGATGACTTGAACCAAGTACACTAGTAGTGCTCAGTAGTACATGACGTCATTGTACTTCAATCATGCTCTTTAACCAACTCACTGTACATTGTACTTCAATCATGCTCTTTAACCAACTCACTGTACATTGTACTTCAATCATGCTCTTTAACCAACTCACTGTACATTGTACTTCAATCATGCTCTTTAACCAACTCACTGTACATTGTACTTCAATCATGCTCTTTAACCAACTCACTGTACATTGTACTTCAATCATGCTCTTTGACTAACTCACTACTCACTGTACAGTGCCTGTCTGATCAACATGATCAACAGAAAAGCGCAAATAAACACAACCAACCAACCAACCCATACGTATTGTACTGTCGTGGACATGGAAATCCAGTCGATTGACCGGGGCCGGCGCCCTCAGCGCGTACAGAACGTCGTCGTTGCATGCAGCGCACATGTTGACACTCTGCGACCAGCAGCAGCGCGTAATAGTAATACCAGGGAGTCGTGTAGACCCCCTCCGCTGGCAGGGGCGTAGCCAGGATAGTGATCAAGGGGGTGCCACGACGTTCCCCACACAAAAGTACTGCACTTACATGTATGTTGGTCCTTTCATACACATTATTCGATCCGTGAAATGGGGGGGGGGGGGGGAGAGCAAAATTCGCCCCTAATTCGACGCAGAAGATCAATCAGTGAATGGCAAATCTCCGACCAGGGAGTAGTAATAATTATGGTATTTTGCTACACCCTAGTCTGCTTCCAACTAATGATGGACTAAGTTCTGGATGCTGCTTTCTGAGAAATTCTCCAGAATTATCACACTCTCCATCGAACTTTTAAAGTGGGATTTCTCGAGCCATTTTTCCCCTTCGTCGTGTTTGATAGTGCAGTAAGGCATCCTTGATCAAACCTACACTATTCCCCACAAAATCTCAAAATGCACTTCAATGTTACTTTCACTCTTCTACTGCTGTATCCACACTTGCAATGCATGAAAGAAACTTTGCCTTTCCACAACGAGAACATTTAACATCGAGTGCTACATGTACATTATACAAAACATAGTGAGAACAAACTGCTATGTCTGACGTGTGCTTTCCGGCCATAGACCGCGTTGCTACTTCCTTGCTTCTACCAATGGCGCGTTTGTATGATTCTCTGCTTCTAACAAAACATGTGGAGTGTGATGCAAATCATGCGCTGAGCCTGCTGCGGCCTGATGTGACACTGCACAACGGCAGGTACGAAGCGGAGTTCCCTTGACTAGAAATTGCATTGCAAAATGGCCAATTATGAGACAAAAATTTTAAAGAGTCAACTGCATGTGAATTGGTTTCAGATACTTTGTACTTGCAGGTCTGAACCAGGGAGTAGTACCTACTACTCCCTGGTCTAAAACAGGGATGGCTACAGACTCAGTGTGCGATGTGCAGAGTTGCGCATGTGATCAGCGGGTCTGCTATGGTTTCTCTCGAACGAGCTGTGAACCAAGATCGAAATTTTTGAAGGGGGTGCTTTGGCACCTGCCTGGTAATACTGCATGCCATGGCGGCATGGCCAGCGCCCTGGGGCCGCTAGACGTGCGAACGGATTTCCATGTCCACGACAGTACAATGTCATGTACATGTACTATGATCCATGGTGTGGAGCAGACTGCGAGTCTGTGACAGACCAAGAGCACATAACCCCCCAGAGTGTGCAACTCCCACATACCCTGTTGTCCCGACAGAATTTCAAGTTGACGTCATTATTTATGACGCAATGCTCCTTGGACCAGTGATTTACAATATGTGTACGGGTTTCAACGCATCACACGTTTTTCTTTGCAATAATTTGTACAGGATCGATCGGCTTCGGTCAACCACAGGTTCCGGATTCGTCTGAAAATCCGTGTACAGTGCGCATTGCATCATCAAAATGACGTCAACTTGAAATTCTGTCGGGACAGCACCCATAGTGGAGTTGCACACTCTGGGGGGTTATGTACTCTTGGACAGACCCGTCGACGACCACTGATATCATGTACATGCATGACGGGTAGTTGTTACTGTTACAGCTACTTGTTGCCCTTTGTTGGGCAGAAGAGTCACCAGGTCACGTGGTCACGCTGACTGTTGACTACTGCTACCGCCTAGCGCCTAGTACCGGTATACCAGTATAGTAGTACATGATTGTACTACAAAGTACAAGTGCTGAAGCCTGATAGTCACCAGGTCACGTGGTAATGCTGACTGATAACTAGTAGTAGTACTAGTAGTAGTAGTAGTAGATACAAGTACCCTTACTACATTTTTACTACTACTCAGTACTCAGTACTTGAGAACGATTTTATTCACAACACCATGAAGAAAAGAGTACTACTAGCACTACTACTAGTACTACTAGTACCAAGAGTACATAACCCCCGGGGGGGGGGGGTTATGTACTCTTGCTAGTACGCGAAGGACTAAAGGGACCGTCACTTAATTTTTGCCGACTACCCGCCAAAAAAATCTTTTCGTTTCACGTGTCAGACACGTCCGCGAGCGCGTACGACTCGCGCGCGCCTGCGCTACCTTTCACGTCATGACGTCAGGCGATCTGTTCACGCCACATGGCTGGATAACGCGTACATGCAAACATGATTGAAGACTTGCAAAATCAATATTTTTACAAGTCCAGGCGCTAGGCCTAGGCAGTAATGCCTAATGCCCAGGCAGCTGACTTTATTTTCGGAGAAACACTACTCATTGTAGTAAAAAGTAACAATGAATAGCGATATCATCTAGGAAGGGTCGCTACCCTAACGCGAAGGAAAGGCCTTGCGCGGCTGCTCTACGAAGTGTTGAAGAAAGACTCATCAAAGTTAGTTGGTGGACGAACAACTCGCTGGCGCCGGAAAACTTGGCCCCCAACGATGGTGTTTGGTGAATCATCAAGCATAATGTCTTGTAGCAGTGTTCACCGAGGAAGGAGAACGCTCTAGCCGCTGCTGTTGTCCGTTTCATCCACGTTGGGCGTTAGCTGCACCGCGCCTATTGCGTTTTAGTATTCCATGGACACACATTAGCATTCAGAGCGATTGTGGAGCCACAATTTACTTCACACAGCGTTGTATTGTCCACGAGCGCAAACTTCATTATCAGCAGTAACTGTTACTCTTCATCCTACATGTAGACTTGGAGTATACACGGCCTTGTCACGACAGCGACAGCTCTACAGAGTGTTCAAGTGGGGAACATTAATTTCTATTGTTGGTGGACGAATAAATGGCTGGTTCCGAAAAAACGCGGCCTGCACCGATGGTATTTGGTGGATCATCAAACAGGGTGACCAGCAGTGTTCACCGAGGAAGGAGAATGCACTCGCCACCACTCCGATTCATCCAAGTGGGCGTTAGCTGCGCCGCGCCTATTGTGTTTTAGTATTCCATGGACGCACACTAGCGTTCTCAGCGATTGTGGAGCCACAACATATCTTCATGCGGCGTTGCACTGTCCAAGAGCAGAAACGTCAGCAGTGACCCATCATCATACATGTAGATTTGGAGTATACACACCATGCGCCAATGGGCCTTGGCACAACAGCGGCAGCTCTACGGAGTGTTCAAGTGAGAAACATTTCTTTCGACTTTGGTGGACGAACAAATCGTCGGTGCCGAAAAACGTGGCCTGCGCCGATGGTGTTTGAACCATCGAGGGCTCCGGAAGCAGCAGCTGAGCCAGATCAGCCAGTCTTGCCAACTCTCAGTTGCCGGACTCCGTGCTGCAGCTAGCAGCACTGGCACCAGCCAGAAATATTTTTCCGCCGATACCCGTTACTTCCAGTTCTGTCAAGGGCATAACTGGAATCCATTGCCAGGTGATGACTTTTTACTTTGTGTTATTTTGCTGCCGAGTTGTTCAGAACTTTTCAGCCCCGATCTGTCCATGTCTACATGTCGGCCATCCGCAAACTTCATGTGGAAGTTGGCTTTACCTACACGTCGGGCCCAATGACTCTCCTCGCAAGGTTCCTGTCGGGCATCAACAGGTCATCATCGACACAGCGTCATCGCCTGCTGATAACCACTCAACTTCTCAGGGAGATTAGCCGGCATGTTGCCTTTCCACGGATGTGGCACCCTCATGACAAGGCCATGCTAAGGGCAAACTGACTGCTTTATTTTAGCTTTACATTACCGCAGTCAGTCCAGCACAATACGCCAATCGTATTTCACTATTACTCGCTTGTCATAATTGGGGATATGGGCTGCTCCGCCCTATATCCCTGATATGCCAACTAGACGAAAAGTGTGTTCTGAGCCTGTATCGCGTATAATAGGCTCATCGTAAAACAAATAATAAAAGTCTTAAAAATCAGGGTTCACGTGACACTCGGGTTCCAGCCAAGTTTTCCGCATCCGCAGGAACGCTACCCCCCCCCCCCCCCCCCCCCCCTCTTGAATCATAGCATAGTGGACTCTGCAATGAACAGATTTATATGACACTCCCTGCAGATTTACTACGGTCATCTCTGGTGACTGGTCTTGGGGCACCGTGGAAGCTGTGACTGGTTGCCAAGTTTTGTTTTGTGACTGATCATGGGGCATTTGTGACTACTTCGAAGCACAGCTCTGATTGATCACAAAGTCTTACTGTTGTGAATATTTATATCGATTGAGAAGTCAAGCAGCCACGGGGCGCTGGCCTTGCAGCTGTGAGTATGCATACGGTACATATTCACATGACTCTATCGTATGTTGGACACTGCTGGTCCATTGTTGCAGTGTGTAAGTGAACTGCAGAACCTATTCCGTGATGAAACACCTACTCCTGAAAGACTGAATGTTTGAGCTAATAGTCTTTTACTTCACTCTCATGCTGCTCATATAATTATACCATACGCCAGAAGACCCTAAGTTAGTTCTAAGATTTTGTGGACCATGTGACCATGTGGTACTTTCATTCTACAGCCAAGTCAACCTCTTCGTCAACACACAGGGTTTTCCTCAGACACAAGCGAATGGTTTACTCCACTCTGGAGAAGAACACAGTTTGCTCTCTCGAACACCAACCGCAGATAACTACGGAATGTAGGAAGTGCAACAACTGCTAGAATATTGAACTGTCGTCCACACAAAACAAATAAAGACAACTGAAAACCAAAACACATGCAACTGCCAACATGCATGTAACAGCGACTGCAAGCCAGAACTACAGACTCCGCGCAGGGAGGAACAGGGGAAACAGAGGTAACGCTTCCGACTCCGAGAGCTTCGATTAGCAGCGGACAAAACAATCCATCAACCTTGCGTGTCACCTTGCGCTACCGCAAACGAACACCTATGGATGCACAGTGCAGCACAGACTCTGTGCATGCACGGTGTAATAACTGGAGTACATGTAAACCGACAACAGTCACCTTGCACCCTATGCAGTAAGTTACATAGGCGGTGCCAACAAAAGAGCAGGGTTCATGTATCGTGCACACTCCAATGGCACAGCAGAAAATGTTCTCACCAATAGCCACTGCTAGCTGTTTTGTCATCTTGCTGTGCCAAATGATGCTGTATAGACGCGCCAAGCAGAAATGGACTGCTTATGAGCGTGAACAGGCTGGATGGGGTGACTGATGGACTGTCGGAGTTGGCGAACCACAGAAATCGTGTCGCATCTCTGTATGCTGGGTTGGCACTGATTTGTAAAATGGCCTTCTCAGTATCGCAGGTCATGACGATTGGTGGCAGGCAAAATCGTAGAACAATGATGAATTGCCTAATGGCTAGGTCGTTGTTAGTAAGATTGCCTGAATCCTGGATGTCAACACAGTCTAGGTCCCACAGATCTGGGATGGTGCAGGAGTCGGAAGTTGCATCAGTTTGAGAAACGATAGCTGGCATGGCTGCTCATCGGCGTAGCTGAGTGCTTGGAGTGACGTGTTCGGCCAGTCACCACAAAACCGACTGTGGTAGGCAGAAACTGTAGTCCTGGCGGAAGTCCTCTGGTGCTCCCCGTCAAGACTCCCAGAGGAAATCTGCACCGATCAAGACGACTGACTATCTTACGGTCAATGGCGATACTGGTTGATGCTGCACTAGCTGCTGTTGCGCTAGATGCTGGTACCTCGTCAGCCACAGGCTGGTCAGCTACCATGTTGGTACTGCTGTAAGATTTCTGTTGAGATTCAGGGCAGATCGTGACATGATGGTGACTCTGATTGGTGACCCATGCGAGAACACACATTACACTTGCGGGTGGCCTTGCACTGAGTTGACCGGTGCCCTGTGCGCAAACACACAAAGCAACGCTTCTGTTCGATCAGTTATTCTTTCCGCTGTGCTACTGTTGTGTATTTCGCGCAGCTCTTGTCCAGGTGAGATCCGCCGCAGAATGCACACCCTCTCATACTGCTGGCATTCCAGTTAACATCAGACCGCTTCCTTCTGGTGAACTTGCATGCGCCTGTCACCAGTGCACCTGCAGAATAGTGAGTGACATCTTCTGCTGTAGTACCGCCTGTGTTTGTGCGGCGCAGAAAGGCGTCTTGCATGATAACATAACGCTTCAGTGCTGTTCTGAAGTCATTCAGTTTCCATTGTGTCCCTGCATCTGAAAAGCCTCGCGATTCGTCCAGTTGAATCAGCGTTCGGCATGATCCGTATCTTGGTCACAGCACCGTGTGACGATCTGGTGACATCAGACGGATATAATACACAAGAGACAATTGTAGTACTAGTGCTGAAGTCACTAGGTCACCATGGTAACGCTGACTGATAACACGTACACTGAGTGTACAGATACTGAGGTTCGGTAGTTACCTCGTCAAGCGGTGACAAAAACACAAAGTCGCGTCACCTGCGATTGTCGTGTTTCCAAGGGTCACGGAATCGCATTAGTTACATGTACATCTTCGACTGGGGCTCGTGCAAGATCTCCAGGTCAACAAATATACCGGTAATAAACTCCTATAATTAGAGGAGTTTCTCCTTCGCTGGCAAGCCTCCTGTAGTGTTTTCCTGCTGAATGTTCACCAAACACCTGGGAGAAAAGAGTTCTGAGTTTCGCTTGCCGCTGGACAATTGAACGAGCCCCTACATGGCTACTGCCAACCTGCCTAACCCCCAAGTAATTAGTTGCAAGACGAACAAAGAAGTACTTGTATGTTGCCGACGGGCCGAAATAAAAAGAAAACCAAGAAACCAAAATAAAACGTCGCCGTAGTGTAGCACCATGCAGCATTTTGGATGGTGCACCGGTGTACAACTGTGGCCCTATAATTAGCGATCATTATGATCACATTCAAATACATTCTAGATCTACCGTCACTTTCTACGTGTACATGCACGTATGAAAAAAATTGATATCATCGATTGATTCAATTCAGACTACAATGTATGTACATGTGTGTACTGGCAAAGGCACGTCTAAACGTGAATTTCCATGATAGAGTGGCGTGAACAGAGTAGCAGCAGTACGAGTAGTCGTGTATGCAAAATCGTGGATGGCCAGCACATGTATACGGGCTGTGGTTACTATCATGATTGTCATGTCAGCGAAGATTGACAGCTACATGTACATGTAGGTACATGCACATGGCGTACGTACGCAGCTTTCCTAGGCTCAAGCAGTCAAGGCTAGCTGCTCTGCTTTTTTCTGGGCTTGTTCAGATTTCTGGATTTCATGCTGTCTTCTTCTGCGTAAACCTAGAATGTAGCTTGTCAAATATGGATACAAGTCATGACATCACCAAGCTAGTGAGTACAGCCGTGTACATAATACACGTAGCTATGCAAGACACCATTATGATGTGTACGTGTCATGTCATGACATCTACTGCAGTCTGGTCTCTGTACTGTAGTATTTAGAAAAGCGATCCTGTCAGCTTTTCTATTATTGTGTTCACATGGCAAGAAAAACGACACCGCTATGCTACGTAAGTTTCTACGTAAGGTGCTCGGTATTTCACTTAGGCTACGTAAGTCTCTACCTAAGGTGCTCGGTATTAGATCTCCCAACGGGTGGTAGCCGCGTGCTGTGCACGTGCACGGCAGGCATTGTGTTGCATGCTGTGCAGTCCGTTTTCGGATGTGCATGCGCGAGGAACTTCCTTCTTTGGAACTGCTTCTTGCATGAGCTGTTTCGGATATTTCGTGTCCTGGCTTATTTCGCTTCGGCTCTGCTGAGACCTCTTTTCACGGAATATTACTCAATGACAGGTGAGTTGACCAGTTCCCTTTGATTCATTTGCTTGTGTTCACTCTTTCATTTACGAAAAGTGTGCTGATTTTGGGCGGAATGCAATAAATATTGGAAAAGCTGACAGGATCTCTTTTCTAAATTCAGCTTTTCCGCTGCCGAGGCCTCCTTTTACTGAATACTCGATGACAGGTGATCTCTGAGTTGACCGGTTTCCTTCGATTCATTTTCTTATGCTCACCCTTTCATTTACGGAAACGTGTGCTGATTTTATTCGGATTTAGATCCATTTGTATCTCTTTGCCCTTGTCTACAGTGTACGAAGAACGCGAGTTCACCTTCTTGACGGTAAGGCTTTTGTCGAAATACTCATATTCATTGTACATTGGTACGTTACAAGTAAGGCACTGGTCAGTGACATACTATCGTTGGCAGTTCCCAATCTGGAGGGAAAGGTTCAAGGACCCATTGACCGAGTTTGCAAAATAAATTCGCATATCAGGGAAAATCTCCATTGTGGAGAGGTTCAGTAAACTTGTTTGCTTCATTCGAAACAAGTCAAAGGGTGCAGTCTCGTCTCGTGAAGATCTCGTACTTGTATGATTGGGTTTGTTTACTCAAGTCTGGGCTTTTGATTTATTATTTGTGAGTACCGCCGGGATTGCACTGCCCCAAATAAAGTATCGTGCCGCCAAAGCAAGAATTACGATCTGCAATCTGTTTGTAGTACCTGCAAGAATGTGCTGTACATGTATCGTACTTTTTTTCGTTGCTGTTTCAGTTGCCGTCATGTTGCTAAAGAAACGTTCAGTAGAGAGGTTCTGCAAAACGAAAATTCGAACGAAGTTTCGCGACAGTCCTTGCGAAAATGTGTACGAATTTTTGCACAAACTTTGTGTTCTGCACATTTTCGTAGTTTGCGCGGGCCAAGTGCACGTACGCCATGACCCGATCTCACGAAATGTCCTACGACAGTTCATTTCGCGTTCCCTGCAAGTTTCGCGTCCAAAGTTGCGAAAGTTCGTGCGAAGTTTTGCACTTCATGACAATGAACGAACGTTTGTACGCATTTTCGTTTTGCAGAACCTCTCTAGTGACTCATTTGTTTCATACGAGACGAGTCAATGAGTTGGTGTGGCTTAGAATCTTTCGCTGTAGAAGAAATCTATTTGTATGTCTATTGGAGAAATAATTGTATTCACTGGTTATAAAATAGGTTAAGACAAACTCACAGAATAAATACCATTGGTCCCTTGGTGTTCGTCCTAAAGAGGTTCGACTGGATATCATTCATACTCACCAAAAGATGTGTAAGATTTTATTATTATGGAGTGCCTTGTTTATCAAAAAAGAATTACGATCTGCAATCTGTTTGTAGTACCTGCAAGAATGTGCTGTACATGTATCGTACTTTCTCTGTTGCTGTTTCAGTTGCCGTCATGTTGCTAAAGAAACGTTCAGTAGAGAGATTCTGCAAAACGAAAATTCGAACGAAGTTTCGCGACAGTCCTTGCGAAAATGTGTACGAATTTTTGCACGAACTTTGTGTTCTGCACATTTTCGTAGTTTGCGCGGGCCAAGTTCACGTACGCCATGACCCAATCTCACGAAATGTCCTACGACAGTTCATTTCGCGTTCCCTGCAAGTTTCGCGTCCAAAGTTGCGAAAGTTCGTGCGAAGTTTTGCACTTCATGACAATGAACGAACGTTTGTACGCATTTTCGTTTTGCAGAACCTCTCTAGTGACTCATTTGTTTCATACGAGACGAGTCAATGAGTTGGTGTGGCTTAGAATCTTTCGCTGTAGAAGAAATCTATTTGTATGTCTATTGGAGAAATAATTGTATTCACTGGTTATAAAATAGGTTAAGACAAACTCACAGAATAAATACCATTGGTCCCTTGGTGTTCGTCCTAAAGAGGTTCGACTGGATATCATTCATACTCACCAAAAGATGTGTAAGATTTTATTATTATGGAGTGCCTTGTTTATCTCTCAGTACCTCCAACCATAGCCTTGCCCCTTTTATCCTCAGGATCAGTGTAGTTGTTGGAACGAGGTGTCGGACTGAGCAATGTATTTGTTTACATTTTTATACATGTTTATTGTTTCTCCTTTGCTGTGTTGTTTTAGAAAATCGTGGACTACCAGTTTGAAGTCTTTGAACTACATTGTACTTCCAAAAGTTGTATCGACATCAACAGGATAACGATTTCAGTGCAATATGATGCAGGATGACCTTATCACGATAACCCATGATTATAAACCATTATAAACACAGAATCAACAAAAACATCTGCGACACGCACCTGGTTACATTTCTCAAATAAATCTGATCGAGGGTGGGGAAATCTGAAATATCTGAAAGGCAAGACAATTTGATGACAGAGTCATGAAATTCTGCTACAGCAACATGCACAGATTGACCTCCGTATAAAAAAAGTATCACCACGGTCCACCACTACTCATATATCACATGTATCCCTGCAGAAGAACATGCTAGTGCCATTTTCTGCAAGACAAGGCTTGCACATCATTGCGTATGATACGGTGTAATTGATATGATGTGAAGGCCATCATTTACATATTGATATAGGGCATTCCATTGATTGGTGACAGAAAAAACAAAAGAAATTATAGCAATAAAAACTGCTTTATGGCAGTTTTCTAAAAAAAGTTATTGTGTTCTAGTCCATGGACCCCGTCTAAAAAGTAAGAAATTAACGAAATGTGATAGCCGAAAATTAAAATTTCACACAAAACCTCACAATAATCACATACAGAATGAAAAGCTACATGCAGAAGTAGTATAGTAGTAGTAGAATTTATTATTTTGATAGGGAAGGCCCTACAGACGTTGCCGTCTTGTTACAGGGAACCCTAAGTGCTCTTTACAGAGCGAAACAAAAACGGATAGATGCTCAACCTGACGACACGAGACAGGCAGAGAATTCCACCTATCAGCGCCAAGGAAAGAAGACCTGTAAAAAGGCCCTAGGCCTGTGGGACTGCCCTATTCAAAATTTAATAATAATAATAATAAGACCTTTTCCCCTCGTGATCCTCTTTCCTATGCATGCATGACATGCATGTTGCCAATTGTTGTGCAGTACAAGTTTAGTGTTGAAAGCAGCATTTCAAGTGTTGTGATTATTGTGAGGTTTTGTGTGAAATTTTAATTTGCGGCTATCACATTTCGTTAATTTCTTACTTTTTAGACGGGGTCCATGGACTAGAACACAATAACTTTTTTTTAGAAAACTGCCATAAAGCAGTTTTTATTGCTATAATTGTAGTTTGTAGGGAGGATCTGTACTGCTCTTTCTCTACGGATGCAATGTGAACCACGTTCCCCTTTGCACACCGATCTCATGTATGTAGTTCGGGAGCTGTGAGATGACTTTTTTCATCAGGCCAGGGTATGTCAATTCAGAGAGAGGACTTGAAACTAGGCACAGGGGAAGCTGGTGGCATCTAGAGGACGATTTTGGAACTTGGCCGTTCCGAAGCTGGGCGCTAACGTCGATGCGCGGAGGTTCCCTATCTCGTTCCGTGATTAATTTCCTCGATTTTTGAGCCGTTCAGCGCTTGAAAATGGGAAAAATCATCAAACCCTGATGCACCAGTATCCACACGTTTTCACGCGAATGACTAAAGTTTGCAATTTTTTCAAGAGAACCACGGATTGAAATGTCACGTTACTCTGTCGACGAAATGTTTTGTTTGTTCAATTATGTGGTTGAGTTCTGAAGTACACTGTAACCATGGTAACATGGCTGGCAGTTAGTTTGAAGGAGGACAGGGCTGGTGTTGCTGAGATTTTCCTGCATACATGACATGTACATGTAGGTGCTAAGTGACTTGCCATTTTGACCCTGATGGTGACAGGCATGGCCCTTAGAAGCCATTCCTCTCCATCCTCCCCTCTCTGGATTGTTTTACCAATAGCGTGTTGCAGATTGATCATGCACGTAGTATTATTGCAGCTATGTGCAAAAGAGGAACGACAGTACTCAGGAGTGAGCAAAAAATACCCAAACATCTTTCCAACATAGTTTGGTGCTAACACCACACTAACTAAAATATCAATTGAACTACTATCTATCGCTCTCCCTTACCTTGTCCTTGTACCAAGGTTGCAAATCTGGGATGATGGCAAATCCCGGCTTTCACGCCGTCCTGAACTTGCCCAGGCTGCAGGGGCAATGAGAATACCCAGGGAAGAAGTACGGCCAGGAATCAACTGCAGCAGAACTACATGTATATCCGAAAGCGGGATAATGTCTTCTTGCCAGAAAACACAGCGCCTACGCCTAGTGGACTGAGTTCATAACGCAAAGTAGTGTCCCTTCTTTCTTGAGACGCAAACAGCACACAAGCGTTCACCAATGTCAATCATGATACAGAACAGGATGCCTGACTGAAAATGATAACGTGGCGTAATGCACATGTAATCGTTCCGAGATCGAGATGTAGACCCATAAGCCGAACGTGATGGATCCGTCCACAAGGTTAATGCAGCATGCATGTGTAGGAGAGCGGTACTGCTGTGATGCTGTACTGCTGTACTGTTAATGGATACAGCTACTACAGACGTCCCGGGTAGTAGGGTCATCTTCAAGTACATGATTGTACAATGTAGTCTACGTATGAGCAAATCCATACTAGAACTAGCGATTGATACCATGCACACTAAGTCAAAGGTCAAAGGCACATCGGAATCTGAATTTCCATGCTACAGGGCAGTGAGCAGTAGTAGAAGTCGTGTTTCAAAAATCCTGGACAACGGACACATGATTGTAAACTGTTTGTGGTTGAGATCATGTCATGCCAGGGAGGATTGACAGCTAGCTCCATGCGCTTGCCACATGTGCACAGCTTTCCGATGCTCAAGGCTAGCTGCTGTAGTCCCGTTGTTTTGACATCTTGGTTTCGTGTGGTTTCTTTCCTACTGAGAATGCGATCCAGGTGTTACACATACGTTCTGGATATCTTGTCCTTCACGAGTGGAATGTTCATTCGGCTCGCGTTGTGTTTCAAGCAGGCGCTGTGCCGGAGAAAACATGATTTAGCTGAGGTAGGTATGCTCTTGACAGTCTAGCCTAGTGAACATCCGATGGCAGCCCGAAGTGTGAAAGTACGGAACCAGCGGGCTAGTTCGTTCAGGATGAGCTGCAAATGTAGTACAACAGTAGCCATGTACTCTAGTCCCAAATCAAAGGAGTCGTTTGCGGTGGTGGACAACAAGCCACTGAGTGGGTAGGGATGATACGTCCAGCGCTGAAAAGAACAGCAATTTCGCTAGGCTGTAAAAACTGCGTGTGCACCTCAGAACCATTACTCATTAGTTGAAGTGACCGCTAGTGCACTGTCTGTGAACTGCGTTCAGATCAAATGGACGCAGGCAGTGTGTATAATGCAGTGCACATGACTTGTGACGTCTCATGCTGAGGTGCAAAACCTACAATGCCCAGCTCATTGTCAAACACCGTTACATGACATCGCCAGGTTAGTGTAGTAGTGACACGACTGTGATGTGTACGTGTCATGTCATGTCTACTGCAGTCTGGACTCGGCAGTGTTGCAGGCTGGGTCTGGACTGCTCTCTCTCTCTCTCTCTCTCTCTCTCTGGCCGTCTGGGGATACAATGTGAACCACGTTCCCTTTTGCGCATCGATGTCAATACAGGACAGTACTTGCACAGCATGTAGTTCGGGAGAAATGTGCGCGATGCCTTATTTCACCAGGTTAGGCCACTTCAGAGAAAGGACTTGAAACTTCGCACAGAGGAAGCTTGTGGCATCTACAATGTAGAGGACGATTTGGGAACTTGGCTGTCCCGAAGCTGTGCGCTAGCGTTGGTGCGTGGAGGTTTGTTCTGGCATCGGTCACCTTTTCGTTCGGCTAATATCTTCATTTTGGAGCCGCTCAGCGTTTAAAATTGTGAAAAATCATCACGTTTCTCTGGCGCACAAGTAACCAGACGTTTTCATGCTGATGACTACAGTTTGCTAAATTTTAAAAGAAGAACACGAGGAAACAAGACGCGAAACGTAAAGCCATTCTGCCGACGAAATGTTTTGTTTGTTGAGTTGTGTTGTTAAGTTCTGAAGTAACATAGCTTGTAGTTAGTTGGAGGAGGACAGTGCTGGTGTTCCTGAGATTGTCGTGCATACATATACATGTACATATACACTGTACAAATATTACACAGCAATGAATCAAACAAGTCCAGTGCTGCCAAACCGTCCGATTTTTCGGACAGTGTCCGATTTTTGAAGGCTCTTCCGAAAACCGGTCCGAAAAGGAAAACGTTATTATTATTATTATTATTATGAAATGACCCAAAGGCAATGTGCCTATCGAGGGGTTCATTTGATTGAAAGAACAGTAGATGTAGATGTATGTACAAAGACAAGTAGGGATTGATTACAATCACTAGAATATATACGGAGAAGGGGAAAAGGGGAGAAGGGGGCAAAGGTGATGTCGTACATTTCAATAGCGCGGGGAAATGGGATGACAAAATCAGCGTGATTATAAGAGGAAAAACACACAAGTACATATACATGTAACTACTAAGTGACTTGCCATTTGACCCTGATTGTGACAGCATGCATGTCCCTTATAAACTGTTCGTCTCCATCTAGGGGACTCTGGATTGTTTTTTACCAAGAGAGTTTTAAAGATTTATCATCACTGCAAATTATTTCATGCTAGTCAATGATCGGCCTCAGAACGTGTGTGGAAGGTGGTGAGGTACACATCATGTGTGTAAGGTGGTAAGGTACACATCGTGGTGGCTGTCTGGCAATATCAGTACCGGTACATATATTCGTTGAACGAAACACTCGATTATGCATACACATGTACTTCAGTACATTTATGTTATCATGCTGTGTGATGAGTGTTTTTTTAACACGAAACTCTGAGTAATGGCAGAAAAGGACTTGGTTGTGCCATTGCTGGGTGAATATTGTACATGTACATGTAATACCAATGAACGTAGAAACACATGGCCTTTTTTGAATAACGTCTTTTAGAATTATTTTTTGTTGCCGTTTCGTATGCCGCACAATGACATGCATACGTCGAAGTAGCCACATGTACATTGTAGAAGATTATGGGATGATTATTTCCCTACTTCGTTCAATGGTGTGTGTGTGTGTGTGTGTGTGTGCGTGTGCGTGTGTGTGTGTGTGTGTGTGTGTGTGTGTGTGTGTGTGTGTGTGTATGTGTGTGTGTGTATGTGCGTGTGTGTGTGTGCTGGATTCAGTACATGACTGTACGTACATATCAATAATTCAATATTTTAACAATTTCCGTGAAGGGCACAACCACAACACGAACAACGCAACAGCTGCGGAAGGTTCGTGTGCTTGAGTCTGCCTTGCTCGTTCTGCGTTATATCACGCAAGTACCATTCTCTATTAGTTTAAACTTTAATTATTATTTATTCTTTTCTAAGCACTCGCGCGATCGCAGACTCCATTGCAGCCACTCACACATTTATTCTGACCTTGTTTTTGCAAATTGTCTGTATGTGCCCAATGCGTTCCACTTGTTGTGTAGCTTTTGACTTCGTACTTCTCGGCTGTAGTTTATTAGTAGAATAGTACAATATGCATATTTGTTCGTATTATAGTCGTGTACAATCATGTATGTCCGCGGATTATGACACGCCGTAATAATTAAATTTTAAACTAATAAAGAATGTTACTTGCGTGATATAACGCAGAACGAGCAAGGCAGACTCAAACACAAGTAATATTATAGCAATAAAAACTGCTTTATGGCAGTTTTCTAAAAAAAGTTATTGTGTTCTAGTCCATGGACCTCGTCTAAAAAGTAAGAAATTAACGAAATGTGATAGCCGAAAATTAAAATTTCACACAAAACCTCACAATAATCACGACACTTGAAGATCTAATAGTACGGCTTTCAACACTTGTTTATTCCGACACTTGTACTTGTACAAGTACAGTACATGTACTGCGCCAACATGCTTGCATATGAAAGAGGACCACGAGGGGAAAAGGTCGTCTCGCATCCTGTGTGTGATTATTGTGAGGTTTTGTGTGAAATTTTAATTTTCGGCTATCACATTTCGTTAATTTCTTACTTTTTAGACGAGGTCCATGGACTAGAACACAATAACTTTTTTTAGAAAACTGGCATAAAGCAGTTTTTATTGCTATAATTTCTTTTGTTTTTTTGGCTAAAGGATATACATGTAATTGTGTAACCAATGGAATGCCCTAATGATGGCCTACATGTAGCGCCTCTGCATGTTATTATTATTATTTTATTTATTTTACTAGGGTGTTTCCCACAGACCTATGTTCTTCTTACGGGAGCCCCTATGTGTATCATATCAAATTCAATACCGTATTATACGCATTGATGTGCAAGCCTTTTCTTGCAGAAAATGGAACTACATGTAGTCTTGCATACATGTATTCATGTTCTTCTGCAGGGGAATCATATGGGTAGTGGCGGTGATAATTATGTCCACACCCTAAATCACATTTACTTGAGAATTGTAACCAGGTGTGTTCCGCAGATGTTTTTGTTGATTCTGTGTTTATAATTGTAGTCTTGGGTTGTCGTGATAAGGTCATCCGGCATCATGTTGTAGTGAAATCGTAATCCTGTTGATGTCGATAAAACTTTTGGAAGCAGTTCAGTGACTTCAAACTATTAGTCCACGATTTTCTAAACCAACACAGCAAAGTAGGAACAATAAACATGCATTAAAATGTAAACAAATACATCGCTGAGTCCGACACCTCGTTCCAACAACTACACTGATCCTGAGGATATAAGGGGCAAGGATATATGGTTTTAGGTACTGAGAGATAAAAAAGACACTCCATAATAGTAAAATGTTACACGACTCCGGGGGAGTATGAATGATATCCAGTCAAACCTCCTTAGGACGAACATCAAGGGACCAATGGCATTTGCTCTGTGAGTTTGTGTTAACCCTATTTTATAACGAGTGAATACAATTATTTCTCCCATAGAGACACAAATAGATTTCTTCTACAGCGAAAGATTCTAAGCCAGACCAAACCATTAACTCGTCTTTTATGAAACAAATGAGTCACTGAACCTTTCTTTAGCAACTGAAACAACAACAGAGAAAATACGATACATGTATAGCACATTCTTGCAGGTACTACAAACAGATTGCAGATCGTTATTCTTGCTCTACCGGCACGCAACTTTATTTGGGGCAGTGCAATCTCGGCGCTACTCACAAATCAAACAGCCCAGACTCGAGTAAACAAATCCAATCGTACGAGATTTTCACGAGACGAGACTGCACCCATTGGCTTGTTTCGTATGAAGCAAACAAGTCACTGAATGCATGAACCTCTCCATGCATAATGGAGATTTTCCCTGATATGCGAATTTATTTTGCATACTAGTACTCGGCCAATGCGTCTTTGAACCTTTCCCTCCAGATTGGGAACTGCCAACGATGCTATGCCACTGCAAAATTCAGATTCTACCCTATGATCGGAGCACGGAATGCCGGAAGCAATCATGACCAGTGCCTTACTTGTAACGTACCAATGTACAATGAACATGAGTATTTCGACAACACATCTATTTAAAGCCTCAGCAGCAACATAAGCCTTACCGTCAAGAAGGTGAACTCGCGTTCTTCGCACACTGTTGGCAAGGGCAAAGAGAAAGGAATGGATCTAAATCCGAATAAAATCAGCACACGTTTCGTAAATGAAAGGGTGAGCATAAGCAAATGAATCGAAGGAAGCTGGTCAACTCAGAGATCACCTGTCATTGAGTATTCCGTAAAAGGAGGCCTCGACAGCAGAAAAGCTAAATTTAGAAAAGAGATCCTGTCAGCTTTTCCATTTATATTAATTTTATTGTATTCCACCTAAAATCTTTTCGTAAATGAAAGAGTCAACACAAGCAAATGAATCAAAGGGAACTGGTCAACTCACCTGTCATTGAGTAATATTCCGTGAAAAGAGGTCTGAGAAGAGCCGAAGCGAAATAAGCCAGGACACGAAATATCCGAAACAGCTCATGCAAGAAGCAGTTCCAAAGAAGGAAGTTCCTCGCGCATGCACATCCGAAAACGGACTGCATGCACTGCGCAACACAATGTCTGCCGTGCACGTGCACAGCACGCGGCTACCACGCGTTAGTAGATCTAATACCGAGCACCTTACGTAGAAACTTACGTAGCCTAAGTGAAGTACCGAGCACCTTACGTAGAAACTTACGTAGCATAGCGGTGTCGTTTTTTCTGCCATGTGAACACAATAAGAGAAAAGCTGACAGGATCGCTTTTCTAAATTTTTCATGCCAATCTTGCTACAACGGAGACTAATTTCAACTGATCCAGCATACAAGCAGCACTCGCTTTGTGTTTTTGGAGAGGATGGGTGACCAGATTACGGAGTCAGAAGTGGACATCGTCGACGATGCAGAGACGAAAGTATAATGAAGATGGAAATGAAAATATGTTCATCTCCAAGAAGGTACTGAGTACATCAAGCACCTTCGTGTGTGTAGCTCTGTCTTTCTTGTGGAAGACTCCACAGAAAACAATTATGTCCAGCTTGTTGAAACTGAAACTGTGTCTCAGTTGAAGTCGTTCAGGGAAGACATCTATTCAAGACATCATTGATCCATTCCCAAGAACCATCATAAGAAAATAAATCACGTCATGTTAGCGATAAGAATGGCGAACTAGACCAGAGAAGTGCGAGTGTCTTGTTTTGACTGCAGGAAACTGTATTTCAATATTGTGGCTTAACGTAGTGCTTACGCAGTTTACTGCTTCGAACAAATCTCCGTTCCTACTCCCAAAATACCTGTAAAATTTATTGATGTAACATTATGGCACATGGTCTTTCTCGTTGTGCTGCTATAACGTGTATTATAATATTTGCAATTGTACATGCATACGAGCACGTGTACCGTTTACTGTCTCCTTGTCAGTGTTTTTGGGCGATCCTCCACACCTTCATTTGTCCATTACGTATTTTCCTTCTACTTATTAATTTTATAGAAATATTCACTCACTACAACTTCTTGCGATTGCTGGTGCGAATGTAGCCTACTATGCCTGCTTGTTAGTGAGAGTGCACCAGACATGTACATATATGTATGTCTAACGAGATGTTCTCGAACTGGCATGCGGCTTTCACAAGAACTTTGATTAGATAAGGTTTAGAATTGGGTGCTCAATGACCTGGAGGAAATGTCTGCGATCAGTATCACCAAGATACATTTCTTCCGTCTACGCATCTCTTCTTGGCTTGTGGATTGGTTGAAAAGAGATAAGATAATGATACAGAAATACCTATATTCTGTCTGTGACTACTCACAGAGAAAGAGTGGTCGCAACTGTACATTCCGAATGTAACCGTTCGCATGGAATTATAGTGGTCACAACTGTATTCTGTGATTGCGCATAGCATAGAGAGTTATAGTTTCTACAACAAATCCTGCAGTACGAAGCACTCCGCGAGCAGTCACGAACTGTGTGCTTTACACATGTACCGGTACATGTATGGTGATTTATGACTGGTCATGGGGCACTGTGACTAGTCCTGGGGCACTTTGACTGGTCATGGGGCTCTGTGACTGGTCACGGGGCACTGTGACTGGTGATGGGGCACTGTGACTAGTCATGGGGCACTGTGACTGGTCATGGGGCGCTGTGACTGGTCATGGGGAACTGTGACTGGTCATGGGGCACTGTAACTGGTCATGGGGCACTGGGACTAGTCATGGGGCACTGTGACTGGTCATGGGGCACTGTGACTGGTTATGGGGCACTGTCACTGGTCATGGGGCACTGTGACTGGTCATGGTGCACTGCGACTGGTCATGGGGCACTGTGACTGTTCATGGGGCACTGTGACTGGTCATGGGGCACTGTGACTGGCGATGGGGCACTGTGACTGGCGATGGGGCACTATGACTTGTCATGGGGCACTGTGACTGGTCATGGGGCACTGTGACTGGTCATGGGGCACTGTGACTGGTCATGGGGCACTGTGACTGGTCATGGGGCACTGTGACTGGTCATGGGGCACTGTGACTGGTCATGGTGCACTGTGACTGGTCATGGGGCGCTGTGACTGGTCATGGGGCACTGTGACTGGTCATGGGCACTGTGACTGGTCATGGGGCACTGTGACTGGTCATGGGGCACTGTGACTGGTCATGGGGCAATGTGACTTGTCATGGGGCACTGTGACTGGCGATGGGGCACTGTGACTGGCGATGGGGCACTGTGACTTGTCATGGGGCACTGTGACTGGTCATGGGGCTCTGTGACTGGTCATGGGGCACTGTGACTGGTGATGGGGCACTGTGACTGGTCATGGGGCACTGTGACTGGTCATGGGGCACTGTGACCGGTCATGGGGCACTGTGACTGGTCATGGGGCACTGTGACTGGTCATGGGGCACTGTGACTGGTCATGGGGCACTGTGACTGGTCATGGGCACTGTGACTGGTCATGGGGCACTGTGACTGGTCATGGGGAACTGTGACTGGTCATGGGGCACTGTGACTGGTCATGGAGCACTGTGACTGGTCATGGGGCACTGTGACTGGTCATGGGGTACTGTGACTGGTCATGGGGCACTGTGACTGGTCATAGGGCACTGTGACTGGTTATGGGGCACTGTGACTGGTTATGGGGCACTGTGACTGGTCATGGGGCACTGTGACTGGTCATGGGGCACTGTGACTGGTCATGGAGCACTGTGACTGGTCATGGGGCACTGTGACTGGTCATGGGGCACTGTGACTGGTCATGGGGCACTGTGACTGGTCATGGGGCACTGTGACTGGTCATGGGGCACTGTGACTGGTCATGGGGCACTGTGACTGGTAAACTAATGTGTGACTGGTCACGGGGACCGTGACTGGTCATGGGACCGTGATTGGTCACGGGGACCGTAACTGGTCATGGGACCGTGATTGGTCATGGGACCGTGATTGGTCACGGGGACCGTGACTGGTCAAGGGACCGTGATTGGTCATGGGACCGTGATTGGTCACGGGCACCGTGATTGGTCATGGGGACCGTGATTGGTCACTGAATCCTACATAATATTTCTTCACAGATATCAGTGGAATTGCATTTACGATAGGCACTATGTGTTGTAAGAATGCTCTTTTCGATCAATGGAAAACCAACTGTTCTAGCTGATTGCAGCGACATTTATCAACAACAGTATCGATTTGTGATAACAAACTTGGAGGCAAAATGTAACAGTGCGAAGCGAAAATACTCCTTCACAAGATATCAGTGGAAATGCATTTACGATAGGCACTATGACTGTGTTGTAAGAATGCTCACTCCAATAGCAATGAAAAATCAAAATTAATATCTTCAAGCTGAATGCAGCGACATTGACAATACATCCAAAGGCAACAAACCTGATGGACCACCAGGAGAGGTAAACCGCCATAATAGACAAACCTGAAATCGTGCATGCTTCAATTCAATCAATGCTAAGTTTCCTTATCAATATTTCCTACCAATATATCCTTAGGCCAAGATTAGCTTCATGCAACTAGCATCAAAGTACAGAGAAGTACCAACACGAAGTGAAATAATGGCATCAGGTTACATCGTGTGAAATGCGTACTGATTATTACCTCTTACAGTCATGCATAATAATTGTGTATAGGTGTGTTGACATGTGCATGCATGTGTATGCGTGGTGTAACATTACAGGAATGCTAACAATGACTGGAACTGGTCGTCAGCTTTTCCACTTGCAAAGGCTTGTAGAAAACTTTCCCACTGTTCCGGCACTGCAAACAAAATGAAAACAACACATTGCCCTTGTCTCAATGCAAGTTAGTATTTGCTGTCTTTTATAGGATCCTGATGAAGCACTCGTTTCAAGGCCAGCTCCTCCAGCAGTACTTTAAGGGACTATGCTACTGTTCCAGTTTGCATGTTATACTGTTTACTGTACTCCATTATGAATTTATGTTCAGTATCTAGTGGCATAAATCCTGTCATAAACTTAAACTGCCGCATGCCAGTTCATATTTTTCATTTATGCTAGGGTGGTCCGTAATTTTCGGGAAAACTCCGTCTCCATGCAAAAACAGTCGGTAGCTGGTCAGGATTGTTTTGCATTAATTTTATTCTTACACCTGGCGCACTATGTTGAGTAGTGTAGGATGGATTGTTGCAAATAGCAGTCCTTCACTATGACGTAGGACACGCATGGACCGTAGAACAATTGACCTACTTGTACACCACACACAGACGTGAAGTCATATTTTTACTTGTATATACTTGTAGAAAGTAAAAGGACATATGGATACAAGTTAAGAGTAACTCACCATCACTGTAACCGGATACTATATACAGTCAGAAAGTGCAATAACTAGGCACAAAAATGACAGAATACTGAGACATTCTCGTAACTCGTATCCATAATTATGTCCTTTTCCTTTCTACATTTATTTATGGCTCAACATCTGAGTTTCAAAATGTATATACGTATAAGTATTTAAAAATGGACGCAGCTCTTTGCCAGTTTTTCTTTTCTTTTCTAATTGGTACATGTATGGGGAGAATACAAACAAATAATGAGGAAAACGGGGGGGGGGGGGGGGGGTGGTCAGTGGGCCATAGACAACTTCACACAAGGAAGGATTTTAAGGTAGCTTGGTTGGGTGTCACAAACTGGTCTTCTCACCATCCCTTGCACAGATCATGAGTGGAAATATTATGACTTTCTGCTGCTGATGGGTTCGAGCCCCCCACTTGCGACTTCTCTTCTTATAATTATGTTGTCTTTTTGAATGATATACCACATTTCCGAATTGAACTCATGTTCTATAGCAGAAATTTGCGCAAATCTCCCCTAGAACCTTTTCTCTTTCCTGCTGAGCAAGGGGTGTGACTTGACATACAAGAAGCTGCAAAACAGCCACATCGTCGGGCCATTTTTGTTATTTCACCATTCTCACAATGTCTTTTTTTGCCAACACGTATTGGAAAATCTATGGAAAATTGCAGCGGGAGGTAGTTGTGAAATTTGTTGTGTAGAGATGTTAATCTATACTGGTGGCCTATCTGCATGAACTAGAGCATGATATTGGTCTATGTAAACCTATCTAACAAAGTAGACCCTATAGACAAAATTACATTTCCCTAAAATCTCATAATCTGATATTTTTCATAGCGGCATACGGGAAAAAAATTCACGTTTCGCGTGTGACTTGGCTAGAGGCCGAGTTGTCTGCATCCGCAGGAACGCCACCACCCTCAAGGATCAAGGCACAGATGCAGCTCCTAAAGCGATGACCTGAGAAGATCAGTGCTACCACCACATTATCGCTCTTTCTTCTTCTTTTCTCTTCCTCTCTCTGTCTTTCTGGGTTTCTCCCCCCCCCCCTCTGTCTCTCTTTGTCTCTCTCTCTCTGTCTCTCTTTCTCTTTCCCTCTCTCTTTCTCTCTCTCTCTCTCTCTCTCTCTCTCTTGTCTTTTTCTGTCTGTCTTTCTGTCTGTCTGTCTGTCTGTCTGTCCGTCTGTCCGTCTGTCCGTCCGTCTGTCCGTCTGTCCGTCCGTCCGTCCGTCTGTCTGTCCAGCCGTCCGTCCATCTGTCTCTCTCTCTCTCTCTCTCTCTCTCTCTCTCTCTCTCTCTCTCTCTCTCTCTCTCTCTCTCTCTCTCTCTCTCTCTCTCTCTCTCTCTCTCTCTCTCTCTCTCTCTCTCTCTCTGTCTCCGCCTGTCTCTGTCTCCCTATCTATATGCCGTATGCCAGCACCTTTAAAGCCATGGCCCTATATACGAAACACCGCTGCTTTCCGAGCTATTTTAGATATAAACGAACCACCTACTACGCCATGCCATAAAAGTCAAAGTCCACACAGAAATCTCAATCTAAACCCGCTTGATCGCGCTTCCTGCTGGGCTGTAAGTATGTTAGTATAATACTTATTCCTTCATTTTTACAAAACCTATTTCCAATGTCATTTTATTTATGAAGCCCGTGGCTTTATAACTGAGACTGGCTTTATAATCGAAAATACCTCCATGGCTTTAAAGGTGCGGACATACGGTATGAGCATGATGCCTCTATCTGGATAATACAATTACAAATAACCGATGTAGAGTGGCAAATGAGGTTCATTATTCCCTGCAATGACCCCTTTTGACGAAGCTGTCTGGAACTTTAATACAGTTGTACATAGAAAACATGCTGCATGAATTGTTCAGATGTACTCTCTCATAAACTCATGGGTTTTATTACCTCCAGTTGGAGTCATAAGTATTCATCTCTGTCATAGAAATATGTTTCCTGCAGGACATATTGATCAAGTACACGGAAAATGACAAAACTGGAACTGAATAAAACTGGAAGAGAAATACTATACTTAAGCACCAGAATAATGGCATGCGAGTAACACAATTATCTGAAAACTCCAATATAGCGCAATAGTAATGACATGGAGCGAGATGGTGGTTGAAGCACACCTGGTGGTTAACACATACAAGCCTACACAACGCTCTCTAAACTGAAAAGGTATGATAGTATGGGGATATAATTATATTTGTACCTGCAGGCATGACAGAGGCTTTTAAACTTTTAATTGTTTATCATTGACTCTCAGAGACAGGGGCACTATTCGAGACAGGGGCACAAACCAAGAGAGGTCACTCTTCGAGACAGGGGCACTATTCACGACAGGGGCACTATTCAAGACAAGGGCACAATTCGAGAAATATCACTCTTTGAGAGAGGGCACTCCTCGACAGATGGCTGTAAACGCGAGAGTACTGTAAGAGCCATTGCACATCACAGCTCCAATGAGAACAAAATTGAGCTAAGAAAGTGGAAGACGCGTGCAGGTATATCACCACCATCGCAGCTTCAGCACGGCGGACTGCACAGCAGACCACTGACCATGCTCAAATCTCATGAATGACTTTTAATTGCTGCAAAGGTTAACCTTTATCCACCTAACAATCCCATGCTAAAGAGACATAGTGAAGTACTGCAACTTGCACTTACCCCAATCCAGGAGACACTTTCCTAGGCAGAGTGAAAACAATTCCTCAAATCAATACAATCACTAGCAAGCTGGCCATGACTGCCATTGCCCCACCGCTCACCCTGGACTTTCCACTAGGAATAGCCACTTCTCCAGACAAACAAAGTCAAAAGAAGGACACCAAACCAGAACACACACACACACACACACATACCAATGCATGCGCGCACACACACATACACACACACACGTACACATGCACACACGTACACATGCACACACGTACATATGCACACACACACACACACACATCAATAGGCATGGGTGAATACAAATTACGAAAACCCTTCTGCACATCGTCATTTCTAATACTGCAACAGATTGACATCAATGGCAAGAGTGGGAATATGTACTCTTGCCATTAAAAAAAAAATTAATTATGCATACCCATTTTCAGCTGACTTGCCGTATGGGTCATTAGTTAAGGTGGCTCACACTCTCTGCGCGCGCATCGTTTGAAAAGTGTAGATTTTCAGTAAAATTTTCGGTAGCGATGATTTTTGTGCGATCAATCGTTGTTGAACGCCTTCTCGCTTTTCTGCAATTCTGGCGACCTAGCTAGAACCTGCTGCTAGTGTCCCTCTTCACTCGTTCTTTCTATGAAAGGGGAAGGTAGCACTCGCAGAAGATTTTCCAAGGATGCAATGTCGACTGGTGCTCGTACCATAAGAAGGGAGAAATCAAAGTCCGCTCTTGAATCATCGCCACCTGAGTATTGGAAAATTATTATTTCAGAACACGCTTCTGTAGATTTCCTGCCAGTGCCACTGACATCTCGCGCCCTTCAAATATTGTAACTTGCTCGATCATCTCCACACTGACTGGCAAATTCGTCAGGTAGCTGTGGATGGATCGATTCAGGGAGATCGAAGGTAAATACATCGAAGCACTTCAAACACGTTTCAAGACGCACTTCAAATTTTGTAATTGTGTCTTGAAAATTGTTTAGAACAATTCCACGGTACTTCAATACGCTGTTGAATTGTATCCTCTTCTTGGGAGTCTCGACTGTTTTATTGCTGCATGGCTTTCCTCAACACCGTTCACTGTACATGTATCGCGGAACGCAGATTGGATGGCATTGGAGGTGAATTTGATAATTTTGTGACTGTGTCATCAACCAAGTGAGAACATCCGAATCAACAGGGACGCTCCGAAAATCACAAACGCTGCGAAATAGATATGAAGTGGTCTTACACACTGGAGGGTATTCCACATTCATTGTGTCATATCTTTAGACTGTCCGAAAGTTTGTCGTGCCGTGCAACGTTCACAGACTAATCCGATAATTAGCATGTGGCCCTACTGGCACACACTCATGCGTATGCCGTTGAGTTTATCTATATGTGCACGCACATGTGTGTATACATATACAATTTTATTACGTGTGCAAAATTAGGCAATCTACATGTACATGTGTGTGCACTCACTCCTATGACATAGAACGACAGTGCAGGCTATGTAAAGTCGCATCAATGTGTGTCACCCGGATGTGTACATGCATGCGCGCTCGCGCGGGCGTTTTGTGTGCGCGCCTGGCATGGCATAACGCCGTTCAGTATGACTAGTGTTGAACCGTGGTAATTTGCCCCCACCCCCTCTTCTTTCTGCTGGCGTTGGATATGCAACTAATGACATAAACTCGGTTGTTGAAAACGAGTGCCATGCACCACAATGTATGGACAATAATAGAATACAAGTAGCACTGTAAAAGCGCTGGTAATACTTATGTTGCAGCCATGGCAGTTGTGATTAGCTTTCCAAGTCAAGCCTGCTGCAGAAATTAATGCACTCTGACCAGCTGGAGTGGCCCAGGACTGCCGGTTGTGGAGAACAGGAGTGATGCTTGTATATACGCTTGTATTTACTTGATGTACACAGTGTACTTCGAAGTAACGTTAGGTGTATTACTTGTGTGTTCTTCTGCCTGTGCACGTGTACATGTGCTGGTCAGTGTGGAACCGCCATCCATATCAGATCATACAGCTGCTATCAGTCTCAACAGCTTGTATCTGGCAAATACGGCTTTAGTGACTCGATTTTGCTTACTGTGTTCAACAGAGTGGCATTGCACACAGCTACTTGATGTAATAGTAGCATCTTGGAAATTTTATATTTTTAATAGTTAGCTTCAGTAGAAACTTCTCCAGTGTGGCTCTTAGCTTCATTACCACGGAGACTAAGCATTCAAGTAATGCACGAAGAACAGTGGCTAGATCTGAAGTGAAAAGCCATTGGACCGTACCCCGTGGAATACGCATTTAGTATAGAAGTAGTTCTTGCTATGGTGGCAGCAAACACTGTATAATATAATAATTACATTACCAGTAGAAAATGCCCAATGTGCATTGCTTCAGCACTATGTTTTGGACAAAGCAGTCAACAAATTCCACATCACTATCGGCTTCATGTTGGAGAAAGTTGTGAAAAACACTAGAGCATACATGTACACTCAATACACATGCTCAGCTACATGTATGGCATTTAGTATGTGGGCGACTTCAAAGTTCTATTTTGGTAGTTTGCTTCGGTAGAAACTGTCTAAACTTGATCCACTACTATGTTCTGAAGATGTTGCAATCAAGTAATGTAAGACACGTATCTGCCGCATTGGAGCTACACTTATACCTCGGTTATCCGGACCCCGAAGTTACGGGCACTTCAGTCTACCGGGCACTATTTGGGCGAGTTTCAGGGGAAATATTACTACTCTTTTTGTCACTTTTCGTAGAAATATTTACGTCATATGCCATATCGATGGCCTTTTCCCCATCAAGATGTATATGATTTGGAGTCACGGACATTTCAAAGTTACGGGCAGTGCAAGGTCCCGGACTGCCCGGATAAACGAGGTATGAGTGTAGTTGTGAAAACCTTTAGATCATACACTCAATGCACATGCTCAGCTATGGCATTTAGTATGTGGGCGACTTCAAAGTTCTATGTTGGTAGTTAGCTTCGGTGGAAACTGCTAAAACTTGATCCAAAGCTCTACTACTATGTTCGGAAGATGTTGCAATCAATTATTGTAAGACACGTATCTGTCATATGGTGGAGTCAGGGGTTCTAAGGCGTTGGGCAATGTCTCAGTGCAATGTGCTGATTCTTGAAATATGGCATCACTTGAAACTTCAAAGTTTTATTCCACGAGTTACCTTCGGTAGAACCTGCTCAAACTTGCTACACAGTACCATTATTAGGTTATGATAGCATAACCATCGAATACAGGGCAAGTCCAGTGTCAAATACTTGTGGGCGGGGCCAATATGTGGGACGTGTGCGCTGAAATGGGCTGATTCCGAAAAGAGAAAAAAGGTCAACTTCTAGCAGAATTCTACCCACTTCTACAGCTTATGCTGATATTTAGCAAGTATACTACTGTCCTGATGTTGGACATCAAGAAAAAGGGGGTAACTACCGGTGCTACGGCCAAAAAAGTGGTTTTACGGTATTTTTTGGCCTAAATTGGCAATTGTGAGTATGCTATGTTTGGCCCCTCCCCTGAGTGAAACCGGCCGGTAGAACTTGATAAAAATTTGTCTCCGTACACTAGATATCCAACGGAACAAAGTACAATCGTTTGTAGCCACGTTTCAAACAAAAAAATTGGACCCGAGTTAAGTAGTGTAGGAATAACGGGAGTTTGCCTTCATCGTGGCCGTCTTTTCCACCGTCATGAAAATATAGACACAGTAGAGTACAGAACAACAAGGATAATCAAGGCTTGTTTGCTGCGACTGCAAGTTTCATGCTCTCGCAATCATCAGGCAACAGAGGGGGGGGGGGGGCTGATGATTGTGAGAGCATGACACTTGAAGTAGCAACAAACAAGCCTTGATTGTCCTTGTTGTTCTCTATTTCGCTCTGCCTCAGCGGTGTTGGGTACATCCTTTGGTGGCACAGTACAGTAAAAAAGAAGATTTTGTAGAATCTGGTCATTTATAACGTATACCAGCATTGTTGTTGTTGATATACAATCACTTCTTCTCATTGTGGTGTGTTCATCTCTATCGGATGCACAACTGGGTATACAATCACTTCTTCTCATTGTGGTGTGTTCATCTCTATCGGATGCACAACTGGGTATACAATCACGTCTTCTCATTGTGGTGTGTTCATCTCTATCGGATGCACAACTGGGTATACAATCACTTCTTCTCATTGTGGTGTGTTCATCTCTATCGGATGCACAACTGGGTATACAATCACTTCTTCTCATTGTGGTGTGTTCATCTCTATCGGATGCACAACTGGGTATACAATCACTTCTTCTCATTGTGGTGTGTTCATCTCTATCGGATGCACAACTGGGTATACAATCACTTCTTCTCATTGTGGTGTGTTCATCTCTATCGGATGCACAACTGGGTATACAATCACTTCTTCTCATTGTGGTGTGTTCATCTCTATCGGATGCACAACTGGGTATACAATCACTTCTTCTCATTGTGGTGTGTTCATCTCTATCGGATGCACAACTGGGTAAACAATCACTTCTTCTCACTGTGGTGTGTTCATCTCTATCGGATGCACAACTGGGTATACAATCACTTCTTCTCATTGTGGTGTGTTCATCTCTATCGGATGCACAACTGGGTATACAATCACTTCTTCTCATTGTGGTGTGTTCATCTCTATCGGATGCACAACTGGGTATACAATCACTTCTTCTCATTGTGGTGTGTTCATCTCTACCGGATGCACAACTGGGTATACAATCACTTCTTCTCATTGTGGTGTGTTCATCTCTATCGGATGCACAACTGGGTATACAATCACTTCTTCTCATTGTGGTGTGTTCATCTCTATCGGATGCACAACTGGGTATACAATCACTTCTTCTCATTGTGGTGTGTTCATCTCTATTGGATGCACAACTGGGTATACAATCACTTCTTCTCATTGTGGTGTGTTCATCTCTATTGCATGCACAACTTCAGGCACAGTCGTTGAGAACCACACACGCAAACAACTCACATCCTAGGGATACTGAGCATGACACACAACCAACACATGAATGCACTGAACAATGTCGACCTGTTGGGTGCGGTGGGCCTGACAGAGAAATTGAACCCTTGATGCCAGTAGTGCCACTGCCCCCACCGTAGCCATCACCCACCTCTGAGTTGAGTGTGGACCTGTTGGGGTCTCCTACAATGGAGTCCTGGGACATGATGTACACGGACCTGATACTGAACGCAGGAGACTGCAGAGGAGTTGACATGAGAAAGAGTGACGCTACTGTCCATCATGTGTGTGAACGGCCTAGACGCTCAACGGCTACCTACACCATCAACTGCTATGAGACTGGACACTAGAGAGGTTCCACAGTACGATTTTTGTGCCAAAATCCGTAGAGGCGCTATGGATCTTTTATACGTCGTTATCGAGCAGTGAAATATTCCGGAGTACTTAACTTGTGTGTTTGCCATCATTGCCTAGGTTACGATCGCAAACACACCACATTCCAGCGCTATGCATTGTTATTTTGAACATTTAGTACCGAAATTAAAACCTCCCGCGGAAAATCGATGTTTCTCGTACCAAATTTGTACTCGAAAAATCGTTCTGCACCCGATGACGCAAAATCTCCATACGAAACATGGTTCAAATGAAAGCCAGTCCGCACGGATTCTCTGTGCCAAGAAATTGTATGGAGCACGCCTCGAAAAAATCCGTAGCGCCCATACGGATTTTGGCACGGAAAATCGTTCTCCGGAACCTCTCTAATATGGAACTAAAGTGACCTTCGCTGTTCCTGTGGGAGAGACCAAACGTACTGTTCAAAGGAGGAGTCAAAAGGCAGAGTCAAATGAACAATGGAGTACCAAGGAAAAACAGAGATAATCAACAAGGAATAAGACGATGAATTGGATGATGAGATGGACAGGAGGTGATGCGGACGGTCATGATGAGATTGGCGACGACGGCAGAGTCGGGACGGAGGAGCTGGATGAAGATGGTGATAATCAGAAGTCTGAGTTTCACCGTTTCTTTGTCGCGCACGATATACTGGACAATTACGGGTGCTTGACAAGCAGAAAGATCCTGAACGATCTCCTACCAGGCCAGATGTGCAATGCCAATGTGCTCAAGATCAGACAAAATCACATTCTTCCAGCAGAGACGGGGACCACACGTAGGCCGAGGCCATGGGAAAAAGCAAATCAAAAGCTGCTTGGGCACACGAACATCTGGCATGCGTGACACATGGCCAAGCCATCCAAGCAACCACTTCCGCAGCCGTTAGGACACTATCGATGGATCATTCACGTTTCTCAACGCCGATCACTCGTAACATGTTCCACCCTGCCGTTGTTTTCACGAAACACACAGGATACTACATGTACAGTTTTTGGTGGAAACTATCCAGGGGCCGGAATCACGCACACACACACACACACACACACACACACACACACACACACACACACACACACACACACACACACACACACACACACACACAAAGAACATTGCAAAGCAATTGCATGTGTGGCTGTCAATGTACATGTGTGTGTGTGTGTGTGTGTTTGTGTGTGTGTGTGTGTGTGTGTGTGTGTGTGTGTGTACGTGTGTGTGTGTGTGTGTGAGTGTGTGTATGTGTGTGTGTGTGTGTGTGTGTGTGTATCTGTGTGTGTGAGTGTGTCCATGTGTCCCGCATGCAAGATCGGATCCCTCGTCAGCTGCTGTACGGCGCGTTACCCTCCAAACGTACACCGCATGGACCCCGTAAGCGCTGGAAGGACTTCGCGAAGTGCGACTTGATGGCTGTTGGCCTTCCTCTGGAGCAGCTTGGTGACATCGTCCAAGATCGACAGGGATGGCGGGTCACCTGCCGTGATGCTGTCGACGCTATTGTCCAGTCCCGCATGGAGCCTGTGGCGAAGCACCTCATCTGTGGCACTTGTGCGCGCAGTTTTTTGTCGGCCGCATGATATTGCGAGGCACAAGTGTAACGCTGTTCGCGCGACCCGCGCGCTGAGTATGGCGTTCCCCGCCCGACGGGCAACACCTCTCCTGGTCTGCCCCGTATGGGGCCACATAGCCCGTCATGGCAGTGGAAGAAGGAAGGAAGGTGTGTGTGTGTGTGTGTGCGTGTGTGTGTGTGTGTGTGTGTGTGTGTGTGTGTGAGTGTGTGTGTGTGTGTGTGTGTGTGTGTGTGTGTGTGTGTGTGTGTGTGTGCGTGTGTGTGTGTAGGTGTGTGTGTGTGTGTGGGTGTGGGTGTGGATGTGTGGGTGTAGATGTGCAATGCTTCGATTTCTCTCTCTTCTCATCTCTTCTCTCTTCCTGTCGGTGTCTCCCGCTTCTGGGCCGGCATGGCCCATACTTCATGCGTGCTTGTTCCTGTTGTTGTTATGTCTACTCTGTCTTGCTGCTATTCCGGCTTTGGCCGTGACCACGATGTGTCTCCCCCTTTTCTCCTTTATCCTTTCCTTTCTCTTTTTGCTAGAAGCTTTCTTCTCGCATGACCACGATTTTTCTTCTTTTTTTTCTTTTTCTCCTTTCTTCTTTTTCTTTCCTTCTTTCCTTTGCTGAGAGCCTTCTTTTCCCATATTTTCTTTTCATCTGTGTCCACCTTTCTGGGTTACTTGGACTTCATTCGCTTCCTTGTCATTGGACATGTTCAGCCCGTTCGGTTTGCGAATTCAAATAAACACAACCACCACCACCACCACACACCGACACACACACACACACACACACACACACACACACACACACACACACACCGACACACACACACACTACATGTAGGCTAATTGCTAACCTGCGCAATTAAATCCATCGCTAGTATATCCAGGATCACATGTGCACACAAAACTTCCCAATGTGTTGTTACATTGTGACGATGTACTATTACACATGGTGTTACACTCATTGATATCTATAAGAGGAATAGATTAACACACATGGTGTTACACTCATTGATATCTATAAGAGGAATAGATTAATACACATGCTGTTACACTCATTGATATCTATAAGAGGAATAGATTAACACACATGCTGTTACACTCATTGATATCTATAAGAGGAATAGATTAACACACATGGTGTTACACTCATTGATATCTACAAGAGGAATAGATTAACACACATGCTGTTACACTCATTGATATCTATAAGAGGAATAGATTAACACACATGGTGTTACACTCATTGATATCTACAAGAGGAATAGATTAACACACATGGTGTTACACTCATTGATATCTATAAGAGGAATAGATTAATACACATGCTGTTACACTCATTGATATCTATAAGAGGAATAGATTAACACACATGCTGTTACACTCATTGATATCTATAAGAGGAATAGATTAATACACATGCTGTTACACTCATTGATATCTATAAGAGGAATAGATGAACACACATGCTGTTACACTCATTGATATCTATAAGAGGAATAGATGAACACACATGCTGTTACACTCATTGATATCTATAAGAGGAATAGATTAACACACATGCTGTTACACTCATTGATATCTATAAGAGGAATAGATTAACACACATGGGTCAATCAACCAGGTACAAGTACAAGTACTACTTCCTCAACTATCATTCCCATTCACAACAGGCAGGAGGAGTTCAGAATAAACTGTTTTAATTTTGCAGGAGTTAATACCTGTAATTACCCAAATCAAGGAACATGGCGAATATTCCATTTTGCTCAAAGCTGATTCCCCTGGTGAATCTCATTTACTGCCCATGACAGTTTGGTCCAGAGACTCTCAATATTGGGGATAGTTGGAAAAAGTCAAAATTGGAGTAAAATACACATTGAACGAGGGATCACTGCTTCTCAGAACAGAGCAGCGGATCCAAACTGCTAACCAGTGTACTAACCAGTGCAAGAAGGTGCAGTTCCATTATATCCCGTTTGGCATTCACATGTGTAACTCCCAACTGTGTTGGTGCAACTGGTCCCATTGCCTTTGCACATAGTCAAGCATTCATTGATATCTGCCAAAGGAAAAAAACATGGGGTATTTTAGGAAACCAAGAAGGAAAGGTAAGAGGCTATACTCATGATATGTGCAGTGTGTTGAGGCTGTCAGAAGGCTACATCTCTTGGTTACCATGCACTTGTTTCTTGCATATTGTCCTTAGAAATCATATCTAATATCTCCTCGTCTTTCAGATCCAAAATACCGTAAAGTCTTGTATAAAAGCCGCGGCACGGCTTCTATGACTTTCTTGGTAACATTTTGCAGGCTTCTATATGAGACAGGTATTTCTATGTATGTCAACACTAAAACGAGGCTTAAGTGTGATTTAATGGGCCCAAAATTGCGGCTTCTATTCGAGGGCGGCTTCTATTCAAGGGCAGCTTTTATACAAGACTTTACGGTATAGCAGGACAGCAGAAAACTCCCACCCGTTGCAGCTTTTGGTATAGCAGGACAGCAGAAAACTCCCACCCGTTGCAGCTTTTGATTAGGAGAAAGGTGTAGTGTAACATGCTGTAGATTCAGTGGTGTTGAAATTGTAGAATTTCGGCTCAGCACTGAAGACGAAACCATCTTCATCACCACAATTCAGCTTGAAGTTGAGGAAGCCTGGTTTCGATGTCAACATACAGGCCTCAAAATTATTGTGTTTGATAAAAATATGGGGTGGTGGGATTGGTCGTGTGCATGTGCTGGAGTCCAATAACCGGTTATAACTAGGGCTGAAACGATTGTGGGTTTCACCTTAGTGGCTTAACCATTAAGATAACGAACGGCTTAACGGCTTAAGAACATGTTTCAGAATTTCACAATCTCAAGCAAAAAGTGGAAAAGAAATCGAAAACGCGATGAAAAAAATGTCAATTAACACAAAAACCTGGAAAAAGAACATGAAACAATGTGATTCTGTGTGAAGTTGTGAATAAGCAGTCCCACACTTCACTCGTGGTCACCCGTAGCTTAGAAGAAAGTACAAGTTACTCCAGCAGAGACTGCTCAGCCGCCTCGATTTCCTCAGCCAAGACTTCACGCCGGTCAACATCAGTGGTGGTTGAAGCAATAGCTTGATGCCGAGATGCCTTCAGCAAGGTGTTCTTTCTCAGAAAGATCAGGGTGTCAACATTATCTGGTGACAGAGAGCTGCGCAGTTTATTCACCAGGATGCCAGCTGCCGAAAATACTGCTTCGGATGGCACTGATGTGCCGGGGATGCAGAGATACCGTCTGGCCAGTGGTGCAACGTCAGGGAACCGCTCCCTGTGGGTCCTCCACCACTGCAGAACATCTGTCTCCAGCAACACTACCTCTTTAGTGAAGTAAACAGCGAGTTGGCGCTCAATGCGCTCTTCCACCTTGGCGGCGTCCTCATCGGCATCATCGTTGGATACTTCATCGGAATCATGCACTGGAGCTGCCAGGAGTTGACTGAGGCTGCTTACTGGCTTTCGCTTTGCCAATGGTTCAACAATCACCTGTTCAGCATCAGATGACTCCTGCCTGTGGCGAACAGCTGCCACAAGCACATGCTTGTGGGTGATGGGGCGGTCATCTGCACCTAGGAAGGAAAGGTTGCGGAACCGAGGGTCCAACGCACTGGCAATCACGGGATGGGCAGTTGGCAGGACATTCAAGAGGCTGAACTTCTCTTGCAACGCTGTGTGCAAGGCTCCCGCAAAGGGCCGTGCAAGGCCAGAATCCGAGTTCCTGGCAATAGCTTGGACACCTGCATCCAACTTCACAACGATCGGCAGCATGAGCGAAAGCGTGACATATTTCTGCCCACTGACAACTGTAGGTGCTAGCTCGAACGGCTTCAGTGTTGCAACTATGTTCTCCTCAGCTGCCCACTGGTTCTCCTTGAGAAGAAGCTCAAGGTGCTCCTCCTTAGGAGTGCAGGATTGATCGGACAGCAAGACAGTCAGCGGCGTACGGAGCTCTAACAGGCGCTTGAGCATATAGAATGTCGAGCTCCATCGAGTGCTTACATCTTGTATCAGCCGCTTGGTGGTGGAAGACTGGTTGATCTGCTGCTGCTTCTTCATCAGCAACTCCGAAGCAGTAGCGGAGTGCTTGAAGTGGCCTACGACTTTCCTGGCAGCTGACAGCACCTTGTCCAGGCCCTTTGTCTTGTCAACTGCACGGCGGATGGCAGTTTGAAGTCGCTGCGCCATACACACTTGACTGCTGCAACGTGCCTCATCCTCCAGCATCCTGGCTGCAGAGACCATGTTTGAGGCTTCGTCATGTGTCACTGCTATGAGAGCAGTCCTTGGAATACTGAACTTATTCAGCATCTCAGTGAAATGGTCCACGAGGCGAACGCTTGTGTGCCTTCCTTGGAACAACGACGTCTGCAGCACAGCCCTGACCAGAATCCACTCGAATGTGATGAAATGGACCGTGTACAGAACGTAACTTTGCGTCGCGGAGGAAGTCCATTCTTCCGTCGTCATTGCGACACCTTCTCCAGAAGCAGAGCTAATCAGTTCTACCAGTTCCTTCTTGGCGTCTGCATGACGCTTCTTGAGGAGGCTCGCGATATGCGTTCGACATGGGACCGAATAGCCTGGCTCCATGAAGCTAATAGCTCGGACCAAGCCTGAGTCTGCGATTGTCGACAGCGGCCGACACGAGTCTACGATCCAGTCCGGCAGGAGTTCCGTGAGCTCTCCGGCTCATGCTGGTGAGCAGGGACGAGACGCGGTTGTTGCAGAGCTCGGAAAGAATGAACGAATTGTACTAGTGCTTCGACTTACAGGCCCAGCTGACGATTCCGACTCCGTCGCAGCACTGCCAGTACTTTCCGAACTCTGGGTCGCCGAAAACTCCTTGGGGTGGGCAGACTTCAAATGAGCAAACAGGTTCCACAGTACATCATGTTAATACAAGCGTATATACAAGCATCACTCCTGTACTCCACACCCGGCAGTCCTGGGCCACTCCAGCTGGTCAGAGTGCAATAATTTCTGCAGCAGGCTTGACTTGGAAAGCTAATCACAACTGACATGGCTGCAACACGAGTATTACCAGCGATTTTACAGTGCTACTTGTATTATATTCTTGTCAATCCATTGTGGCAAGAGTGGATAACCCCCCAGAGTGTGCAACTCCCAGTCCCACATACCCTGCTGTCCCGACAGAATTTCAAGTTGACGTCATTATGTATGACGCAATGCTCCTTGCACCGGTGATTTACAACATGTGAAGGGTGTCAACGCATCACACGTTTTTCTTTGCAACAATTTGTACAGGATCGATCGGCTTCGGTCAACCACAGGTTCCGGATTCGTCTGATAATCCGTGTACAGTGTACATTGCATCATCAAACTTGAAATTCTGTCAGGACAGCACCCATAGTGGAGTTGCACACTCTGGGGGGTTATGTACTCTTGATTGTGGTGCATGGCACTCGTTTTCAACAACCGAGTTTACGTCATTAGTTGCATATCCAACGCCAGCAGAAAAAGGGGGTGGGGTTCAACACTAGTCATAGTGAACGGCGTTATGCCATGCCAGGCGCGCACACAAAACGCCCGCACGAGCGCGCATGCATGCACACGCCCGGGTGACACACATTCGTGCGATTTTATATACTAGTAGCCTGCACTGTCGTTCTATGTCCTAGGAGTGAGTGCACACACACATTTATATGTACATGTAGATTGCCTAATTATGCATACGTAATAAAATTGTATACTTCAGTATGTTTACACACATGTGCGTGCACATTATAGATAGACTCAGCGGCATACGCCATGAGTGTGTGCCAATAGGGCCCCATGCAAATTATCGGATAAGTCTGTGAACGTTGCACGGCACGACAAACTTTCGGACAGTCTAAAGATATGACACAATAAATGTGGAATACCCACCAGTGCGTAAGACCATTTCATATCTATTTCGCAGCGTTTGTGATTTTCGGAGCGTCCCTGTTGATTCGGATGTTCTCACTTGGTTGATGACACAGTCACAAAATTATCAAATTCACCTCCAATGCCATCCAATCTGCGTTCCGCGATACATGTACAGTGAACGGTGCTGAGGAAAGCCATGCAGCAATAAAACAGTCGAGACTCCCAAGCAGAGGATACAATTCAACAGCGTATTGAAGTACGAATTGTTCTAAACAATTTTCAAGACACAATTACAAAATTTGAAGTGCGTCTTGAAACGTGTTTGAAGCGCTTCGATGTATTTACCTTCGATCTCCCTGAATCGATCCATCCACAGCTACCTGACGAATTTGCCAGTCAGTGCGGGTGATGATCGAGCAAGTTATATTTGAAGGTCGCGAGATGTCAGTGGCACTGGCAGGAAATCTACACAAGCGTATTATATTCTGAAATAATTTTGTAAGACTCAGGCATGATTCAAGAGAGGACTTTGATTTCTCCCTTCTTATAGTACGAGCACCAGTCGACATTGCATTCTTCGAAAATCTTCTGCGAGTGCTGCCTTCCCTTTCATAGAAAGTACGAGTGAAGAGGGACACTAGCAGCAGGTTCTAGCTAGGCCGCCAGAATTGCAGAAAAGCGAGAAGACATTTCCTACAACGATTGATCGCACAAAAAGATCACTACCGAAAAATTTACTGAAAATCTACACTTTTCAAACAATGCGCGCGCAGAGGGTGTGAGCCACCTTAAGAGTATCTCTCCATCACTGTAACTAGCTTCAATATACAGTCAGAAAAAGCAACAACTAGGCACAAAACTGACAGAATACTGAGACATTCGACGTCCTGACACCTAGCTTCAACACATCTCCGTAGCGCTAACCGACAGCCTTCCAACTAGGAAGATTCAAGATTATGGAAAGACCAAAGAGGGGAAAGTCAGCGCCACGAAAACAAGCACAAGCTACAGTCCTAACGGAACAAAGAATGTCGATTGTTACTGGACGATGACGAGACCAGTAGGATACTTGACAAAGCGGTCTAACTCCAATTCGAAGCAGCAAAGCAGCACACCGCCCAACTTGGGTGGGTCATAAATATCAAAGATAAGTAAAGAAGGGGGAAGCTTTGCGAAAGTGAATTGCACAAGCCGAAAGCCAAAGTTACAATGATGGAGAGTTACTCTTAACTTGTGTCCATATGTCCTTTTCCTTTGAACTTAAATTTCTTAATTTTTTGGCTTTGTGGCTGTGGCCCCTACCTCGTCAACTATTATTTTGACTGAGGTCTTGTAAGATGAGTTCAGACTACTTGGTCCGCGTCAGCAACATTGTCGTTTATCTTTCGACAGTTTGAAGTTAGACTTTGGACACCAATGCGTGCACTTGAAATGATAAAACTCGGTACGATGGACGGTAAGGTATAGAATGACAACCAGCTATGAGGAATTTATTGTCCAAGGAAGGGTTCATACTTTTTTCGGTCATCCTCGTCGCTGCTCTCGGCGCTTGTGACAAATATTTTTTTGCTCGGGATCGACTCACTTGCTTTTGCAAGCTCATCTCTCTCCCTCTACACTGCCTGGCTATTTTCTAAAGAGAAGTGGATCATGATGGTCGCCTTCTCTATAGGACTTCGCATGGGCAGTACGACAGCCTGTGTGGTTCAAATCAGACGCCGTTCTTTGCAAGATTTTATTTGAACGACGACGACGCATATAGTACTTGCAAATCTCCACGACGCGCTGGATACTCCGGACGTTTAGCTGGAGGTAACCACTCCCCCACTAATTTTTCGATGACGTCTGTAAGACGTCATCGGCGTTCAATATGTGTGTGTGTGTATGTGTGTGTGTGTGTGTGTGTGTGTGTGTGTATGTGTGTGTGTTCCAACCTGTTGGAAGGCTATCTTCTTGCCAAAGCATTTGGAAGTTGGACTAGTTTCGGCTCCATAATCCAGTGTGTCGTTACTATAACAGCTTTCATGGCTGAGGTTGTTGGTATGTCTCTTGGCTCTGGGTTCCTAGTACTCAGCAGCCAAGGCTGGTTGATAAAGTTACTCCAATTTCACTTCAAGGTACCAGTGCATCTAGTGTCTGCTTCTATCAAAGCAGTGTGCTGTCTTTTATTTTTTTTATTTTTACTATGTTCACATACCCAACTCATAAATTTAATAATACAGAAAGACAATGGTACTGAGACAAGAACAAACGTGACAACTATTGAGAAGGGGCTGCACCGAGATGCAGCAGTGATGGTGGGGCATTGATGGCTCTGCCGACCTGAGGTCTCGGCCTCACAGCCAGAAACACGCACCAAAAACGAAAGATAGAGCTGTAAGGGTCAGCAAAAATAAAAATAAAGCAAGGGCAAGCAACAGCTAGTACTAGTGCGCAGCGCAGCGCATTCTATACTGGTTACCCCAGCAAGCGTAGGGTGTACATAGGTAACTGTCTTGGCCGTCCTATTCCGATGTACTCCGTGTGGTGTAGACCAGGTGTGCATTGGGGGTCGATTCACATGGCTTCGCCAGCTGTGTGGATTAGACTGTTATCTGGCGCTTGTCTTGATCTGTTTCAATCAGAATCAGATCTGCCATCGTTGCTATAAAGAGAAAATCTGTGGGTGCACATCCAGTGCATTTGCAGATTTGCGTGCTTCTCTTGCAACGGCCATATACATGGTATATCGTGTGTGTGTGTGTATGTGTGTGTATACGTGTGTGTGTATGTGTGTGTGTGTGTGTGTGTGTGTGTTTATGTGTGTGTGTATGTGTATGACAAGGATTGCCTTCTACTACGTGTGTGTGTATGTGCATGTATGTGTGTGTGTGTCTGTTTGTGTGTGCATGGTGTGTGTGCGTATGTGTGTGTGTGTCTGCATGTATTTGTTGGTAATCTAGACCCGACGGTGTTCCAGAGGTACAAAGTACATGTATATTCAGGCCCGTCGCACCGACTTTGGAGGTGGTCCGTGGGTCGCGCCCCGGGAAAAAATTTCAAAAATTGAAGCAAATTGCAAACATTTCCGGGCATTTGATGCCATTTCAGTGTACGGTAACTACAATGAAAGACTTTTTGATTCTGCAAAAAAACAAGAAGATGCTACGATCGGGGACAAACATTACCCTCCCCCGGAAAAAAACATCAAAAATTGAAGCCAATTGCTAGCATTCCCAGGCATTTGGTGCCATTTCAGTGTACATAGTAGACTTTTGATTCTGCAACAAACCACGATCGGGGACAAGGATTTGCCACATTTGCGCTATCATCGCGCTTTGTTGCAGTGTGCTTCAAAAAATGGCCGAAAAAGTGGGGCGGCCATGGCCACCGCGGCCGGTGCGGTTCCGACGCCCTTAATATTACCGTACATACATACCTGCACAATTCGGAAGAGCTGTCCACATTCCATTAGCTTGACATGTTACAGTGTCAATGGAACTCGTACTTGGATCCACAGTAAATCCGGCACGACATGAAATGCCAAGAACAGTTCCAGGGGCATTGGACAAAGTAGTATTGTATTCATAACCACGACGGAATTCTAACAGGGGACAGGATCCTGAAATGTTAATCACACGAATGAGAATTTTATTATATCGGCTTGAGCATGAAGGTACATTATGTCAGTACATTATTAATCAGAGGAACTTTCAAACACATGGGATGAAGCATTGCTGCGGCTTCTCTTTGTCATTGAAATCACAGAGCAGAATTAGCTCACTCTGTGCCTCTGCCCCTTTGGGTGCTAAGAATACAGCTCGAGTTGGCAGTGCTGCTTGAGCGTGTCCATCACTGCATAACCAAAATAAATCTGATAACCTCAATTGACTATGCACAAACTGTACCCTTACCATACACTGCACACCTCTATTTTCATTATTCTATTTTCATTATTCTATTGGCTTGGAGAGACTCCCATGGTTGGCATACATTTACCTCGGGAGAATCCGTAAATAAATTTAATAAACAATACAATACAAAACTTCGAAGTAAAAAATTCATGACGGATGATGGTGCAAGATTACAGCTGTGGCACTCATGATATCAGTGCTACATGTAGGGATGCAGCAGATGTGGTGTGAGTGGAGAGTTGGGAGGGTAAAGTGTAGAATCAGCTGCATCATGATCATGACTAAGCATGACTGTTCTCTGCACGAGAAAGACTCTCGTGCAAAGATCACCAATTACAGGATAATCTCGCTCCTCAGCAAAGTTCGGGAGAGGATTATCCACCAACGCATCTAAATGCACATTTAGCCCCACCTCCTGGCCGACCAATCTAGATTTCGATCTGAAGACAGCACTGAACTTCAGCTCTCCCGCCTAGTTCACCACATTTTTGCCGGCCGAGATGCCGGTCAGTCAGTGTCGGCGTGCTTCTTTGATTGGTCAAAGGCTTTTGACCGTGTCTGGCATGCTGACATCCTGGCCAAACTCAAGCACCTTTGTGTCCGTGGCATTGCCCTGAACTGGTACACACGCTACCCGACTCGCCGCCGTCAATGCGTCAAGGTTGGTTCCGCTTTGTGGTCGTGTGAATCCATTCCAGCTGGAGTACCCTAGGGCTCTGTCCTAGGGCGTCTTGTGTTCCTGGTGTACATGATCGACCTCCAACCAGCATGTACAGACTTGCGCACCAAATGCAGTCAGTTTGTTTGCCGACGACACGGAACCCATTGCAACACACTACATGAGGGATCTACCTCCTGCATTCCTCCGACGCGCCGCTTAGCAGGACGATGGTTGAAGGATTGTCATCTCTTCGTCAACACCACGTAACCCGTTGTCCTTTCCTTTCGACCCTACCACAGCATCCATATCACACACCACGTGACTCTGCTGCTGCAGGTCTACCAACATAGGCACTATCAACAGAGCCAAAAAACACTACTACAACTCCACAGGACAGGTGGCACAAGGGAAGTTTGCAGCCTATTAATAATATACACAAAATACATCCGATCCGTTCTTGAATATGGCACAGCAACAGTGGGACACACTGGAGAGAATTCAGCGTCATTCGATACGCATCTGCCTTCGGTTTCCCCTCTTTGCAGCCGTTCACCACAGTTCCCTCCTCCCTCATGCTCAGGTTCAAACCCTTAGGTCACGACTCCTTATTAAGCAAGCCGTACTAGCATGAGACATCCACCACCACACCTCCCCACCACACCTGCAACAACCACATCTTACACCGCAACGTCATCACGAAACTTATACCCTTCGACAGACAAGGACCTACTCCATGAGACTCGCAGACACGAACAGGAACCGATATTCCCCCTTCAACAGCTCCCTCACCCTCTACAACTCACTCCCCTATTGACATCAAAACCCAACAGAACAGAAATTCTTTCCAAAGCACTGCATGCAGTCTTCTTTTGAATAGTACCTGTTCCCGCTCCACGCACCCTCCTGGTTTCTAACATCTCAAAAGTGTATTTAGCCGTCTTGATTAAATGAGTTATAGTAACCAATAGACAAATATTATGTTGGCTGCTGTGTCAAGTAAGACAACTGTCATTCAATAGTTACCTATGACCAATCCCATCACCACCAGTTTATAAATACTTGGTATTGTAATCAATGCTCAGGCCAAACCCATCTTTCCTATTGCACACAAACATGATATCTCAGACGATCTAGTCTCACTCTTCAAAGTTGTAAAACACCTACAGTTTCCACACTCTGGGCGTCTATTTTGTTAGATATTGTTGCCTGTGCCGAATGACGGCATGGCAAACCAAGTACTGGTTGTAGAGCTCTATGGTTGTCTGCCTGCACACCTCTCACACAGACTCCATGTCAAGGAACAGAGCAAGATGAACTTAAAGCAGCATGCACAGTCATGGTATACATGCACTACTGATTACTTTGTCCTCCAATGGCACATTATAGAGGTTATGCGATAACGTCAAATCCGCCATATATAGGAGCCAGTTGGGGTGGCAAAATGCCCAAAGCGGGTACAGAAACCCCTTATATAGAAGAATTTGGGGTGGCAATGACGTGTATCGCATAACCTCTTATACTATGGCCAAATCCTTATCCGGCAATGGCACATTATACTATGGCCAAATCCTTATCCGGCAATGGCACATTATACTATGGCCAAATCCTTATCCGGCAATGGCACATTATACTATGACCAAATCCTTATCCGGCAATGGCACATTATACTATGACCAAATCCTTATCCGGCAATGGCACATTATACTATGGCCAAATCATTATCCGGCAATGGCACATTATACTATGACCAAATCCTTATCCGGCAATGGCATATCATACTATGGCCAAATCCTTATCCGGCAATGGCACATTATACTATGCCCAAATCATTATCCGGCAATGGCACATTATACTATGACCAAATCCTTATCCGGCAATGGCATATCATACTATGGCCAAATCCTTATCCGGCAATGGCACATTATACTATGGCCAAATCCGTATCCGGCAATGGCACATTATACTATGGCCAAATCCTTATCCGGCAATGGCACATTATACTATGGCCAAATCCTTATCCGGCAATGGCATATTATACCATGGCCAAATCCTTATCCGGCAATGGCATATTATACTATGGCCAAATCCTTGTCCGGCAATGGTATATTATACTATGGCCAAATCCTTATCCCCCCCTCTTCCGAGGAAAACTGAAATGCGTACCGTATACAAGACCATTACATGGGATAACTGAGCGACTTCAAATATCCTGCCAAAGGCAAGAATGTACTCTTTAGTGTTAGAGTTCTGGTACAATACAGAGTAGTAAAGTACTGTTGATTTAGTACTCCAGTGCTGTATCCCCACCCCTACCAACGCAAAATTATGGCCCACTCTCGATATTCTGCCTTTGGAGAAGCTATAGCGTACTCGTCAGAATGTAGCATTGAACGGATGCATGTACTGCTGTACGCAATACATAGACACTTTCCAGTGTAGGTATGCATGTGCATGAAAACATGTTCACAGTCCACCAGGGCAAGTCTAAACTATCGATGAGCTTGTACATAGCGCAGCACTGGACAGTCTTGATTTAGCTCCTGCTACCTGCCGAGAATCCAGGTGGAAAGCAACACAGCGTGGGGTGGGAAGGGTGTGGTGGGGTCCCCGGTGTGGTGGGACGAATCAAAATTTAATGTACTTTACGGTATATACATGTACCGGTACTACTGAAAAGCGATAAATTTTGCGGCGGGCAAAGTTTGTGTTTTCAAGAATTGTGCTCGTTCACGGCGAGAAACGTTTGCGATTTTATCTTTTCATTTGGATCTTGTACTGTCTACAGTCAATGTACAGAGCAGTGGGCGACGATTCATATTCGTGAATGTGTGATGGTCGCGAAAATAGCAAAATAATATAATCTCTAGCGAAAGTTTCTCACTTTACAGTACTTTACAAGTAAGTAGAAAGTAAGTTCAAGTGTACATGTACTAGTGTACATGTACTAGTATACATGTACATACCGTATTATCTCTAATATAAGCACAGTCTCCAATAATAGCACGTCTCCAATAATAGAACACCTTGGGGCGGCATTCAAAAAATAAAGTGCTCAGTCTCCATTATAAGCACACTGTGTAAATTCACTATCTGTACCGGCGAAAAAAAAACCCTGAAATGTGTGTGTCATACATGAATTTGGCATGGCAACATGCCTCTGAAATGAGGTTGAAATAATAATGGAACAGTCTCCAATAAAGGAACGTCTCCAATAATAGCACGGGGCGGAGGTACATTGAAAAAATAAAGGACCGTGCTTATATTAGAGATAATACGGTATCAGAAGTTTTCACTCCTTTCCAAGCTCTGATACTAACCAGCCAAGCCTGGAATGCAGTACACACTGGCAGAGCTCCAACACCACGCATATTGACAGGATACCAGAAACACAGGCTGGTGACATTTACACAGGGTATAATTATGTTATTGTACATACCGTATAACCGTATAAGGGTATAACGGTATAAGGGTATTTCCACACATGTAAAGCCAAGGCGTTATATCTACCCTCACTTTAGAAAACCATTGAGTTATATCCGAATACAAGTCACCCTCACGTAATAAAGCCATGGCGTTAGTAGTGAAAGCAATTCAATGTGGAGGATGTTGCATGTGGCGTTAAGGGTGAGTTCAGTTCTTTTAATAAACTCACTGTAGTGGTGGTTCTCTCTGCATGAACCTATCTCCACTGTCACATGTCATACCGCCAAGGCACAACCACACGGGTCTATTTTCGGCATGCCACCTTGCACACAATAGGTTCACCATTTGAAAGAAGTATCGCTCACTTTCAATCAACAACAAGAGAGATCACTATCGAAGCACTGTCACCAGAAGTACCCCGAAATCAGAGTTCTCTGTCACTGAGCACCAGACCTTTCTCTGGACTGGCCACGCTGTAATCATCTTTGTCAGAGGTTCCGCATTTTTCAGCTTCAGAGTGAGTACCACTGTCGTCACCGTGTGCAGAGATATCGCTGTCAGAGTTATCACTGTCAGAGATATCGCTGTCAGAGATATCGCTGTCAGAGATATCACTGTCAGAGTCATCACTGTCAGAGATATCGCTGTCAGAGATATCGCTGTCAGAGTTATCGCTGTCAGAGATATCACTGTCAGAGTTATCACTAACAGAGTCATCGCTGTCAGAGATATCACTGTCATAGTTGTCGCTGTCAGATATATCACTGTCATAGTTGTCGCTGTCAGAGTTATCGCCGCTATACTCACTCTCCTCTCTGCTGACCACTTCTTCATCGGGCATTTCTCTGTCATCGATGAGTTTCTGCAGGGACGAGTCTGGCTGTTCTGTACACTCATCAGTAGTCAATCCACATTTCACAAACGACTTTGTTATCATCTCGCCCGGAATGCCCGCACATGCATCCACCTCCAACTTTGCCACTGTATCGTAAGACGTTCGCTTTCGCTTGCCAGTTCTGGTGAATTCCTTTTCACCTGGCACAAACCTTTGGTTCCATGATTCACGCACTTCAGTCTTCAGCAATTTGTTCCAACTAGCATCACAGTTTCTCACAGGGTAAGCAGCAGAAGATTTCAGCCTGGACTGGTGGAGGGGGAATTACTTTAGCATCACAGGGTTGAAACTTGGACTTCACTTTCTTTCTTTCGTATCTGACTTGCAAGTGTAGAGTTTCAGAGAGAAAAAGAGCAGTACGAGGCATGTGGCCTCTAAATTTCTATCACAGGGTTGAAGAAAAGAAGTCATACCGGCCGGAATAAAGATAGATTGTGTGGCATGGTGCCTCTTCAGAGCTGACACGGTATCGGCATGAGTGTTGCTCCAGTGTTTGTAGTAAACATGGAGAGCTGGCTTTTGGTAAATACTTGCCGGACTACCCCTGCCACACGTTGTCCATCCTTTACTTTATTAGGTCATTACAGCCCATTTCAAAACTATAGACGCACAGTGTTTTTGAAATATTTCAATTTTGGCTGGAACGTTTTGAGAATAGTTTTCGGAATATTGCTCAGGTCCGCTCCACAATTATTCTCACATAGTTTCGAAACGATTGGATAACAGACGCCCGATTTGGAAAATATTATGCACAAAGTGATCACAGATTTCATGTGGAATAGATGCTGGCATAACGGTTTTTGCCTAGGTACGCGTCTATAGTTTTGAAATGGACTGTAGCTATGTTTCAAGACTGCCACATGACAGTCTTTCGGGAAATTTCCTTTCAAAATATTCTTGAGATTCTGAATGATCAGCATCGGAATCAATTTGGCCCCATTGGCCAAAGTGGTCAGTACAACAGACAACCGAAGTTTCTCATGGCGAGTGATATGCATGCGAATTGTTTTGAAACCCTGCAAGTCGTACATGTCGCTGCTTGATAAGTCAAACCAGAAAGGGGACTCATCCATGTTTCCAACACCAAATGGCTAAAAGTCCTCTCTCAGGATTGTCTCACAAGTGCTTTCCAGGATTCGTCTGGCGAGGGTCTCCTGGAGAGTGATAACCTCAAATAATGACAATGTCTCTTTTGGCCATAACTTTGCCCGATGGTGGTGTTCTTTATTAGTTTCTTGCAGCCCCATGTGGAAGGCCCCATCGAAATATCAGTATGTCTCAAGTCTGCTTTTCCCTAGTTGTATCAAACAAACTACTGTCGTGGACATTGAAATCCAGTGGATTGACCAGGGCCGGCGCCCTCACTCAGCGGCTACAGAAGTACATGTAGTTAGTTGCATGGAGTGCACAGTCATGTTGATCCAATACGACCAGTGCTCTGCAGCGTGCGCGCGTGTGTGTGTGTGTGTGTGTGTGTGTGTGTGTGTGTGTGTGTGTGTGTGTGTGTGTGCGTGTGTGCGTGTGTGTGTGTGTGTCAAAGCTCCTGTCTTTGATAACCAGACCCTGTCGCTTCGCAGCAAGAGGCATGTCTATGAGGCTGTCATCCTCACGACCCTCTTGTATGGTGCGGAGACGTGGACCACCAAGGCAGGCCACCTCCAGAAGCTAAACACGTTTCACCATCAGTGTGTTCGGTCCATTGTGGGTATCGGTCGTCGTCAACAGTGGGATGATCGGATCTCAACGGCCACATTAGCAGCTACATTCGGCGTTGACCCTGATATCACCCGCATCATTCGTCGCCACCGGCTTCGTTGGCTGGGTCACTTTGGCAGGATGGACGACTCACGTGCACCGAAGCAATTGCTGTTCGGCGAGCTGCCTGCCCCCCGTCCTCGTCACGGCCCGAAGAAGAGGTGGCGAGATGTGGCGTCGACTGACCTGGCGGACCTCTGCGGGACCACCTGGCTTGAGAGTTGCCAAGATCGTCCCGGCTGGAGACGAGTTGCGAGAAGCACCCCACCGCCATGGCCCGCTCCTGATCCTCTTCTATGTGTCTGTGGACGCCCATTTCGTTGACCAGGAGACCTGAAACGACATGCCAAGTTCTGCGCTCGTGTTCTCGCTTGAACTTTCCGACATTCGCTATCATTGCGTACGCAATGGGCAAGATCAAGGTCAAGGTCAAGGTGTGTGTGTATGTGTGTGTGTGTGTGTGTGTGTGTGTGTGTGAAATTTTCGCGGAGAGGAAGCAGATTTGTTAGCTCCTGGTTTTCTCTTTGTTGGCCTCCTCCACAGGGCGCCCTTGGCCTTCTGGTCAGGGTCGTCCCTGGGTATTGAGTGGCAGTAGGCTTTTCATGCCTTGCAGCCGGTTTTGCTCGCGCTGAAGGACATTCAGTGAGCTGACGACCAGGGCGGGTAATTATTTGTTGCCGTCACCGTCTTCTTGCGTCCTTTCCGCATCCTCCGCAGTGGCGTGGCAAGCCCTCGGATCGATCCCCAGCCTGAAACAATGCAGTGGCGTTCGGCAAAGCAAGTGGATTCCTTAAGGAACAGGTCACACTCGCAGCAATTTATTCCTGCGCGGTGTTTTTTGTTTGTTTGTTTGTTTATTTAGAGTCGAAGAACAAACAGGCAAATTTGCCTAATTACATGATATCGACTAAAAAGGGGAAAAAAATATAAAAGGCCAATGAAGGTAATGACACTGAGTAGAGTGGGTAGTAAAGTATTACTTTGTTAAAGCCAGTTAGGACAGTAAAGGAAATAATAATACAGCGGGCAGTGGCATTACTGAAAAGCAGCATGTGCTGGGAGGGATCGCATGAATCGGTGGTACTGTGGGATTTTCCTGATGTCGGGCTGGAGCCTGTTCCACAGTGATACACATTGGAATGAGGCAGAATGTGTGCCAGCGGATGTCTTAGTGACTGAAAATTTAAGTGCTCGATTTCCCTGAATACGTGTAGCACGGCCGGCATTAAGAGGTCTGAACATATCGGTAAGCAATGTGCTGCATTTACCCTGAAGGCAGCGCCAAGTGTAGCCAAGAAGCTTGTGGCAGTACATAACTTCTAGCGAGTGCAATCGCAATTGGCAATACAGCGGCGCAGATGGGGATGCAAATGGAGCGTTGTAAACACAGCGGACTGCGCGCTTGAGTAGCCGCTCTAGGCGCTCGAGCTGATGTGAGGTGAGGCCAGCAGAGAAACAGTTGCTAGCATACAGGAAGTCAGGAAGGATCAGGGACTTCAGGTATGTGATGCGGCACGGGAGGGGCATGCAGCGCCTGTTTCTAAACAGGACAGTTATTTTACAGGCAGCTTGCTTGGCGATCTGGTTGACAAGTGTGGTCCACTTTAGATCTTGGTCCATGTGGACACCAAGATACTTTGCGGATTCTACTTGTGCCAGTTGAACTCCAGAGCACATAACGCTGACACGAGGATTCACAGAACGATGGGCAGGGATGAACAAAATCTGGGTTTTACTCTCGTTTAGTACCAGGTTCCTGCTGGCAAGCCATCTGGCCAGGTGTGTAACTGCAGAAGACATATTGCGTTCCAGCTGATGTTTGTCCCTGCTACTAATATAGAGCATGATGTCATCTGCGAACTGAACTGTCCGCACACCATACGGTTGCACTTCAGCTGCCACACCACGGACATAGAGGACAAACAGCAGAAGACCAAGTACGGAACCCTGGGGCACACCACTGCTGGGCTGGAATACCTTGCTGTGCTGGTTCCCAATGAGAACTCTTTGCTGCCGGTCACTTAAGTAGTCTGCCAGCCAATTCAGCGCACTTCCACCAACACCAATACTGAAGAGGTCGCGGATGAGGGTGCCATGTTGAACCTTGTCGAATGCCTTCGACATGTCAACAAAGGCGGCGCAAGTTGAGAGTCCGGAGTCTTTGGCATTGGCAAAGGCCTCTGATGCCATCACAACAGCATCCTCTTTTGAGTGTTGTTTCCGGAATCCGAACTGGCAATCTGGGTAGAGGCTGTGGGTGGTCAAGAATTCAGTGAGTTGCGAATGTACGATGCGCTCAAGGATCTTTGTGATAATCGGCAACAGAGAAACAGGCCTGAAATTGGTGGCCTTAGTAGGGTCGCCGCTCTTGTACACAGGGGTGATATTTGCAAGTTTCATGGATAGTGGAAATCTCCCTTCGGAAAGTGACTTGTTGAAGATGAGAGTTACTGATGGAGCTAAGACGTCAGAGCATGCTGCTAGTACAAGAGCAGGTACGCCATCACTGCCCGTTGACTTTGTTGTATCTACACTGCTGAGCAACTTGCGTACACATGCGATGGATACTGGCTTGAAACAGCAGAGATCAGTACTTGCATGCGGACCAGAGGGGATGGACAGCACCTTTGGGCGAGTCGCATCGGTGACGATGTCCGCAAACACTTGTCCGATTTCATCCGGGGGGCATTGAGGAGCAGTGTGGGTCCGTGTTCTGCCTGATACCTGGTTAATCACTCTCCATGTTTGTCTTGGCTGACCTTCCGCATTGGCAAACTGATCCTGATAGTAGCAGGCCTTGAGTCGTCGGTTAAGCTGGTTCACATCACGTCTGGTCTGGCGGAAAGCTTCATGGTCCACAGGGTTGCAGGTGCGTAGCCATTTGCGGTGGGCCCGGTTTCGACTAGATATTGTGGCCAGCAGGTTTGCATCCATCCAAGGAACATGTTTGCGTGTTTTGGTGCGGTGTATCGCTGGAATTGTGGATTTGTCGTGTTGTTTGGACCTGAGTGGCCAGTCGTCGTGCGGCGATGGTGTAGTGATGTTAGCTTGCTGTGCACACTCCTCGTCGTTTCGTGAAAGTTCGTCTTGTGGAGTCCTTGTGGGACATTTGGTGCCCACCCTCCAGTTCAAGATTGTGCTTTCCTGGTTTATGAAGGCCGAAGCAGTACGCGTACAGACGTTGAACAGAACATCATGTTCCTTTTTCAGTCGTTGCATGTTATACTTATAGTGGACCTACAGCAGACTGTTCATCTGGTTTGTGATATTTATTTCCTCTGTTTGTGAGTCCTTTTCCATCAATATGGCAGCTTGTTTTGATTTCCTTTTTTTTCAATTCATTTTGCTGTACTTCCTGTTTTGTTTTGCGCCACTGCCCCTCACCTTGCGCTCAGTTCTCTGAGCGAGGGCGGCGTGACCCCAAGGCGTAGCTGATTGATAGTAGTAGTTGATAGTAGTGTGTGTATGTGTGTGTGTGCGAGTGTGTGTGTGTGTGTGTGTGTGTGTATGTGTGTGTGTGTATGTGTGTGTTTGTGTGTGTGGGGGGTGTGTATGTGTGTGTGTGTGTACTGCTTACCCACGGTTGCATGGCCAGCACTCTGGGGCCGCTAGACGTGTGACCAGATTTCCATGTCCACGACAGTAGAATAGTTGTCTGTTGACTATTGAAAATATTTTAATGGACATCATGATAGCAATGCTAGAATTCTAAGCATCCACAATGTTTGTAGATGGATTCAGCAACTCAAGTAGAGAACTCTACAACCAGTTGCATTGACCTGTTGATTTTGCTGGTTATGAATCTTACCTTG